>NW_027040766.1:2237500-2837500 GCF_037179485.1 Ochlerotatus camptorhynchus | reverse complement strand
AACTGATCTAAGACATATAACCCAGTGAGTGATTTACTAGAGTATTAAATGCAAAATGCAAATGCAAAGTAAAACTTGACAAAACATTGTCAATCCCCTTATTCTTGGGCAGGGCCTAAAATGTGAATCTGATTTTGATCAGTGAACGGACCCCATATTGTACATTTTCTCACTATGACCCTGTCATTTCTAACCCATCTGAACTATTCAATAAATGGAAACCATAACATGGGTTACGCTCCCCGTAAGCGGGCCCTCCACATCCTATCTCAGTCCTATCTCAAATGCCAATGGTTTGAATGTATCAATATATACATTGGAAATGACGTTCAATCAAATAAACCCATACCCCACTCACTTGGCCAGGCTTCAGAATCGTCCAGTGGGCAGTGAGCTCTACACTCCAAGTTCCCTTTCTTTCAAATTCACCCCAAATTTATATTTTACACCTTTGAGTATTGATTAATCACAATGAAACATTGTGACAGAGCACGGACTTGAGGTTACTAGAGTATTAAATAATCTAGGTCCTACTTAGGATTATATCTGAAAAATCCAAATTTGGCCAACGCCCACCATGGTAGCAATCAATCCAAACGAACGAATATATCGCAGATAAAATAATGAGTAGGTTTTTTCGCTACACGCTTAATTTTATTTGTCGAATCTCGACAATAGACTAAGACCAACAATCAATACGAAACTAACTATTTTAAATTGGCTCACTACTTGACTAGCCTACTGGTCCCAAGCAAATCAATTAACGTACCCCATTCTAGTTGAAATTCTAGTACTACAGTATGTTTGTTTTGATTCGATATGAAAGTATGACAGATAAAATGAGGGGTTTGTGGATTTTCCTATGTTTCGAGGGGTACATCGATTAGCTTGGGACCGAAGAGAGTACCAGAGCTGAGCCAAAAAGTTGAGCACGTTTCTTCGGGACCTTCTAGTCTAAGAGTTACCTCTATGCTAAGACTGCCTGATTTACCATGGTCGGAGCTGAGATCGTTGTGCGCCTCCGGTTTGGATAGTCCGATGTTCGACAGTAAAAAGTCCAGGGTGGAGGGATCTCCCGCCGGAGTGATTAAAGTTGGATCTTCCGGAAACTGCACAGTGTACAGTCAACAATCAATACGAAACTAACGATTTTAAATTGGCTCACCACTTTAGTAGCCTATTGGTCCCAAGCAAACGATTAACGTACCCTTTTATAGTTGAAATTCTATTACTACCGAGGGGGGCGACACATCTAAATCTCATGTTTAGATGCTCAACAAATCTCACACTAGCGAATCAATCTTCGAAAAATCTACTTTTATTTGTCGCATCTACTTGCATCGCGCATCATCTTTTTGCAGGAAATCATCAGAATCGTCATCAATCTTCTTTTTATCTACTCAGCGTGCGCGCAGCTAGTCACAGCAAAACACAATCTTTTCTGCATCGTAGATAGAGTCGTCCCCCTCGATTACTACACTATGTTTGTTTTGATTCGCTATGAAAGTTTGACAGATAACATCAGGGGTATGTCCCTTCATGCAGAACATGCAGGGATGAATGAAATAGCTTGGGACTGCTTGGGACCGTTGTTCTGGTACTGAGTGAGCCAAAACTAATAATGATTTTCTTCGGGACCCAGTGGTCTTAGAGTTACCTCTATGGTACAGTCCATGTTGTGCGTGGTCGAACAATAGACAACCGTTCCGGTTTCACTGGTAGTTCCGTCAAACTTCATGGCGGGCATTCAGGTCACCCCCAACAATGAATCGGGAGCTAGTACGGGTGATGGCAGTCAGGTTGTTCTTGAATTGGATTCCTAGTCCGTTGCTTGCAGTACACTCATAGAGGTAACTCTAAGACTAGAAGGTCCCGAAATAACATGCTCAACTTTTTGGCTCAGCTCTGGTACTCTCTTCGGTCCCAAGCTAAACGATTCACCCCTCGAAACATAGGAAAAACCAATAACCCCTCATTTTATCTGTCAAACTTTCATAGCGAATCAAAACAAACATTGCGCAGTACTAGAATTTCGACTAGAATAGGGTACGTTAATCAACAATCAATACGAAACTAACGATTTTAAATTGGCTCACCACTTTAGTAGCCTATTGGTCCCAAGCAAACGATTAACGTACCCTATTCTAGTTGAAATTCTATTACTACACTATGTTTGTTTTGATTCGCTATGAAAGTTTGACAGATAACATCAGGGGTGTGTGGATTCATGCAGAACATGCAGGGGTGAGTGAAATAGCTTGGGACTGCTTGGGACCGTTGTTCTGGTACTGAGTGAGCCAAAAATTAAAATGATTTTCTTCGGGACCCAGTGGTCTTACAGTTACCTCTATGCGTTAATCGTTTGCTTGGGACCAATAGGCTACTAAAGTGGTGAGCCAATTTAAAATCGTTAGTTTCGTATTGATTGTTGGTACACTGGCGGGGGTAGGAAACAGCGATAAACCGGACGTTGCCAGTTGGTGATTCCACCTCCACATTAACGGCCTCGATGATAGAAGTGCGGATGTGGGGCAGAGTGCAGAACTTGATTCCCTTTTTGACGATGACCGCTACACCACCCCCCTGGAGCTGGTGTGATCAAGCCGGATAATGTTGTGGTCAAGCAACCAGAAACTGTCACCGGACTTTACTATCCATAATCGCATATCAGTCCCATCTTTGCTTGATTTCCTATCCATATGGGACTGATATGCGATTATGGGCAGTTTAGGTGGGTCTCAGATATGTAGAAGACCCACGTCGATGCTGTGCTTGCGGAGCTCTTCCAGTGCAAGCGTTCCAGGTAGCGATGGTTAGCGATTTAGAAAACATACTGGATGATGAACTTACCGAGCACTTGGATCTGTTCGGGCTTATTGCGGCACTTACGTAGAACACCGGTCATGTTGACGAAAATTTCCATCAGTTCATCCGCTGAAAACAGATCGGGGATGTTGTTTTGCATTGTTGGTTGTCTCCAGAATCCAGGGGAAGATGGAGTGCTTTGTCCAGCAGAAGATCCTGACGTTTGAGAGGGAGCAGATCGCACCCGCGAATTCGCTTATCCTTCCTTCGTCCTGGTTGATTGTTGGTGGACGCCTGTTTTCGGATGCGCTTGAAATCCTCACGTTTAGGGCACTGCTTGTCAGATCCTTAGTGAGCACCACCACAGTTGGCACATTTGGACGCCACAGCTTCATCCGCAGCACATTCGGGGGTGGCGTGGTTTTGAGCGCAATTGCCACAGCGTGGCTTAATCAACAATCAATACGAAACTAACGATTTTAAATTGGCTCACCACTTTAGTAGCCTATTGGTCCCAAGCAAACGATTAACGTACCCTATTCTAGTTGAAATTCTATTACTACACTATGTTTGTTTTGATTCGCTATGAAAGTTTGACAGATAACATCAGGGGTGTGTGGATTCATGCAGAACATGCAGGGGTGAGTGAAATAGCTTGGGACTGCTTGGGACCGTTGTTCTGGTACTGAGTGAGCCTAAAATCAAGAGCAAATTTTCATTATGTCGTAAGTAACATTCGCACCAATCCGAGAAAAATAAAGTTTTGTTTTGATGACCGAAAAGTTATTCCTATTTCCAAGTAAACACATATAATCTCATAGTGATAGCAATGTTTAACATATTTAGCAGGGTTTTAATCATACAAATGCAAATCGCTAGCTTTCATGCTAAAAAATACTGGTTTTTGAGTCAAAAGTTATTATACGTCGTTTGGTGGCCCCTATTGTTACTTAAGTCAAAGTGTATTTACCAGGATATTCGGGACAATTATCAATTACATCTTCTTACGTGCAGCCCATTCATCATTTTAGGACTACCGAAATTATCTTAGCAACAAACAGTTCGATTTATTCACTTTAATAATGAGAAAGCGAAACGACGAACGTACACTTTTCACGGGTTTCTCAGCGCTGTTACTTAAGTCAAACGGCATCTCCATAGAAATTGGGTGACTTAAGTAACATCGAAAACTATTTTTATCGGAAGGTGATTACGTCAAAAAGCAATTTGACTGGCAAATAAATTTAAAAATAGGATTTGATCCTATATTCGGACAGTATATAGTGTAATAGCAGGAGAATTGATTGACACTGATAGCTCGACTTTGTTTACCTTTGTTACATTCGACGTAATGAAAATTTGCTCTTGAAATAATAATGATTTTCTTCGGGACCCAGTGGTCTTAGAGTTACCTCTATGGCTTAATGTTGCACTGAGTCACATCGCGAAGGCCGCCACGATATGGCTCCCAGCGGATGATGATGGAATTGATGGAGCGGATGGCTTTCAGCGCGTTGAGCGTCACCGTTCCCTTCTGGAAGTGGGGAAGGGAATCCGGATAGGCCTTCAAATTTTCGTCCTTCCTTGTCATCCGATAGGCGGAGCTTGGGGCCAGCTTGTACCGGTTCCTGATTTCATGTTCAATAAACTTCGGGTCGAAGTTTGGAAGGCCCCTGATGACCACCTTGAACGGTTTCTGACCGGGAATGTCGTGGTTGAAGAATTCCACCTTGGATGTCCTCAGGTTTGACGCCCAGCGACGCCAGATCCGCGAAGAGCTCGTTAAGATGGCCATTTTTCACTACCAGCGGCAGTATTTTCTTTTTCGGCAGCGTCACCGAAATCTTCGTTCGTCGCAGAGGCATCGTCGCGACCAATCGTGCCATCGGACTGGCCCCGAGTTTTCTTCCTCTTCTTGCTGCGTTTTTCCGTCACAGCTGGCTGGATATTCTCAATCATGGAGAGAACAGCAAACCTGTTGGATGTATGTACATCAGAGCTTCCTTCACCGGGGTTCTTGTTCTTCACCGCACAGAAAAAAAACCGCGAAAGAGAGAGCGCGAACACTATCGCCAGAAACTTTTCGAACAACTCTGAAGAGTGAGCTAACGCTGAACTGAACTGCTTGACGATCAAGCAGAGAATCCATGAGTTGAGGCTAGACAGCAGCGCTCTTCTATATCTTTTCAGGTTAAAACAGAATGATGTGCAACCAATTGTTACTCGATTATGACGACTGGGTTTGGGAAGAACATTTATTTCATGAAAACCGTGATAAAATTATCACTTTTTATTTGTACATTGGACAATGCTTGACATTAGCACATTTTCAATAGTTGTTGAAAATCATCAGTCGGAAGTATTGCGTAGAAATAATTCTGATCGATTGGTGATACAATTATTGAAATTGGTCCAGGGGCAGCTAAGTTATGAATGTTCAAAATCATTCACAATTTTCGATTTTCACAAAGTGAATCCCCATATAGAAATCAAAAATATAAAATTACCTTCCTTTCCCTTTTAGCGAGCGAAACTACGACGACGATATTTTGTTTGATCATTCACTCCCTGTGCCAAGTCAGTTTCTTACCCAAAGAGTTTAAATTTTGGGAGCGATTGAGCACTGTGGAGAAAAACTTCATAGTCTTAATCACTTCAAACTAGAGAACAGTGAATAAAAGATTAGGAATTACGTAAAATTACTTCCTAACTAGTTTTTTCCTTGTTTCAAGATCATCCTCGGTGGACAGCGCCAAGTCGTGTCACTGTCAACAAGGCATAAGCATAAAAGGGCTAATATGTGTTCATTCGGTTACAAAAATAATCCTGTTCCTAGTTTGAAGTAGTTTGGACTAGGCTTAGATGGTATTCCTTAATGCTAGTAACGCACCACGAAAAGATAATCTACCACGCGTTTTTTCCTCTGTTCGGGACCTAACACCAGTGTCTGCTTTTATCATTTACCAACACACGTAAGGAGTAGCGCTTCAACCCAGTGTAGATGAATTGTGTTTGTTTTGAAAATCTTCTCTGTCACGTTCAAGCGAAATGAACAAATGAGTTCATTATACATCATCGAATTGACCAATGCACGGAATGAACTCATGAAAAAAATTGACTTTTGAGCGGTGCCGTGTTTACTAAAAATGAACACATGATGTAATGCTCGCGTAACTTTAGAAAAGGTCCTATCAACTTTTATAAACAACTTGTTAGGCCCTTGTCTCACGAGCCGAAGAACACCCACGCAAACCAAACCACTATCGGAAAGGGGATAATTCACGCTACCCGATGGTGTTGTTGGTTTGCATTGGCGAACTTCGGTTCGCGCGAAAAATGTCTAACAAGTTTTGTGCACATAAGTTGATAGGCCATTTTTAATTGTTACGCGAGTATTATTCATGTGTTCATTTTTAGTTAACACGCACAGAAATTCAAAACAACCCAAAATTAAGTTCTTTTCACTCATCTCCCATGTTCCGTACAATAAGCCAAATTTGGGTAAACCGGCTCAAAGTAGTTTGCATTTAAGCACGGCAAAAAAAATTACCCATCGCTAAGTAATTTTCAATTTTTTCTACCCAAAATTAAGTTCAATTAACTCAAATTTGGGTATATCGCATATTACTCAATTTTGGCTTCTTGTACGGAACTAGACGGTTGAGTCGAATCTTTCGTTCTATTTTTGACAACAATAGCGAGAGGAAATGAAACGGACAGAGGTCAAATAACTCAAATTTGAGTTTAAAAAACCCAAGCGGTGGGTAGTTTTGTTTTTCTGTGCGGCACCGCTCAAACGTCAAATTTGTTCATGCAGTTCATTCCGTGCATTGGTCAATACCTACACTGTACACAAACATCATCCTCTGATCGAATGAAACCTCAGACCATTAAAAACAAAACACCGAAATCGCTTTTTCGAATGATACATGCAACCGGATGACGGTTGTTTTGAAATCAGATGATTTTCCTCTAGAATACTGCATGAAAATTATTATGAGAAGGGATAGGGCCTCATTTGAAATGCGTAATGCTCTCTGCAGAATGACTGTCATACTAAATGGAAATGCATTTGGTATTGGTTCAGCCCCATAACGCAAATCATTCAAAACGATGATGTAAATAATTCTATCGAATGTCATTTGCTGATCTGAGCTGACAAGCGAGGTGGAAGCATATGCATTGCTATCAGAGCTGTTACGAACATAGGTAAAGGATGAAAACCAATGTTTGGCTAATTCGTGGTGGAGGAGGTTTCCTCCACCACGAAAAAAATTTGTATCCATAATGGAATGGCTTATTATGGCTATTCAGTATGGAAATGTAGATAATCAAATTATAAAGCTAATTAAAAGCACTTGCATGTCAAACTATTCTTAAATGTTTGTCCTCTGAGTGTCGTATGTTTTATAGCTAATTTTCAAACGAAAATCATCCTGTATTTGGATGACAGTCATATGGATGTTCATCATCTGACGACGAATTCAACCATAAGAAAATCATCCGAAATTCAAATGTATATTGTTAAAGGGCTCGAGCAATGCAATAATCATTCGAAGTATTGCGGATGTTTTGGATCAGTGTAGTGTCTAGTGCATAGACGAGTGCACGGATGGATTTGAGTTCACTCACTCCAACCTGGTCTATAGTGGACCCTACACGATTACTTTTATTGACAATAATCGTATTGTCAATACATTCTATATTGACGTCAATATATCGAGATTGACAATATTTTTGAATTCACATCATCAATATTATTGTCAATAATTCCCCTTCGCGTCAATATATTGATGCGTGTGGGGTTTGCTTATACAAGGTGTGGAATTGTAGGCCTGAATGTATTGGTGCACTTCGTTTTTCACTCGGCTTTCATTCCGCTTCGCACGATTCGTTTCTTTCGTTCACTCAATCACTCTTGTAGTGACGTCATAGCGTTTGTTTCGATCGGCGCTTGCATAGGAAAATTAATATGGATTATAAAATTTATGTATGTTACCAAAATTTATGAATGGTCTGCTACTAAATGTTGAGATAATTAATTGATTATTGAATTATCACACTGTATACCATGAAAAAGCAGCCTGTTTATGATTTTTTGCCTGTTTTCAAGTAAGAAGTTATCATACAATAAAAATTGCCAGCTGATACTTCGCGGCGACTTTACAAAAGAATACAATCAAGCAAAACCATCATGCACAAATAGCTAGGATTTGTTTTACTTCTTATTTCGCAAATTTTCCGTTCGAGTGTTATGACGTCTTCACCATCGTCTCCCGCAAAGTTTACATTTTTCCCTCTATACCAACACATACGTCAGGGATAGATCTCCACACCTTGTATACCAGGTTGCACTCACTCGACAACAAGTGACACAACAGCGCGGCCCTGTTTACTAAAAATGAACACATGAATAATGCTCGCATAACATTTGAAAATGGATTATCAATTTTTCAAAACAAGTTGCACGAGAACCGAAGTATGCTTACGTAAACCAAGAGCACTATCGGGAAGGGGAGAATCTCATCTGCCCGATGGTGTTGTTAGTTTGCGTGAACGTATTCTGTCCGCGTGAAAAAGGCTTAACAAGTTTTGTGTACATAAGTTGATAGACCCGTTTCAAATGTTACGTGAGTATTATTCATGTGTTCATTTTTTAGTAAACAGGGCCCCGCTGTTGTGTCACTTTTTGTCGAGTGAGTGAACTCAAATCCATCCGTGCACTCGTCTATGTCCATTGAGAAATGATGAAGTATTCGTTTTTTTACACTTGTCATTCTTGCATTTATCGCAAGGATCCGACTCTAATTCTAGATAGAGCTGGAATTAGGGCGTAACAGCTTTTGTAAACAATGACTTCTCTCGATGATTTCTTGAAACCAGAGTTACATTTTTCTCGTGTGTGCAAAAATGTGCTGCCGAGACTCTCAACAAACCGTCTCCCGTCGCAACGAAAACAACATGTGACGAGCGAGAAAGAGACACGCGAGAATAAGATACGAGCGAGAAACAAACGCGACACCCAAAAATCCTGGCGAAGCTAAGCTCGAAGTTCTGGAAGGTGTAAGTAAGCGAAATACAGGCTGTTGAAACTTGGTTGCTTTGACCGACATTTCATTTGCGTTTGCACAAATTCTATTTTAGAGGAAAGGTAGCATATATTTGCAGTGCTTAAATTCTTGAAATCCTCTAATAGCAAAAGCCATTAATTTGCCGGTCAATTAGAATATTCTTTGTTTATTTTTTCCGGTTCAACACTTAACTGCACTTGCATGACTAACACACACGTTATTTTCAAAATATAGAATGGACAAAAATTCTACAAAAAGTGAATCGGTATTGTTTAGTACGGGGATTTGACCGTTGCATGACGTTCACACATTTTCAACGAAATTTAACCATTCATCGGCAACACAACTGGTATATTTTGTTAGATGGAATTCAAAATACGAATAGATTATATCGGAATGCTACAAATGCAGCAATGTTATGATAATTCAATGGGTGATAGATTTTTTTGCAGAACATTTTTTCTTGGCGTATTACCTTTACACGTTCACTTGTACTTTGTTACCATTACTTTAAAAATGTTCAGATTTTTTTTTAATGTGCCTCATGCGATCGAGCATTCAGATAAATTCTATAACAGAAGCGGTGACCCACTGGGTGATGGCGCGGTATATGCTAAATAGTTGCAGCAAAATAGTGACATGAGCGGGCATCGTTGGCTTTAACTCAGATGAGCGTGTAGACCAGTGCAGTGATATATTTACCATTCCAATTATTAATATCACCAAGTCTACCGACCTTCTGTTCTGTTCCTTCAAATCGCTTTCTGGTTGGCACGGTACGATCTAGGTGGCTTCTGCTGACCATTGCTCTGCGGATTTCGATGGCATCGTTTTCGCGTCAATGTCCGTAATCGCTAAGAAGAAATAACCTTTTCGGTTAGATAACGGGGCGACCTTGCCTTTGTATACCAACAGTGTCAGAAGGAAGTGCCTGAGTATCGGCACCAATTCCACAAAGTGACCACCATCTCGCTACAACAAACCAGAAAGTGGTACAGCCATTGCTACAACCTGCAACAGATCAACCGATCAAATCACCATGTTGCCACCATGTTACCAGAGTGTATGGTTTAAATTTGGAAAATACCGTGTTGAAAGTTGATCTATCCATTTGAAAAATTATGATATTCAAAAACTTAAGCACATTCTTAAGTCATCCTTTTTTTAGCAACTCTCTAATTCAGATCAGAAGAACATCAGCAAATGCTGATCTTTTAAAACTTCCTGGCTGTATAGGGAGCATATCTGAAAGAATATCCTGTTACTTATGCAACGTTTCCTGAACATCTACAAAATTTCCTTAGGTTTTAGAAAATTTACTCAAATTTCAAAGTACCTTGAAATTAAACGGTGGGCCAAAATCTTCATCTTCAGGAAGTTCATTGAGGTTTTTAAAATCTCTGGCAAACTGCTATGAAGTTCCCTAAACTGAAACGAAGATCCCTAAAGTATTCTATCTTTACGAAATTCCCTAAACTTTTTCAAAATGCCCTGTACTTCTATGAAGTTATACGCAGTTCCTCGAATTATTACGCAGTCCACAAAACTTCATCCAAGCTTGCTTCACGTCTACGTTTCTCGTTGATTTTGCGCAAAGCTCGACGCCCGAAATTTACTGAATTTGTGCGGAATTCTCTGAACTATTTCAAGTCCATGAGGTTTCATCAAAGCTCTGAAGTTATAAAAAAGGTCCCTGAATAATAAAGAGGTTCCCTGCCATTAAACAATAAACTTCTACGAAGATACCTAAACTTGTATAAAGTTCCCACTTCTACGAATTTTTCTGAACTTTTCCATGATCTCATAATTTCAAATAATTTCACTAAATTTAGCTCATGATTCATCTGACATATATTGGTCTTAATGCATAAAACATAATATAATGTTCTAGTGAAAACAGTTAACGGAACATTAGTGTCAAACGAAGCATAAGTGTTACTAATCACATTAGCGACAGTATGAATAGCCTCATTCAGCCCATACTGTCAATTACGAGCTGCAAGGTGTATGAAGTGTCGTTGTCTTATAACTTTTTCAGGAACGTAGAAGAAAAGTTATCGAAGCAGTTCGATGAAACTCTACGAAGTTCAATAAGGTTCAGTGAGCTTCTACAAAGTTAGCTGAACTTTAAAGAAAAATCTGCACTTCAAGAAATTTTCCTGAACTTTTAAAAAGTTCCCTGAAGTACCAAGAAGTTTCTTGAAGAACTACAAAATTCCTTGCAACTCGGATAGCAGTTCGTACCCTGGTGTAGTGGCTGTAGGTGCATTGTCAGACAGCACCAGCAAATCAACAGAGGAAGTGGTAGAAGTGCTGCATGAAGAGGTAGTGATAATGGACGTGCCCTCAGGACCAGGAGGCCGATAAAGCATGCAAAAACGAACATCAGCATCCTCGACAGAAAGGGTTTGTGGATCTGTCGAGATTCGATACGTTGCAAACAAAAAAAAAATAATATAGGAAATCGATTTAGATCTCCATTGGAATATTTGTTTAGTCCTTCGGCTCCACAGAGCTTTCAAAGATATTGAACCTACTAAATAAACATTTTGGAAAACATGGTTTTCGATTCATATACTGACCGTTGAGTGTGACAAACATGTTGGATTCATCCCAAAATTTACAATCCAGTTTTCTTATTTCTCATCATATTTTCAGGTTGACTTCTACTTGGGACGAACATACCATGCTTTTTGTCTAAATATATTTGAACAGTTCTCAAATTTAAGTAGATGTTTGAATTAACTAGTTATGTCGGCTACAGCTTGAAAGGCTGAAAATACTGATGGATGAAGTCATACGAATCAATTTCAACAACGAAGTTTTTTTTAAAGGGCCCTCCGAACTATTGGTTCTCTGCCAGCTGCAAAATACCTATCAATTTGATCCACCAAGATCAATCGGATCCAAATCAGGCTGATCAATATCCCAAAATTTGAACTAATTTGGTGGCGAACTGATTCTGCACTGGCTCTTTGAAGTTTATATGGGAATTACTATAAGAAAAGTGTATTTTTTGTCCTCATCGTTCTAGCCCTGCACCATAATGATTTACGGAAAAGTTGTCCATCAGAGCCCCCCCCCCCTCTTACGTGAAAATTTCCCAGCTACAACTTTGTTGAATGTCAAGAAAATTTGTTCTTAATTAATTTCCAAGTTGATAACGTGCTGGTAGGATTAATCGGCTGTTTTCAGGGCAACACTGCATCTTGCCCTTATGACATAATAGCCTCAATTTTTTGTCTGCTGAACAGTAAATGAACCATGTCAGAAGAACATTATCTTCCTAATCAATCAATAACTAATAATCCTAACGTTCAATTTTCCAATTCCCACAAAAACTTCAAAGGGCCAAGTGCAATATGAGTTCGCATCCTATTGAGAACAAATTTTGTGAGAATTATTATTATTATTATTATTATTATTATTATTATTATTATTATTATTATTTAATTTTATTCATCGGACTATTGTCTACATGAAACAACCTTAAAGCTAAAACAATTCAAGTGTTTCTAATCCGTGCCAAAAAGCGAGATGAAGATTCCCCAAATTCGAATAATTCTTCGACAGCCGTAAACGTACGCATCATAGTTGTTAGTGGTTCGTTGTAACCGAACGCCGTTCGATGATCAGGTATGATCAGGTGCTGATTTGAAATCGTTTGAACTTGATGGAGCTAAATCAATATTTTGAACCATGAAAATTCCATGCGCATGGATCGGTAGCAAATAACCCCGCCGGTAATTGGTTCGTAATCGTTTAACACATCTTCCGCTTGAAATACTTCTATAAAACCACAATCTTTCAACTCTCAAAAACTGAATATCAACTGATTGAAATCAATCAGTTGTACCAGCAACACGAGAATGTGACAGGACTACAACAGTTCTCCACCAACCAGCCACTTTTAGCATGCACGCAGGACGTAGGTACGCTGCCGATCTCCCTGGAGCTCGCCGAGCTTAGCTCATGAGACACAGCACATGTGACACGAATGAGGCACGCAGAAACAAAAAAGAAACGCGAAATAATACGTCTCGAAATGTACCAGGCACCTACGATCTTATAGCAAGCGTGTCTCTATCACGCGGGATGGATGCACGTGTACATTAACTCTGCTTGAAAGTCATGGCTCTCACTGGCAAATCGACATCACCATCGAGTAAGGGAAGACTTACCCTGCCCGATGGATATGTTGGTTGGTGTAGGCGTGCCTTGAATTCTTAGAAATCAACGAGATAAGTCATTGTTTACAAAGGCTGTTACGCCCTTATTCCAGCTCTATCTAGAATTGAAAGGTCCCACTATTTATACCCTTCAGAGTATTGAAACACCCTCCAAAGGCGCGCCCCTTTGTCAGTCAAAATTGTATTCCTTAGCAACAAAATTAGGGAATGGCACCGATAATGACCATGCATCAGAACCCTAGTCTAGGGAACAACGAATAGAATATTAGGAATCACATAGATGCCCAACTAACTCATGTTTTCCTTGTTTCAAGATCATCCTCGGTGGACAAAGCCGAGTCTTGTCACTATCAACAAGGCATAAAAAGTAACAAGAACTAAGATGTGTTCCTTGGATTACTGAAAAATCCTTCCCCTAGTTTGAAGTAGTCAGAACTAGGAATCGGTGGTAGATCTTACATCCCGTAACGTACCACGAAAAGGTGAACTACCCAAGTTACGGGGCAAACCACCACGCCTGTTCACGTTGACCACTGAATGGGAATGTTTTTGGCTACATGATATTAACGTAAATGTTACGTGAAAAGTAGGATGGACGAAAGCTACTTATGTTTTCACGTAGATCGGACGTGCATATTTTTTTGAGTATAACAATCCGCTTGTACGATTGACCATGCTACAGAATATATTTTCGTAAATAGGTACTACAACGGTCTGTACAAAGCCACTTCTTAGCTTTACCACTTATCAGTTTTCCGGCATGCATAGATTCACATTAAGCAAATGTTTGTACATGGCTTGCAACATTGTAATTAAGTAATCGATGTTTCCATCAAAGGTCATCAACCCTGTCAAGGTACTGATTTCTGCACCAAAATGCGGTACATTCGCCTTCACTACGAGTATCTCCGTTAGCGGCATCAGGGCATCGGCGCCGTCTTTTTCTATAAGAATTAAAATTTGCTAATCATTTCAATAATAATTAAAAAAAAAAATCATCCAACTTACTGTTCTCAACCAGTGTGGTGTTGAGAAGATTGAAAACTATTCGTATAATATCCATCGTTTTGCAAGGAGTGCGTTTTTCCTTGATGCTGGTGAAAAGATCCACCGCTTGTTTGAAATTGATATTATTCAGCATATAAGCCCTGTAACAAGAAGATGAAGTGTGTGGAACATGATAAAGGTAATAGCACAGACAAACAGCACAGCCGAGCTCGGTAGAAAAAAAAAACTAAGTGTGTAACACTCGCAAGTTGTTCATTGAGCAAGCATTTAACGGTAAATTTAAAAGTATCATAGTTGGTAGTACCGCCACCTGTGGCGCGCATCGTCAATTTCCTTACGTTTACACGTTTACACACTACTGCCATCCGTTCTGCGTACTACCCACCATAGTGTACTCAACAGATGGCGGTAATGTTTTAGCGACGATGTTTTACTATGAGAAATATTCAATGTGTTATATCTGTTTGTCTGTGGCAATAGTGAAATGAACAAAACATACTCTTTGTATTCCATATGCTGCATGATAAACTCATCTGTTCGACCTTCGAAGAATAGCATCTTTTGTCGGTATAGTTCGTCCAACTTTCTATACTGATGTACGTACAGCTGAAGCAGTGATAGATAGATTGTATCGGTCAAAACAATCGGATACATCAGTTCAAGCGGATTGAGGTCACTGTATGTTGGAAAAAAACAACCATTTAGTAACCTTCAGGTGAGTGATAAACTGACGGCGGATGCATAACTGTCCCATGTGCGTAGATGACAGATTACATTTTTGCGTCCACCGGCAGTATAGTTAATCTTACTTCGGAGCTACTTCCTTACTTGTTTAAATTGTTCAAAGCTGGAAACATACGCACTATAAATGAGGTGTAGATACGATCGATCATTGCCATCAGTTCTTGCTTCGCTACTTCACAAAGGAATGAATCCTTTTCCGGTTGAGAGTATGTTCCGACGAAACAGTTCACAAGAATATCGTAAAGATGGTACAGCGGATGGACCTTGTTCTCAAATGCATTGCTAAGGTATTCCTTCAATTTCCTCCAATCTTTATCATCGATTTCGGTCCTTCCGAATTCAGGAACGACATTCAGTATGTCTGATAAAGTCAAATTGTTATCTTTTAAATCTACCGTGTCATTCAGTGATTTTTCTGGCGTTTCGGACGACAAAGTCAGTTCATGACCTTCCTGACAAAATCTAGCGATTGATTCGTAGTCGAAATCGGAAAATTTGTCCTCGAAACCAGCTTTTTCGAGCAGCTGTTTGCGCCTTGCCCGACCCATGTTGATGGCTATCTTGTTCCAGATTTCGGCTCCGTCACCCAGTTCGTCAATGTTATCGAGCCCGAAAACGTGCTTTGCAAAGCTGGTAAAAACGGATGACCATATACTTTCGACTGGGATGTGATCTTTTAAGCTGTGATTATTAACATTGATTAGAAATACTTAACCGAAATTGCTATAGATCAAAAGATTCTCACCACAATACAGCACTTGTCTGTTTGGTCCTTTGCAGTTTGCCATTGCTAACGATAACATCATCCCACGTTCCTCCAAAGCATCCAGAAAGCCCATATCCGCTTTCTTCGGTTATATTAGGATTTATTGCATTTTTTTCCAGATCATTGCTGGGTAGAAAGAAGGTCCCATTTCCAATCGGCCCCTCAAAGGTAAGCGGTCCTTCATATGACCTTCCATCGCGAAAGATTGCGACTCCTTTTTCGGAGTTATGCAGCTTATCATCCTCAAAATGACCAACAATACACCAATTCTTATCGATACACGTTGTATCATTAATTACCATGATTCCTTTGCCGTTCATTTTGTCATCGGAGAACATGCCTATGTATTTACTTTTCTGATGATTTTCTACATCATTATACACCAACACGCCAAATCCTTGCTTTAAACCTTTCGTGAAACCTCCTTTGTAGCAATGGTTTCCCTTTTCCAATGTTCCGAATCCATCAAACTCCTCATTTGTCAAGTAACCCTCATATTGCCATTGCATTGTAGGTGTAGCGACTTTCAGTGTACCATATCCGTGAAATTTTCCATCGATGAAATCACCTAACCGTGATATAATTAAAATAAGTGCTAAGTTACTTCAAATATTCAAATATAAAGTTTAAAAAGTACCTTTATACTCCTTGACACCATCGTTGTCCGCCCTCGTCATTCGCCCATATCCACGTATTTCACCTCGATGCAGCTCTCCTTCGTACTTCCAATGCTGGCCATGCAGTTTGCCGAATCCATCAATTTTTCCCAGCCTCCAGAAACCTTCGTACTGCATGCCACCATATTTGTCGTGTCCTTCCCGAAATAGATACGAACCACTTCGAAACTCTAAATTCTTACGAATATAGTGTTCTAACTTTTCCACCCAGATTTTTGTATTCTCCTTATTCAACGCATAACGGTATATCACCTCGTCTGGTGTGTACAGGGTAATCAGGCATAGATACTTCTGCTTGAACTTCTTATCCGGCTTTCCATTGGTCGTCAGCCAAACCAGCTCTAAGGGATACACAACCAGCTCCTTATCGCCGCTAATGTAACCGATCACGTCAGAGAACAGGACTATTCGTGAAGACCATGAGAATATTGATAATATTGACTGCTTCAAAGGATTGCTCAAAGAATCCAGCACAACTCGACGATGAGGTATTTTAAGCGAGAACCATGCTTCGTTCTTCTGATTGCTCCAAAAGCTTGCAGTAGATTGAGCCAACTCGATCTCTTCAGCTACCGTATCATTTAATTTTTGCCAGACTTCTTGTATTCCTGGTAAACTCAAACCATCTACCAGCAAACTGATGCTTTTCAAGTTTTCTATAAAGACGTCAAATATTTTGAAAGTTGATTGCTCCAAGGACGTCACTCCAATCGAGATAGCATTGCAATAATTTGTCAGCATTTCTTGGTATTGATGAACAAGCTCCTTGTGCATTTGTACTGCTATAATTGCTGAGGCATTACCTTCCAGAAGAAATTTGCGCAAAGATGTCACGTTCAGTATCAGCAAGTAGTATAAATTATTACAAGACTGTTTAAATTTTTCCACCAGTACAATGTTGTTTATATACTCCAGATCGTTCAGCTCATGATCCGAAATCTTTCGCTCTTCACTACAATGATTGGAGATTTTTTCACTCAATATCGAAATAAACTTGCAAAGCATCACATATTGGTTTATGGGTGCTTTTTGTATGGGTAGCTTATTGACCAGGATCAGCTGGTCAGTTGCCAGTATCATCGGTACATCATCCAAATCAAGATCCTTCAGATGATCCTTTTCTTTTGTGTTGGCTTTATGATCGTAGCTTATATAGTTGTCCTTTGAATTTGCATCATATATCTTAAGGTCATGCGTAACGACGTATGTTCTGGATTGTCCACAGGTTACGTCCAGCACATTTTTGCCTGAAAGCAGCAATTCTGGAGATGGCGACTTGCTCAGAGGATTTCTGTTTAGGAATAAATTGCCGTCTGCTGTTAAGATGACCACGTGGTTGGCGCATGAGGCAATCTTGGTGATGTTGGCAAGTTTTAGGTCGCGGACATTTTCAGGCTGGATATGTACATTGAGCAAACCTGGGAAGGGGAAAGGATTACTAACAGTATAAAACGCATACCAATATAATTTCTAGCTTAGCATTCGCTGAAATTGGAATTCCGATCCTAATGCATATTTTTTCACAGTTATCAATTCTTAGAACAATGCAGGACATACACGGCCGTTCAATCTCACTCAGAGAAGAAAGAAATACAGTGACTCAATTCCGAATTCGTACACCCTTAATGGGTTTGATCATTATGCTCTCACATCTACATCTAAGATCTAATATTAAAGGCATGGTGTGGATGTAGTAGTGTGACTACCATCTATCATTGCGCAGTAGTTGTTTCATTCGAAAAATCATGTTTTGGTTTCCTACGCGTTGAGCCATATTTTAAACACGGAAAAACAGGTCAATCCCGAATTCGTACAGTTGTTTTCCTTACTAAGTGTGGTTTTTTTTCACTCAACAGCATCTGTTAAGTAAAGGCTGCGGATCCAAATCTTTTCGATGGCGAGGAAGGGTCAACATACGTCAGTTGTGGAGCGAAAGCTTATCGTCGCTCACCATAAAGAGGGGAAATCACTCAGTGAAATTGCGACCATGGTGAAAAGACCCAGATCAACAGTTCAGTACATCATTAAACGGTTTGTAGAAGAGAAAATGATTGCCGATTCTCCTAGAAACTTAAATAGGAAAAAGTTGACAGCGGCAGATGAACGATTTGTAATGAGACAAATAAGAGAAAATCCAAAAACAACAGCTGTTGACATCACGAAAGAACTGAATCAGCGAAATGTAGTGAAGGTCTGCCCGGAAACGGTTCGTTCTGTGTTGAGAAGGAACAACTTCAACGCCCGTGTACCGAGAAAAAAACCATTCATTAGCAAGAAAAATAAAAAGCTTCGATTTGATTTCACTAAACAGCATGAAAACACTCCATCGACCTACTGGACAAATGTCATCTTTGTTGATGAGTCCAAATACAACATCTTCGGCTCAGATGGTCGTCGTTTTGTCTGGAGAAAGCCAAACGATGAACTGAATGTAAAAAATCTGAAACCGACGGTTAAACACGGTGGAGGAGGGGTAATGGTATGGGGTTGTATGTCTGCTAAAGGTGTGGACAACTTGGTTTTCATCGAAGGCATAATGGATCAGAATGTATATTTAAACATTCTAAAAGAAAATTTGAAGCAAAGCGCCAGCAAAATGGGATTAAATGAAGAGTTTAAGTTTTACCAAGATAACGATCCAAAACACAAAGCACATAAAGTACGTTCATGGCTGCTTTACAATTGCTCAAAAGTTATTGATACTCCACCACAATCTCCGGATATCAACCCCATTGAAAATCTTTGGGAATATCTTGATAAAAAAGTTAGAAGCCACCATATTTCAAACAAAAACGATCTGAAGAAACATTTGCTCGAAGAATGGACAAAAATTCCCACTGAATACACCCAGAAACTTGTAGACAGCATTCCAAAACGCCTAAAGGCAGTAGCAATGAGTAAAGGTATTAAATGGCAGTAGCAATGAGTAAACGAAGTATTAAACCGAAAAATTGTACGAATATGGATTTGAGTTTATTTTCGGCATTCATGCTATTTTTTATTATTTTCAAGAAAATAATATTCATTTTATCAGAAATAAAAATAATGCATTGTTTTTCACATTTGAGGCTATGACTGTACATACATGAAATGTCTAAAAAATATTTATTGACTCTTAGAAACTTAGGAGTAAAAATCTGTATGGTGGTGTACGAATTCGGAATTGAGTCACTGTATGAGTATATGAGGTATTCTCAAATTTGAGTCATTTGAACTCAACGCGTAAGTAATTATTCTTGCCGTAGTCAAATGTAAGCGGATTACTGAAAATTAGCTTATTGAACGGAACATGGGAGAGGAATGAAAAGAACTTAATTTTGGGTAATTTTTCGGTTCCGTGTAGGTCTATAGGATGCTGCACGCTGACGTCTCGAATTAACGCGATGAACCCACGTTCATCAGTTTAACCTCCAGTGGTGGTTTGTTTTTCTTTGCCTGTTAGTCGATTCAAGTGGATTCGAGTTTTTAAATAAAATGGAACAAAATATATGCTATCCGACTATTTTCTTTCAAAAATTCAAACCACCACCTGATGTCAAAAAAGTAATGTTCAACCGACCCTATAGGGAGCTGCATCGTCAAGATAACCTCACTTCTTTTTTACATCTGGCAGTTCTTTGTTTACATTTTGTAATTTTTTTTTTGTAAATGTTTTTAAAAGGCAGATTTTTGCCGGCGTTGCACAGTGGGACGAAATAAAAAAAAAAAACTACAAGCCCAATGGGGTTGTGCGAACAGTTGACGTAGGACTACACTCACATATGTTAACTATTTTGAATGAACGTTATTTGTAATTCCCAATATTATTATGACATCCGTGAATTGCTTCCGAAGCGTAATAATTGGTCAGTGTCCATTTTCCTTTTAATACTAATAAGATTCTTTTTCAGTTCATGTGTAATTATTCTTGTGTTAGAAAATATTCCAAACTAACTCTTTCTTTGAAAATTGTGGTGGCCCTGAAAAGGGCTGTTTTGATGTTGCATGGCCCTCGAAAGGACCGTTTTGGTGATGTGGTTTTAAAATGAACGGTATGTAAGGTGACGTTGTTGTAAAAGGATACTGTGAACACCCAGTTCAAAAGGTAAACATCCTACTGCCACTACTGTGTCGTCGGTGGCTATAAAATAAGGCAAATGATCAACCATATTCAAGAATTATTCCGAAACTTACAGCAGACAACAAGGTAAAAAAAAGGGGCGATGGTACGAAAAGTACGTAATAAACCTTTTGGTTGGCAATTCCGGTATTTTCCTTTCAAACACCAAATCGATGCCAGTGCCACCCAATGTAGTCGGCAGTCTAGGGTCTGATACGAGATCGAGTTGCAGAAAATTCGTCATAAATTGGACGAATCGAATATTCTCAGCTTTCGAGATGTCTACGTTGGAATCCCCCGCAACGATGATTGGATTATCTTTCGTTCTATAGTGGAACAGATTCCTGGTCATGAAGGTTTTGGCTTGCTTCATCGTAGTATTCGGTGCCAACACAAATATATGAATTTTGTATTGTGTGACAAGTACACAAAGTATGCTGTGCAGAATATGTAAAAAGGAAGGGACTTCGAATGTTAATCTAAATGCATATATAGAGGTACCAGACAAGTTTTGCACTGCATCGCATCATTCTCTGCTTGAACGTCAAGCAGTACAGTTTGGTCTTTGCTCGCTCTGTCGAGTTGTTCGATTAACCTATGGTTTGTTACAAACGTTCGCAGATATACTGCACGTCGCGTCGTCAGTAGTGTCGGTCGCATCGTGTAATGGGAAGACAGCGCTCCCGGAGCAGACTTCGTGACCAAGCTGAGAAGAAAAACAGTGGTGAGGGTAGCTCGGTACCTACCTCAAATAGGTACGCTACTCTTCCCACCGATACCAACCCAGTCCCGGTGAAGCGGACGAAAAAGAGGAAGAAGAATCAAGGACAGTCCGATGGTACGAGCGGACGCGACGATGTTTTTTTTTTTTTTTTTTTTTTCTTTATTTTTGTGATTTTTAGCCGTAGGCTAGTTCATCACATTTGATAATCGAGGGTCAGGCTTAGGGCCTGCCTCGAAAGAAAGCGTTTCAGTCTATCATTACATAACGTACAACTGGCTCTGATTACCCACCAAAAGGGACAGACAACATTTTAAAAAACTTAATGTAAAGTGGGAGTTACATCGGGACTGTGGTGAGGAATGGATGCGCGAACAAGGTAGAGCTCCACCGTAAGAGACAGTGCCCCAGTCCGGCAGAGATACCCCGACGGCAGGAAAATAGGAAGGTGAAAGAACACGGACAGCGCAGCCCACGACGAGAGGGCTAGATTTGGTTGTATAGGTGAGCGTCCTTCAAGAATGCAATCAGCGCAGTCAACGTCGAGGGGTCGTTGCCAAGTAGCTCCCTGATGCTCTCTGGGAGTCGGTGTTGTTCGCGTAGCCTCTGAAACTCTGGGCAGACACACAGCACGTGTTCCACCGAGGCAGGGATGCTGCAGATTGGACAAACCTTGTGGAAGGGTGTCCCACCAAAATTGTGGGAGATCCTCGCATGGCCGGTCCGGAGTCTTGAAATAATCCGCTGGTCTTTGTACTTGTGGCTGTCTTGCCAAGGTCGTACGGTTTCTTTGATCTTTCTCAGGAGGGTGGTGCGTGACTGAAACCATTCCTCCTGCCAGGCTTCCATGATGATATTCGCAATCCAACGCCTGACGTCTAGGAGTGGTACGTTCCTGGTGAAGCGGGGTCCGGATGGACCAGATCCCGCCAGCCTGTCCGCTGCCTCGTTTCCAGGAACTCCGCAGTGCCCGGGAATCCACGTAAAAACGGTTGAGGGTGGGGCAAAACGTGTAATGGCTTGTATCCAGGGGTGGCTCGGGGCTTCGGCTTCCAGCGCCTGGATGACGCTGTGTGAGTCCGTTAGCACAAGGATCGGTTGATCTGCAGGAGTGATGGCGGCGTCAAGAACAGCAGCGGCTTCTGCGGAAAAAACGGAACACTCCTCCGGAAGACTTTGACTTGTTGCGGTGTTTGGTCCTGCCACTCCGAGTCCCACTCCGGCCCGTGATCGCGATCCGTCCGTAAAGCGATGAACGTGCCCCGGATAAACCGACCTAAGAAGTTCTGCAACAGAGCGCCTCAACGCTACAGAGTTATCTCCGGCTTGGAATCCTCTCTTAATCCGCTTATCTATTTTGATAACGTTTGATCGCCAACTTTTCTCTCCATGCCAGTGGACCCTGGCCACCGGGGGGAGGTCTACGTTGGCTGCAGTGCGGAGGGCTCTGTTCCCCTCGTTGAGGAGAAAGACCCTATCGTTCCCGGATGTCTTAGCAGCGAGGGCAGCGGCTTTGGTGGCAGAGGCTGCAGCAGATCGATAGCGGAAAGGGAGGACTCCGGTTTCTGCACAAGCGGCGTCTGCGGGCGTGGAAGGTAGGAGGCCGGATACGATGCGTACGTAGGTATTGTATACCGGAGCGAGGATGCGGTTCAGCTTCTCGGTGGCTAAGCAGGTAATTTCGAGGCCGTAGAAAAGTCGACTGTCGATAACAGCCCGGGCGACACGAAGGCGGATCTCGCGGTTACTGGAGCGGTGCGGACGGGAGATTGTCCTGACGATGTTGATGCGGCTACGGCAGTTTTCTTTCACCGTTCTGAAGTGTTGGTCGAAACTTAGAGTCCGATCCAGAACTACCCCCAGAACGCGGACTGTTTTCTTAAGCGGAATTGGATGGTCCTGGATGGTGATCGGTGGTCCCCGCGACGATGTTACCGCGACGAACGCCAGCGACATCGGTGATTTCGGCGATGCCGTCGAAGCCGAGAATTCTGCCGGCCCGAGTGGGGTGAAAATCAATCCACTGGAGGTGAAGCAAGTACCACTCAACACGCTGATTGGCGATCTCTCATCGCTGGGCGTTGCAGCTGAGTTTAAGCTCGGCAGGATAGGCACCAAGGTGATGCTGCGAACAAAAGCGGAGTACGAAGTGGCCGTGAAATATCTGAAGGATTCCAAGGCGGAATTCTTCACGCATGACATGTGAGAAGCCCTTCAAGGTAGTCATCAGGGGTCTACCAAACTTCGACCCCAAGATGGTCGAAGCTGAAATCAACCGGTACAAGCTAGCCCCAATCGCTGTATTCCGAATGACAAGGAGAGACGAAAACGTGAAGACGTACCCGGATTGCCTCTTTCTGGTGCACTTCCAGAAAGGGACGGTGACTCTCAATGCGCTGCAAGCCATCCGATCGATCTACTCCATCATCGTACGATGGGAGCCATACCGTGGCGGCCATCGTGACGTAACGCAGTGCCAGCGGTGCCTCAATTTTGGACACGGTACCCGCAACTGCAACATCAAGCCACGCTGCAGCAACTGCGCTCAAGAACACGCCAGTTCCAACTGCCCTGCGGATGGAGCCGTGGCGTTAAAATGCGCCAACTGTGGTGGTGCACATCAAGGTTCCGACTGACAGTGCTCCAAACGCGAGGACTTCAAACGCATCCGAAAACAGGTGGCAACTAACAACCAACCAGGACGCAAGAAGGACAAAGTCCCGGCATTTCGGACGGAGGATTTTCCGCCTCTTCGTGCTCCTCAGCAAAGGCAAGCGAATTCGCGGGTGCATCTCGCTCAAGCAACTTCCGGTGATTCTGCTGGCCAAAGCTCTCCATCCCCCCTGGATTCTGGAGACAACCAACAGCGCAAAACAACAACCCCGATCTGTTCTCAGCGAATGAACTGATGGAAATTTACGTCAACATGTCCGGTGCTCTTCGTAAGTGCCGCAATAAGCCCGAACAGATCCAAGTGCTCGGTAAGTTCATCATCCAGTATGGCATCTAAACCGCTAACTATCGTCACCTGGAATGCTTGCTCTGTAAGAGCAAAAACAGATTGAGCTTGCCGACTTCCTCCGCAAGCACAGCATGGACGTGGGCCTTCTAACCGAGACCCATCTAAAGTCCGGCGACAGCTTCTGGTTGCCTGACCACAACATTATCCGACTTGATCGCACCAGCTCCAGGGGGGGTGGTGTTGCGGTCGTCGTCAAGAAAGGAATAAAATACCACACTCTGTCCCATATCCGCACCTCTATCATCGAGGCCCTTGGTGTGGAGGTGGAGTCAGTCGTCGACTGGATACGTCCAGTTCATCGCCGTCTACTGCCCTCGACAGTGTGCCGCCAGCAGTGGACTAGCGGCTAAATTTAAGAAGGACCTGTCCACCATCACCCGTACCGGTTCCCGCTTAGTAGTTGGAGGAGATCTGAATGCTCGCCATGAGGCCTGGCGGAACTACCAGCAGAACCAGAACGGTCGTCTGCTGTTCGACCACTCACAGCATGGGCTGTACTCCGTTTGGTTTTCGGATGAACCAACATTTATCTCACCGGCGGGCAACCCATCGACGCTAGACCTGTTCCTGACAAATATCGGCTTGTCCAAGCCGGTAGCCTTGAACGAACTCAGCTCCGACCACCACCCGGTGGTGGCTGAACTGGGCTGCAACGTGGCTCCTGCTTCAAGCCTGCGCAAGGATTACCATCGCTTAAACTGGGCCCAGTTTGGACGCGTGGTAGACAGGCACATCATCGACAACCCGCCGCTTGATACCGTGGAGAACATCGACCGAGCGTTGGAAGGACTCCACCAAGCCATAACCGTGGCTGACGAGGCGTGCGTCCAACGAGTTCCTGTGAGGGGTAAGTTTATTGCCATTGATTCCCACACCCAACTTTTGATTCGCCTGAGAAATGTTCGTAGACGCCAGTTTCAGAGGACTGGAGATCTGGGCAAAAAACGTGAAATGGCCGATCTGAACAGACAGATTGCTTCCAGAATGGACTCACTCCGAAATGAAAGTTTCGGGCGTGATGTCCAGAATCTGGACGACCGCTCCAGACCATTCTGGAAGGTAGCTAAGGTCCTGAAAACTCATCCCAAACCCGTTCCACCTCTCAGAGTCGAAAATGATGACGATCGGCTTTTAATCACCCCACAGGAGAAAGCAAATGCGATCGGCAAGCATGTCGCTTCATCGCATTTGCTTGGCTCGAATATTCAAAGTCCGCTCGAAGATCAGGCTACGCAATGCGTTCAACACCTTGATGCATCCCCTTGTGTCGTGCCTCCGGCGGATATGATTACAGTACAACAGATTTGCTCAGCGCTGAAATGCACCAAGAACATGAAGGCTCCCGGGTTTGACGGTCTATTCAATTTGATCTTGAAGAGACTCAGCATGAAAGTGCAGTCTCTTCTAACCGCTATCTTCAACAGATGTTTGGAACTGCACTACTTTCCAAGCATCTGGAAAGTAGCAAAAATCATACCAATCCGCAAGCCCGGTAAGGATCCAACATTGACTTCAAGCTACAGACCAATCAGCCTCCTTTCAGCGCTGAACAAATTGTTCGAGAAACTCATTCTCAATCGTTTGCTCAAGTTTGTCGAGGAAAATAACATTCTCTTTCCGGAACAGTTTGGGTTCAGAAAGGGGCACTCCACCAATCATCAGCTAGTACGGGTGATGAATAACATCCGAAGTAACAAAGCTGTATCCAAGTCCACAGCCATGGCCTTGTTAGACGTTGAGAAAGCGTTTGATAATGTCTGGCACAATGGGCTTGTATACAAGCTTAGTAACTTCAACTTTCCATTACATCTGGTTAAAATCACCCGTAACTACCTCCAGCAAAGGTCGTTTTAGGTATCGTTGAATGGTTGTCTTTCCGACACGTTTTCCATGCCAGCAGGAGTACCGCAAGGCAGTCTGCTGGGCCCCTAGATTTACACATGCGTTCACAGATGATACCGCAATAGCCGTCAAAGGAAGGATGCCTCGCGAAATAACGAACAAACTTCAACGATGCCTTAACGCCTTTGCTGATTATGCCACCACGTGGAAAATCAAAATCAATGCCTCCAAAACACAAGCGATCATGTTCCTCCATCGGTGAGTGGTCTGCCGAAATAACCTATCTCGGGATGTTGTTCGATGAAAAGCTCCTCCTCCGTTCGCATGTAGAGAAAACTGTAGTCAAGTGTTCTACCTTGGTTAGGTGTCTGTATCCGCTGATTTGCCGCAGATCCCGCCTCTCAAGGGTGAACAAACTGGCCGTCTACAAACAAATCATAGCACCTGCGATTCTCTACGCAGCTCCGGTGTGGGAATCATGTGCACAGACTCACAGGAACAAAATTCAGGTCGCTCAGAATAGAGTGCTGAGGATGGTACTTGATCGTCCTTTCGACACTAGAATAACGAATTTACATGAAGAGGCAGGCATTGCCAAAATAGATTCAAGAATTAACGAAATTAAGAATAAATTTGCACAAAAATGTAATTTATCAGAACATGCTTTGATAAGCAATTTGTATATAGTAGATTAGGTGTATATAGTAGTTGTAGGTTAGTTATAGTTGTAAATAGTAGTTATAAGTAGTCTTCTTTTTCTAATTTAAAACAAACCAATCTCACCAAGGTGGTCATTCTTAAAACAGGCCTGATAGGACTAGGAACTGTAATTAATAATAATTGAAATTTCAAAAGAACTAAAGTTGAAAAGACGCATCTGTGTCGCTTGATAAGTTATACATGTAAACCACACAAATTCAAGAAATATAGATCATTTAAAGTCAAAAAAAGTTTTGCACTGCACTGTCCTCTGTGAATAATTAACGGAGTGAACAATTGCGTAGTTTCAAACAACAGCAGTGATGGAAAATGAATGTAGAAGCTTGACAAAATGGTTAATTATCAAAATCAACTCTTTGGTGGTAAAATTAATATTGGCGCCCCGAACAAGACGGTTTTGTGTGAATTTTGTTCAGGCGGGTTTTGCTTCTAGAAAATTTATGAAAATTAACTCTTTAAGAGGAATCCTATTTGTTTTTTTTTTTGTTAATTACTTTATTTGTACAGGCTCAATCGAATAAACTTTACAGAGCCAAGTTATCATTTTGTTTATACATTATAAATATCTTAAATCTAAAATTAAAGGATTGGAACCGATTGCTCGCGGTCTTCTCGAGGTTAGTGGATGACAATTGTTTGGATCGGGAGAGGGAAAAGGAGATTTGGAATATGATTTATGATTCAAAAATTTCACTATTTCTAAAACATATACTTAATCCTATCGACGTTATATCAACTCTGTAATTATACAATTATTACAGAAACAAATCTACAAAAAAAAAACACACACACATACAAAACACAAACTAAACACAAGGTTAATCAAACTTACAATCTATGGTTAATATTCTTCAAGAAAACATATATGAGTTGCATAAACTCCAGATCGCATCTAGCCAAAATATCCCGAACTGGAACATTAGGTTGTCTACCTCGAGCCCGAAGGGAATCGTACAACTCGGATCTGACTCCACGGTGCTCAGCACATGACCAAATAATGTGATCTGCGTCCTGGTAACCTTGTCCACATTCACAGAGATTGCTGTCTCCCAGCCCAACACGGAACAAGTGAGCGTTTAACGAGTAGTGATTGGACATGAGGCGAGACATCATACGAATGAAGTCTCGACCCACATCCAACCCCTTGAACCAAGGACACTTCGACACCTTAGGGATGATTGAATATAACCATCGTCCCAAACTCCCTTCACTCCATTTATTTTGCCAGCTGGCGAGTGACTGTTGACGATAAATGAAGAAAAATTCGTCGTAGGTGATTTGTCGATCGTAAATATCGCCTTGCATAGCGCCCACCTTAGCAAGTGAGTCCGCCTTCTCATTGCCCGGAATCGAGCAATGAGATGGGACCCATGCAAAGGTGATGACAAAAGATCTTAAAGATAAAGCACTTAAAAGCTCTCGTATTTTCATGAGAAAATACGAGGAGTGCTTTACCGGCCTCATGGATCGAATAGCCTCGACAGAACTGAGACTATCCGTAAAAATAAAATAGTGATCTGGTGCAAGTGAGGCGATCGTTTCTAGCGTATAGTGTATTGCCGCCAGTTCAGCAACATATACGGAACAAGGAGCTTGAAGCATTCGAGAGGCGCTATGAAATTCGTTAAAAATACCAAAACCAGCGGACGACTCTATTAGTGATCCATCTGTGAAGAACGATCTTGCGGAATCAACTTGGCCAAACTTTGCAGCGTAAATTGACGGAACAATCATGGAACGATGATGTTCTGGGATTCCACGAATCTCCCGCGTCATAGATAAATCAAAACTAACTGAATTGCCGAAGTCAGAGAAGCATACAGGATGAGGATTATGGTGTGAAGGGCTGACATCCTGTGTTATGTACACGTAGTACAATGTCATAAAACGAGTTTGGGGGTTTAGCTCAAGAAGCTTCTCAAAGTTTGCAATCACCAGTGGGTTCATAATTTCACAACGGGTGAGGAGCCTGAGGGATAATTCCGAAAACCGATCAGATAGTGGCAACATGCCCGCTAACACTTCGAGACTCATCGTATGAGTCGAGTGCATGCATCCTAACGCGATACGAAGACAGCGATACTGGATCCGTTCCAGTTTGATGATGTGCGTTTTAGCCGCCGACTGGAAGCAAAAACTACCGTACTCTAAAACCGATAAAATCGTTGTCCGGTACAACGTCAGAAGATCTTGTGGATGGGCTCCCCACCACGTTCCGGTAATTGATCGAAGGAAATTGATCCTTAGTTGGCATTTTCGTCTCAGATACTCAATGTGGGATCTCCAGGTGCATTTGGAATCGAACCAGACCCCGAGATATTTAAAACACATGGAATGAGTGATCGGTTTACCCAAAAGTTGAAGCTTCGGTTGTGCTGGGCTATGCTTCCTAGAAAAAACGACCAACTCAGTTTTCTCCGTGGAGAATTCGATACCTAGCTGAATAGCCCAAGTAGACAAATTATCTAAGGTATCCTGTAAGGGTCCTTGCAGGTCGGCCTCTCTGGGCCCTGTCATAGACACAACTCCGTCATCTGCAAGTTGTCTCAGCGTGCAGTTGTCACTTAGACAATTGTCAATTTCTCTGACGTAGAAATTATACAAAAGGGGGCTTAAACATGAGCCCTGGGGGAGGCCCATGTAACTAAATCGAGAAGCTGTAGAGTTTCCATGAGAAAAGCTCATATGTTTCTCTGACAGCAAATTGTACAAAAAGTTATTAATTAATGGAGAAAGGCCACATGCGTGGAGTTTGTCTGAAAGGACCTCAACCGATACTGAATCAAAAGCCCCCTTAATATCCAAGAACACAGAAGCCATTTGCTCTTTTTTAGCAAAAGCCAACTGAATTTCGGTGGAAAGCAACGCGAGACAGTCGTTCGTTCCCTTGCCCCTACGGAAACCAAATTGAGTATCTGAGAGTAGGTGGTTCGTCTCAACCCATTTGTCCAAGCGAAAAAGGATCATTTTCTCCAACAATTTTCGAATGCACGATAACATCGCGATGGGACGATACGAGTTATGATCTGAAGCCGGTTTTCCAGGCTTTTTAATGGCTATAACTCTCACTTGCCTCCAATCATCCGGAACAATATTGAGCTCTAGGAACTGACCAAACAAGTTCAACATGCGCCTCTTAGCGACGTCTGGGAGGTTCTTCAACAAGTTGAACTTGATTCTATCAGCCCCCGGAGCCGAATTGCCACACGAAAGGAGCGCGAGTGAGAGCTCCAGCATTGAAAAAGGCTGGCTGATCTCGTCTACCGAATTCGTTGTTTCGCGAGGAATCATCTGTGCCGGCACGGAATCAGGACATACTTTTCGTGCGAACTTAAGAATCCAACGATCTGAGTACTCCTCGCTCTCGTTGTTTGAAGACCGGTTACGCATCCTTCGCGCTGCATTCCACAGCGTATTCATCGACGTTTCGCGCGATAATCCGTCCACGAATTGCCGCCAGTATCCGCGTTTCTTGGCTTTGATGAGGCTTTTGAGTTCGCGTTCAAGAGTCGAGTACGCTTCGAAATACACGGGTGTTCCACGTTTCCGGAAAAGCTTAAACGCGTCGGACTTTTTACGATAAACCTCAGTGCATTGGTGGTCCCACCAAGGGGAAGGAGGTTTCCTACGCAAAGACGTTCCAGGAACCGACCGAGTTTGAGCTCGAAGCGCGCTGTCCAAGATCAGATTGGAGAGGAAGTTATATTCCTCCAACGGTGGAAGCCCTTCTACCGACGACACGGCTTCCTCTATCGCGGTCTTGAACGTTGTCCAATCGATATTACGGGTGAGGTCGTACGCGACGTTAACGGATTCCGACGGATTGAACCCACTGGCAATCGAAATTTTGATCGGCAAGTGATCACTACCGTGGGGATCCTGGATCACATTCCACGTGCAATCCAACGATAATGAGTTAGAGCAAAGTGTGAGGTCTAATTTACTTCCATTCGAGGATGGTCCAGCCAAACGTGTTACTTCTCCATTGTTAAGTATTGTCATATTGAAGTTATCACAGAGGTCATATATAAAAGTAGAACGGTTCATACAGTTCCCCCCAGCCTGTACCGTGGGAATTGAAATCTCCCATGATCAACCGTGGAGCAGGAAGTACCGAACATATATCTGAAAGTTGTTTTCGATTAACAACGGCTCTAGGAGGAATATAAACAGAAGCAATACAAAGGCTCTTACCTTTAAAAATAGCCTGACATGCGATAACTTCAATACCTGGAAATTGTGGAAGATTCACTCTATAGAAGGAATGGCACTTTTTGATCCCCAAAAGTACCCCTCCTCCACGCGAATCCTCACGATCCAGTCGAATAATGTTAAAATCATAAAAAGGAAGATCAATATCTGAAGAGAGCCAAGTTTCACAAAGAGCAAATGCATCACAATCATTATTGTGAACTAAAAACTTAAAAGAGTCTAATTTAGGAATAAGACTTCGACAATTCCTGTAGAATAGTGATCAAATCCCCGACCTCGTTTGGAAAATTATCCATCGAAGGAAATGATTGCTGCAAGGAGGGGCCATTTCAATGTCAATTGCTTTAAGAGGGTCTTCACAGTAGGAAGCATTGCCAGAACAATGCTTTTCAGAGGATCAGAAATATTCAGGTACTTGAGGATATCGTCCACAATTTTATCAAATGAGAACAACCCAGATGAAGAAGGGGCTTCTGTTCTTAAAAATGGGACATCAGGGGTTTTGGATGTCCCCGGGAGAGGTGGAAAATCCTGGGTATAGTCAGTTCTTCTGAATCCAGGAGGAGTAGAAACTTCCTTTTTTCCACCACTCCTTGATTTGGGCAAGCTGATTTGAGGTTCTTCATTCTCAACTTTCCGCGAACGGATGCGTTTTCGTTTCCGTGCTGAAAAACAGAAAGAAGTTCCCTCCTCAGCCAAGTCAGAGTCAGTCTCGTCATCTGACAAAAGAGAAAAGGGATTTTTGTCGTTGGTCGATGGCGTGGCCGTCTTAAGCATTTCTGCAAAAGACTGCCGGGAACGTTCCTTAAGTGAGCGTTGTAATTTCTCCCCGCGTTGTTTGTACACCGGGCATGACGAGATACCATGAGGAGTTCCCTTACAGTACACGCATTTTGGTGCAGTGACTGTGCAGGCGCCATCCTCGTGCTTCTCCCCGCATTTGGAACAGCGTGCCTTGCTGCCACAGTGGGACGCCGTATGTCCCAACTGCTTACAATTTTGGCAGTTCATGACCCGGGGAACGAACAAGCGCACAGGTAGTCGAAGTTTTCCCAGCTCGATGTAGTGAGGAAGGGCTGAACCAGAAAAGGTCACACGGAACGAGTCTGTGGGGGTAAAACTCTTTTTACCCTCGCTGACAGATACTGAGCCCAGGTTTTGGACATCCAGTATCTTCACCGGGGGAAGCAAACGGTTCTTGAAACGGCCAACCACCTGCTTCTCCAAGATCTCGGGGGTCAGACTCGCTTCGGTGACCACACCTTCGATCTCCACATCACGAGCTGGGATGTAAGCTCTATACTCGAGCGTGAAGAGCTGGGAGGCAGCAATCTCGTTAGCCTGCTTCAGGTTAGAGACGGAGACACGAAGTTTATTGTGCCTAACCTTCGTGATTTCAGTCACGGCCGAGTATCGCTTCGTCAGATCATTCGTAATTTGCATTACATTCAAAGGTTTGTTTCTGGGCTGAAAGTAGACAACCCATGGGCCAGTCGAGTCATCTGGATAGGCTCGCGATCGGGGGTTTATCTGAGCCTGTCCTTTGCTAGACTGAGACGATGAACCAGGGATGACATCATCTTTCTTCTGAGATGACGTACGTTTTCGACCCTTCTTGCCATCTCGTGGCAAAGTGGTGTCATCTTCCGACAAAACGTCCATTTCGTCTTGCGACAAAATGTCCATTTTGCCGTACTAGTGGGAGCGAAAAACGCTCTACCACTGAAACGATAATCACTCGGACACAATACACAAAAAAAAACTACAAACACAGAACACAAACTTAAAATTTAACAGATGGGCGAAAGAGAGAAACAAGAACAAAAACTTATCTGATACTCCTATACTACTACCACCGAGCGTTTAAACAGCAGCAGCGGAGCGACGCGCAGCGTGGATGATCTTCGATCAGCGTGTGCGGGCGGTCTTCGTTGGTGTGTGCTTGTATGAGGGTCGGCACTCAGCTGAACACACGATGATAGATGAGCGGTGTAAATGCGGAGGCAGATGCTGACACTCGATGACGATGATCCGTGTGCACAGGTATGCGTGACCACGCACCGATGGTGCGCTAAATGGTTGGCGAATTGGCAATCGCAAAAACAATTTTCGATGATCCCGAAAACACACTTTCTTCTCAGAAAAAAACTCACTTTTTGATAAATTTATCCGGAATTATGCCAGGAATAACTAAGCGAGAAAAACTGATTATTTACGTCAGATAATAGCGAGAAAACTTCCAAATTAACGGAGCGCGAAACAAGTCGACCGTACTTCTTGCTAGGACGCGGTGGTGTGTGAATCCTATTTGTGTCGCCCTAAAAAGGACGCTTTTGGTTTGATACGCATCGTCGTCTGTCGAGTGGCAAGCACATTACCCGGCTGTTTGCCGATGAACAACACACACTATATCGTGAGCGTGACACCACTTACCACAGGTTCGTATTCTTCTGGACGCGACACATTACCGGGTTGTTCGATCTTTGTCGTGGTTGGAGAATTCTGAGACCTCCACGGATACGGTGAGCTAGTTTGAGCTTGGGTGAGCTTCGACATGACGATAACGTGCTTGATAACGATGGCCCGGAATACTTTCTCACGATGAGCAACTGTACCCAAACAGTGACAGTGTGACTTCATCACTGCTACTCTATCTAGAGCGCTCTTGCCAGGGATGCCAGATGATTTTTTTTAAAAAGTCTGTATGAGTGTCAAAAAATATGTCTGTATTTGTCTGTACACTAGAAAAATCGCCTTATTGCTGATTACGTATTTCCCACATGTATTTTGGCTATAAAATTGCTCGTCACACACTAAATTGAATAAATAAGCATTTTTAACTTAAAAAAGTGCGTTGTTGTGTTTTTTTTAATATTTATTTTTAGTAGTATACGAAGTCAAAGTTTGAATAGCATTTTGCTGTTATAAAAATAACGAGATTTAAAAGACTTTTGAAATTTTTGATGAACTTTCTTCGCCGTCGTCGTGTGCGAGAAGACGATTAAACGTCAAAAAGGCCAGGTTCATAAACAGTAAATCAAAATCTGGTAGGTGCACTGAACTAAAACATCCGCAATACATCGAATGATTATTGTATTGCTCGAGTCCTTTTACAATAAAGGGTGATACGGTCAAAATTTGGTCAATATCAACTTGACGTATTTCTTTCAATTTTGCATTTAAAAAACCTGAACACCCCTCATTTTGAAGGTGTGTGTGTGTAGAATGTTGCTCCTATTTTGATTTTGGAATTCACTCTTCAGTTGTCAAAATGCCGTCCAAGCAAGAAGAGCAGCGTATCAAAATTTTGCTCGCGCATCGCGAAAATCCGAGCTACTCGCACGCAAAGTTGGCAAAATCGCTAAAAGTTGCCAAATCAACCGTTACAAATGTAATTAAAGTGTTTGGGGAACGTTTGTCGACAGCCAGGAAGTCTGGATCGGGGGGAAATCGAAAACCGGAAGCCGCTGAGACGACAAAGAGAGTTGCCGGTAGTTTCAAGCGAAACCCTAACCTCTCTCTCCGAGATGCCGCAAATAAGCTGGGTGTATCGTCTACAACCGTGCATCGAGCCAAAAAACGAGCCGGACTATCGACTTACAAGTAGTGACTCCAAATCGCGATGATAAACAAAATACGACGGCCAAAGCGCGATCCCGGAGGCTGTACACGACGATGCTGACGAAGTTTGACTGCGTGGTAATGGACGACGAAACCTACGTCAAAGCCGACTACAAGCAGCTTCCGGGACAGGAGTTTTATACGGCAAAAGGAAGGGGAAAGGTAGCAGATGTTTTCAAGCACATGAAACTGTCAAAGTTCGCAAAGAAATATCTGGTTTGGCAAGCCATCTGTACCTGTGCCTTGAAAAGCAGCATTTTCATAGCTTCCGGGACTGTCAACCAAGAAATTTACGTGAAAGAGTGTTTGAATAAACGTCTGCTGCCTTTCCTGAAGAAACACGGTTGTTCCGTACTGTTTTGGCCGGATTTGGCATCTTGCCATTACGGTAAAAAGGCCATGGAGTGGTACGCCGCCAACAACGTGCAGGTGGTTCCCAAGGACAAGAACCCTCCCAACACGCCAGAGCTCCGCCCAATTGAGAAATACTGGGCTATTGTCAAGCGGAACCTAAAGAAGACCAAAAAACTGCTAAGGGCGAGCAGCAGTTCAAGGCAAACTGGCTTTCTGCGGCGAAGAAGGTGGACAAGGTGGCTGTACAAAATCTGATGGCAGGGGTCAAGCGTAAGGCCCGGCAATTCGGATTTGGAAAAGCGGAAGCCTAACTGAATATTTTTCCTGAATTTTATACTAATTGAACTTGAAAAAGAAATTTAATTTGATTTTTTAAATAAACGATTTCACCGATTTACACGCGTTTTCCCTTGACCAAATTTTGACCGTATCACCCTTTATTCTGTCGAATTTCGGATGATTTCATTATGGTTGAATTCGTCATCAACTGATGAGCATCCATATGACTGTCCTCCAAATAAACGATGATATTCATTTGAAAATTTGCTATAAAACATACTGTGCTCAGAGAAAAATAACTTTTTTATGTCTTGTTGAAATTGATGATTATCCATGGAAACATTGTAGATGAAGTCATTTGAAGGAACTTTGTCCAAGACGTCAATTTTCCATCTCTCAAGTGGACGAAATTATAGGGTGAAAATGGACATAGAGGTAACTCTAAGACCAGAAGGTCCCGAAGAAACGTGCTCAACTCTTTGGCTCAGCTCTGGTACTATCTTCGGTCCCAAGCTAATCGATGCACCCCTCGAAACATAAGAAAATCTACGAACCCCTCATTTTATCTATCAAACATTCATATCGAATCAAAACAAACATAGCGTAGTACTAGAATTTCAACTAGAATGCGGTACGTTAATCGATTTGCTTGGGACCAATAGTCTAGTCAAGTAGTGAGCCAATTTTAAATCGTTAGTTTCCAACCGGTGGTAGTACCCCCTTAAAAACCGTTTTTTACCATAACTTTTTAGTTTGAATCTTAGATTGTTTTTCAATGTTCTACAACGTTGTAAATGCTCTAAAACTGCACATTTTTGCTGCGAAAAACAAATCGCTATCTCTTTATTTTAAGGATTAAAGTCTTTTTATTATTTTTAACGCTATCTGTAAGGAGTGTATCTTGCAGGTTAGCAGGTATTAGCAGCTAATTTGAACGTTATTTTGTTCTGCATTTTCTACTCTACTGTTACATATACAATTCATAGGGTGATCCAATGGGATGCCTAATTAATTTTCTAAAAAAAGTAGATCAATTCCAAGTTTTTACATAAGAGTGGGTTTGCCAATGCTCTTTCAATGCTTATTCTGGTCGCCAACAACTTGGCAAAATTTGAACGAATTTGGTAATAATCTCGATTGGCGGGAGAATTTCTAATTTTGTATGGGAAACGGAACGATCCTATTTATTTGCTTACCAAAAATCCAAATATTACTCAAATTTCACCAAAACTCGCACTAAGATTGAGAATACTATACTAAACAACTTTGTCGAAGCTGCAACCTGTAGTATATTAGAAAATTCATTAGGCAACCCCTTCGATTCCCCTATGAAATGTACATGTAACAGTAGGGAATAAGTTGCTGAACGAAATTACGTCAAGTTTAAACCTTTAAAGTTAGTGTTGAAAAATTATAAATACGTATGTAAATCCTTTACATGAAGAGATAGCGATTTGCTTCATTCAGAAAAATGTGCATTTTTAGAGCACTTACAACTTTGTAGAACATTGAAAAAAATTAAAAATTCAAACTTAAAAGTTATGGTAATAACAGGTTTTCAAGGGGGTACTTGCGTTAGTACTCCATGTTCACCCTATAACTTCGTCCACTTGAGAGATAGAAAATGAACGTCTTAGACAAAATTTCTTAAAATGACCTCATCTACAATGGTTCCATAGGAGTTCATAAATTTCAACAAGACATAAAAAAGTTATTTTTTTTTATCTTAGTGTATACCCCCTTAATCAAAAATGTTCACTTCTCAATTAAAGTACACAAAAAAATGAAGAAACATTCTTAAATACATCAAAATGCTACACTCAATAGTTTCGTCGCAAATAGCCATGTCCCACTATTTTTGATTTCGTCCTACTGTGCGCCGGAAAGCAAATCGATATTAAAGTTTGCAGTTCCTACACTCAGAAATTTTTTCACTTAGATGTTACATGAAAACATACTTCGATTTTTTCCACCTTGTTTTTCACGTAAATTTTACGTTTTTCATATGTGGATTGGTTTGAAAGTTCTAATTTCAATCCACATACAACTCTAATAGATAGTATAGGCTTTGGAAGTGAATTTCAGCTTATTTTCATGTAGCATCTAAGTGAAAATTACTCAAAGTAAAAAGATCTTTGACCAATCCACTAGAAAACAACATAGATTTTATGGTACTTTCTAAGTAAATTTTATTATGTTTTCGCTTAAATTTTAGTAAATTTCTTCGTAGCATCATCCATTGTTAGGAATTTTAAAATAATTTTTCAAGTTAATAAAAATTGTATTGTTCAGAAAGCTGATAATATATTCCTAATAAAAAAAACCATAAGCGAACGATAGCCCAAATAATAGAACTATTCCACAAATGGATACCCAAACACTTCGTTAATCAAAATAACCATAACAATTTTATAAGGGATGCATGTTCCAGCAACTTCTGGCCAGCTGCATTTCCTCTGCCAATCTTTCAGGTGAGATCATTCCTGGTCCGTCAATTCCTCGTTCTAAAAACATACCATAAATAAATGGTGAATTATGACAAAAATAAAACATCATACTTATCAGAAAATTCAACAAATCCAATGGTAATTGTGAATGCAGCAACAATTCGTCAGCAATGCACCGTTTGGACGCCATGTTAGGTTTTGTTTGTGCCATCACCACTCAGAAATTTTCACACTATAAATTCATGTAGAATCTAAGTGAAATTATCTCACATGAAATTCATTTGAAACTTATATATATATATTCATCTAAGTTTCAAAGCGTATTACATTGGTTTTAGTACGATTTGGTAATAAATTTTATTAACGTCATGTACTTTACAGACAATTCTTAATATCCGAAGGTTACGTGTTTTTTCCAGTGAAATTTATGTGACAAATTTTTGAAAGGGTGCTGTTCATTAACTACGTAGACAGTTTTTTTTGGGATTCTTGACCCCCCATCCCCCTGCGTAGACAATTGTCCATACAAAAAAATTAAAATTTGTATAAGCCGTGGATAATTGCCAACCCCCCCTTAACTGTCTACGTAGTTTATGAACAGCGCCAAACTCATTTTGATTACAATCGTCGCAACAGAAGTCTGATTTCATATTGCGCTTTGATTATGCAGCCAAGTCATTTTAAATCATAGCAACTTAACTTGAAGTCTTGCTGTTAATTTTTTGTTTAAAATTTGATTTAAGTTCATCTGTCGTTGAACTAACGATTATGGTTTATTTGTTTTGTTTAACACATTTTAGGTCATTCGTGATTGAACTGAGGTGAGATTTGAGATCAAGTCTTTCAGCGTGAAAAGCATGGATCCTAACCATTTACGTCAGGCCCGTATTCAGTTAAACATTCTGAATGCAAAATCAGTAATCACATTGATTTCATTGAAAGCAGGATTAGTTTTCTGTTTGATTCAACAGTGTAAAATGTTGCTCTCATTTTTGCTGTGTTAACCGTTAAGTCAACCAAAATGAGATTAAATGGAGTATTCAAAATAAGTCACATCATAACAGCAAATTCTGATTTCAATTTGATCTCTGGGTTCAATCCCAGCCGAGGTCGGTGGGATTTTTCTGAGGCATAACAATCTCTGGTCACGTTTTCCTTCGGAAGGGAAGTAAAACCGTTGGTCCCGGCCCATGTGTGTTTGAATGGGTGCAATATCCTACGCAGCTGTGGAAGCTGCCTTCCTGCACATTCGATTGCCGTCAATCGATGGCAATCGATGTCCATCGGTTATTGGCACTAGATTGCGGAACAGAGAACCGACGTTTAATAAAGGAATGAAGAAGAAGATTTTAAAACTTGGATCCACTTAAATCGACTTACAGGCAAAGGTAAAAAAAAAACATTGCATTTGTTCATTTCGCTTGTACGTGACAACGAAGATTTTCAAATCAAACGCAATTCATCTACACTGGTTTGAACCGCTAGTAATTGCTTGTTGTGGTGATTGATAAAATCAGACACTGATAACACTAGCAACCCCTTAATATTATGATGCTTATGTTCACGGTGGACATTCAGCCAGAAAACTTATTTACTAGCTTACAAAAAATATATTCAAAATAAACCAAGAAACCGGTTGTTTCACTACGAGTCACTATCATAATTTAAAAACAGATAGAAGCCAAGCCCCCCGATGGCGAACGACTTTTTTTAATTCCGCTATGAGACTAAACCAGTATTCCGAAAATCCCCTTTTAGATCGACTTACGCTTTATTTTCGTTTTTGATACTCACTTATGTAGTTCCCGAAACTAGCCATTTCGGTTTCATGCAGCATGTGTCCATAGGGTACAACCGAGCTTGCTGCTGCTTCAAATTCGGATGGCTGTTGCAACTCACTACTGCTGGGATGTTGATAAATGTTCTTCCAATTCAAATATCGTTCGAAGTCAATATTGTTTGAACACTTTTGACGCATAAACGAACTATTTTTGAAATCCGCCTCCACTGCATTCGAATTCCGGTTTAATAACGTCACAAAATTACTTCCAGATGTAAGTGCAACAGTTTTCTTGATATCTCCGAATATCAACCGGCGGAGATCTTTGTTATATATATAGACAGCCGCATCATCCTCACTGATCAATATCAACTCGTTCTTCTTGATGCAAATTTGTGCAAACCTGACCTGGCTTTCTTCGCATACCGATTTCCATTCAGAAAATGGTTCGTCACTTCCTTCGTAAACTTTGCCATCCTTATTGCTGATCACATACACGGATGTATCTGAGATATCGAAATCGGTCACATGCGTTCGTATTAACTGGAAGTCGATTAGCTTTCGTTCTATTTGATATTCTCCAACGAGCAAATCGCCACTGACCGTCAACAATAGATGATGGGATCCAAATTGCTTCAACTTCTTACCGCAGGTTAGCGAGCGGCTCGAATTAGAAACCACCACTTCCAGAATGCTCGTTTGCTTCAATTCATTGAAGACTGAAAAGGCAGCCATTTTCCTTGGAACTTCGGACGTTTATTTTTCAAAGATCTGCATTTCAATTTTCTTCTAATTGATGATGGGATATTGTCCCACTAGAAAAAAAAACTACGAGCCACGTTGATCCATGGGAGATGGCGTGTGTGTAAATTGAAAACCTCGACCGTCCGCGACGCGAACCCGTAACCACATGGAGAGTCGTCTCGTGTGATAGTTTATTCCGCGATTGGTAAAATTTCGTGGTAACAGTGTGGTGAATTTGGTGGTTTTGAAAACTGGATTCTCTTCTCACAGTACACTCAAGTCTTTTTTCTACACAGGGATACGTACCGCGTTATTTCAAAATTCGTCGTAAAAAAGAACAGAGCAGTGTGCTTGAAAATGTTGTCTATAGACAACATTTTCAAGCACACTGCTCAGTTCTTTTTTACGACGAATTTTGAAATAACGCGGTACGTATCCCTGTGTAGAAAAAAGACTTGAGTGTACTATATACTTCTAAGTCCTGATGGCCTAGAAAATTTTCAGGAGTCGATTCTCTGCTTGATCGTCAAGCAGTTCAGTTCGGTGTTAGCTCGCTCTCTCGAGTTGTTTGAAAAGTTCATTGCGATAGTGTTCACGCTCTCTCTTTCGCGGTTTGTCGTGCGGGTGTGTGTGCCCCGTAATGGGGAAGCATCGGTCGCGAAGCCCGGCGAACCCCGGTGAAGGAAGCTCCGGTGTGCCTACCTCGAACAGGTTTGCTGTTCTCCCAATGGATGGGAATATCCAGCCAGCTGTGTTGGTAAAACGTAGTAAGAAGAGGAAGAAGAATCGAGGCCAGTCCGATGTCACTGCGACGAACAACAGCGATGTTGGAGATTTCGGTGACGCTGCCGAAACCGTGAATACTGCCGAAATGAGCACGGCAAAAGTGAAGCTACCTCCATTGGTAGTGAAAAATGCCCATCTTAATGTGCTCATTGCGGATCTAGCGACGCTGGGCGTTAAAGCCGAATACAAGTTGGACAGAGTCGGCACTAAAGTGGTGCTCCGTACCAAAACGGAGTTTGACGTGGTCGTCGCCCACCTGAGGACTTCCAAGGTGGAATTCTTTACCCACGACATTCCCGGTGAGAAGCCGTTCAAGGTCGTCATCAGGGGCCTACCAAACTTCGACCCGAAGTTTATCGAATCAGAAATCAGGGACCGGTACAAGCTGGCCCCAAGTGCCGTGTATCGAATGACAAGAAGAGACGAGAATGTGAAGGCGTATCCGGATAGCCTTTTCCTGGTACACTTCCAGAAAGGAACGGTGACGCTCAACGCACTGAAAGCCATCCGGTCCATCAATTCCATCATCGTTCGCTGGGAGCCATACCGTGGCGGCCATCGCGATGTGACTCGGTGCCAGCGGTGTCTGAACTTCGGACACGGTACCCGCAACTGCAACATTAAGCCACGCTGCGGAAATTGCGCTCAACACCATGCCACCTCCGAATGTGCTGCGGATGAAGCTGTGGCGTCCAAATGCGCCAACTGTGGTGGTGCTCACCAAGGATCCAACAAGCAGTGCTCTAAACGCGAGGAATTTCAAGCCCATCCGAAATCAAGCGTCCACCAACAATCAACCAGCACGAAGGAAGGATAAGGCCCCGGCTTTCAGGACGGAGGACTTTCCGCCAAGCGACAAGCGAATCCCAGGGTGCGATCCGCGCCCCCTCAAGAAACGTCTGGATGTTCTGCTGGACAAAGCTCTCTCCACCCCCCCCCCCCCTGGATTCTGGAGGCAACCAACAGCTCAAACAAACCCGATCTGTTCTCAGCAGACGAACTGATGGAGATTTTTATCAACATGACCGGTGCTCTACGTAAGTGCCGCAATAAGCCCGAACAGATCCAAGTGCTCGGTAAGTTCATCATCCAGTATGGTGTCTAAACCGCTAACCATCGCTACCTGGAACGCTTGCTCTGTAAGAGCAAAACAGATTGAGCTTGCCGACTTCCTCCGCAAGCACAGCATCGACGACATCTTCTAACCGAAACCCACCTAAAGTCCGGTGACAGCTTCTGGTTGCCTGACCACAACATTATCCGGCTTGAGCGCACCAGCCCCAGAGGGGGGGGGGGTGTAGCGGTCATCGTCAGAAAGGAAATCAAGTTTTGCACTCTGCCCCACATCCGCACTTCTATCATCGAGGCCGTAAATGTGGAGGTGGAATCACCAACTGGAAACGTCCGGTTTATCGCAGTTTACTGCCCCCGTCAGTGTACCAACGGGCTAGGCGTCCAATTCAAGAAAGACCTGACCGCCATCACTCGTACTAGCTCCCGATTCATCGTTGGGGGCGACCTGAACGCCCGCCATGAAGCTTGGCGGAACTACCAGCGGAACCGGGACGGATGTCTATTGCTCGACCACGCACAACATGGACTGTATACACTGTGCAATTTCCGGACGAACCAACTTTCATCTCTCCGAGGGGAAATCCCTCCACCCTGGACTTCTTCCTGTCAAACATCGGACTATCCAAGCCGGAGGCGCACAACGATCTCAGCTCCGACCACCAACCGGTGGTGACTGAAGTCAGTGTCAACGTGGTTCTTGCTAGAAGCTGCCTGCGTAAAGACTACCACCATGCCAACTGGGTGCAGTACGGTCGAATGGTGGACAGCAACATCGATGAAAATCCACTGCTCGACACCGTAGATGACATCGACCGGGCGCTGGAAGGACTCCAACAGGGCATACGAGGCTGATATTTCACGGTAGTTAGGCGCTGATTGGTATTAGGGTACCGTATGCGTGATAATGTTTGCACCATCGTACAAATAAGGTTCCCGTTTCACCTGTGCATGCAATACCTTGTTTTTCTTTGCATGCACACGGTAACAAAAAAGGACCTAACGGAAAGTTCACTTTTACCTACTTTTGACTAGTTTATCTCCTTTTATCCTTCTAATGTTGTCAAAAACGGAGGAGCAAAACCACCCAACAGGGGTAGTAAAGTGAGGGAACCCAACGTTGAGTATAATCATCACTAGCGTGCACAGGAATCTTGTTAAGGAGGGGCATTTTTTTATATGGTGCATTTAATCTGGGGATGGGGGAGTACTCCAAAGTATGTGGTGGATGGTGCTGTCCACCTCCCACTATTTTCCTACTGTTCAATTTAGCTAATTTAATTATTTTTTGCTCCGGTGGTGGTTCATCCTCTTTAACGCAAACTGCTTTCAGACAGCCAATGGAAATATGCAATTCAATCCCATCGACGATGTCGATGATGATCGGTTCGTCAAATGGTTGCGATATTAGGGCTTTAACCGAAATGATACATTTGCTGAAACGTTGTTGTCTTGGTGGTTGGGTTCAGCTGAAGTCACGTCAGATGGTGGTGATAGCACCGACAAACCGACATGAATGACCAATAAAGAATCGCATTCTCCTTTCGCATGCACACTGCTTCGACAAGTACAAGGTTTAAACAGTGCGCATAGCAGTGAACAAACAGTATATTGCTCTTGATCAATCCAATCTTGATCGGTGGTGTTGAGTACTTGGCACTGATGAAGTCTTCAAGAAGTAGATGAAATACGCGTATCTGTCAAAAGATAAGCAATTATAACGGAATGAAAATGAAATAAACCAACACACTCAAAGCTCTTCATAAAAGTATATGGTTGTTTTTGTCCTTGCACTTGGCTTGTACTCCAGCAGTGCTGCCAGCCATTGTACTGGCACTGTCAAAACATACTGCCATCACCTGCTCCCAAGAAATCTGCATCGCTGTCAGGACCTCAGCAATAGTATTGAAGATTGTCGTCGCGTCTGTTTTCAACACCCGTCTCACAACCACCGAATGTTTCCGTCGGTCAATTCGGCGTTATTAATGCCCCTAATTTGGGCCCATAGATAAATTCAGCAATCGACTAAATTTTCAATAGCGACCAAAAATATCCATTAGTACCGTCCCAATGACGCATTCATCTAAATAAAATTAATAAATAGCAGACTTATACCCACTTTTCAATTAGGGAATCCAAAAGCATCTTCAACCTTTGTACAGTTGCGAAAAAGTCCATCCTCAGAATACCTTGAGGTTCTTTTCGAAATTTTTAGAACTCTATGAGCTCTTTTGAAATTCTTCTCAGAATTCCACTGGAATTATTTTTAGAACTCTTCTTGACGTTTACTCAGAACACCTTGAAACTGAAATTCCCTTAAAGTTTCAGAAGAATTTCCTCAGTAGTTTCAGAAATTTTTCCCGGAATGAGCTTGAGATTATCCTCGGAATTCGCTTTAAATTTTGCGTAAAATCCCTTTGGAATTTCACTCAAAATCTAATTTTTCTCGGTCTTCTTTTCGGAATTATCTTGGAACTATCTGCAGGATTCACTAGAAATTATTCACAGACTTTTCTTGGAATACTCCCCAAAAATCTTTTGGAACTGTCCTCAGAATTCAATATCCTTAAGGTTCTTCTCGGATTTTTTTAGAACCCTCCTAAGAGCTCTTTTGAAATTCTCCTCAAAAATCCACTGGAATTATATTTAGAACTCTTCATGTTTTTTTTCTCATTACACCTTAAAACTGAAATTCGTTTAGAGTTTCAGAAATTTTTCCTGGAATGAGCTTGAGATTATCCTCGAAATTCACTTTAAATTTTGCGTAAAATCCCTTTGAAATTTTACTCCAAATTTGATTTTCTCGGTATTCTTTTCGAAATTATCTTGGAACAATCTGCAGGATGCACTACAAATTAACCGCAGAATTTTATTTGAACTCTACCTAGAAATATTTTAAAACTGTTAAAGAATTCAATATCCTTGAGGTTCTTCTCGGAATATTTTAGACCTTTTTTTTCTCAGAACACCTCGGAACAGAAATTCCCCTAAAGTTTCAGAAGAATTTCCTCTGAATTCTCCAGAAATTCTTCCTAAAATGAGCTTGAAATTATCCTCGGAATTTCCTTGAAATTTTCCCCTACATACCTTTGTAATTTCATTCAAAATTCGATTCTCTCGGTATTCTTTTCGAAATTATCTTGGAACTATCTGCAAGAATCACTAGAAATCATTCGCAGAATTTTCATGCAATCATCCCCAGAAATCTTTTCTTTTGGAACAATCTTCAGAATTTAATACCCTTGAGGTTCTTCTCGGAAGTCAAATTTAAGTTGTCCGTCCATCCACCAAAACGTTGTAGTTTTTCTACCAGAAATGTTCAATAAAGCTTGCCCCTTAATTCACCAGAACTGTGCAATTTTTACATAAGGAATTTTCAATTCAGCCCACCCACCATGCAGCAGATTGTTGCAAATTTTACACCAGAAATTTTCAATACAAACTTGTCCCCAGAAAATTTCATTTGATCAGAACGATGCAAATTTTCCATCGTTAATGTTTAATAAAAATTGCTTCTCCAATCTTCTGATTGGTGCAGATTTCCTTTTTTTTTCATTTTCCTCCAGTAATTTTCAATATACCGTGCCGATTCAAATTTCGGACACTTAAACTCGAATTTCGGACACTTTTAAAAGTTGATTATCTCGGTCGAATATGATCCACATGTCTTGTAAATTTTAAATTTTTTTGACTAGTGCCCTCCACGATCATCTAACATTATTACTTTGTTTCTAACTGGATGTAATATTTAATTAAAAATGAAAGTGTCCGAAATTTGAATCGGAACAGTAGCTTGTTTCTCCTATCATCAGAATGTTGCAGGTTTTCCACCAAATAAAGTTTGCCCTATTTTCAGATTATTCATCATAAATTTTCAGTAAAGCAGCTTCCCTTCAATCATCAGTGCAAATCAATGGTGCAAATTTAACACTAGAAATTATTATTAAAGTATGTTTCTCTATTCAGCAGAAGGATGCAAATTTAAGACCAAAAATTTTCCGAAAAGCTTGCCCATCCGTTCATTGTTGTGGTGCAGATTTTCCACCAGATATTTTCAATATAGCTTAATTTTAAATAAAGATTGTGCCTTCACACTAAGATTTTTTTACAGTATACCGTAATTTTTTACCGAATATGGAACAGCTGAACATTCGGTAATCTATTCGGTATTTTTTTATTTACAATCCGTTCGGTAAATTTTGTTCACTTTGTGAGCTGTCAAAATGTACGGACCAGGACTGTAAATTTTGCTGAATGATCGGTGAAGTTTGCAATATAGCGTTCGGTATAATTTTTACCGAATGGCTGTACTTAATTTGCCTGAATTAATCATTAATAACATGATTTTTATTGATTAATTAATCATTTATTTTACTAATAATCTATTTATTATCTATAAACATACATTTTCATCGTGCGTCCGTATATAAAGTAAGAACCTGACCGTGGTTAGCGATCCAGTAGCGAACCGTGCACAAATTCGCTTTTTGCTGTTGGGGACGAGGTTTGTGTGTGAGATTTGGCCATTTAATGTCCATGTCGTCTGAAAGCAATTGTCGAAGAAATGAAGAAGCATTATATAATTTATACTTTCGATGTAAATTGGACGGATTATAGGAATGACAGCAAAGCTTTACAGTGTGAAGTTTGCAAATCTGTTCTGTATTTTTTACAAAAGTCTGGTACATTACTGCTGTTTGTTTTTGTAAAAGATTATATTTACAGCACATTCGTCACAATGTTTACAGTATTGCGGAATTGTAGCAATTTACGATTTAGATCAGTAATTTTGATTTACAGTTTTCGGTAGATTTCTATAAATTACGGAAATTCAGCAGTTTTGATTGCGGAAAATTGGTAAATCAATACTTTTACAAAGTTTTTGGTAAAATTTATATTTTACAGAACGAATCCAGCAAAAAAAAGTACCGAACAAGATTTAAGAAATTTGGTGTGTTCATTTACCAGACCGGTGCAAGATTTCCACGAGAAATTTTCTATTCATTTCATTTATAAGAGCGATGCAAATTTTGCACCAGAATTTTTCAATAAATCATGCTCCTCCATTCATCAGAACGGTGCACCAAAAATTGCCAGTGAAGTTTGTTTCACCATGCACCTTTGTGGGTCAATTTTCAGGCTTTACCTTTTCATGCACCATAATGGTGCAAATTTTCCACCACAAATTTTCAATGAAGCTTACATTCATCAGAACGATGAAAATTATGCACCAGAAAAATGAATAAACCTTGCTTCTACATTTACATGTTGCGAATTTTCCACCAGAAATTTTCAGGTAAATGTGCAGCTCCAGATTTTTAGTGTGATTCAATTAATTCATTACGATCAATTAATTCATTACGAAGTTTAATTTTTTCAACCTTAAATTTGCCCTCTTGTTTTAACCCTCCATTAGCCACCTTAAAAAAAATTACACCAGAATTTTTTTGTACCGGTGCCGGTGCGGTGCAATTTTTCGACCAAAAAAATTCATTCAAGTTTGTCCCTTCATGCACCTTTGTGGTGCAATTTTCAGGCACCATCTCAAAGGATTGATGCAATATAAGGTTTTCATTTACCTTCAAATCAAGTTCAGGTTATTTTACCTTCAAATCAAGTTATTTTATATCATAATTTTGTATATGTGAAAATATTTTTATTTTTAAAAGGGTGGGCAATTGCCCCACCTTGCCCCACCCTGTGCACGCCAGTGATAATCATATTTACCTACTGTTGGGTACAACTAACTTACTTTTGGTGAAAAAGTCAGTGGAAAATTCCATACGAACTGCACACAAGTAAATGAAAATTACTTTGACCCGCTTTACCTACTTTTGGGTTCCTGCCCTATAGTGCCGAGATGAGTGAAAATAACTTAATTTTGAGTACTTTTTTTTCTAACCTTGCACGTAACCTATAGCTCATACCGTTGTAGGCTGTGTATAAAAGAAAATGATTTAGGGTTAACTACCCCATTTCCTGCCTATTAAGCACAACCCGCACTTAGTCTTATTAATCTAGCGCAGTTTTGCACGAAACGGAATGTTATTTTTACTGATGACTTCCAAATTTATTTACCTTTCCGTACGTACCGTAAGATTTGATCAAGAGAAACCAATCGTTGAGATATTGTCAAAAGTCTAACACTGCTTCTTGACGCCAAACTCGGCCTCCGGATTCTAAACTCGGCCTAACGCATTGAAACGCCATTGAAAAGCCACTGAATTAGGTGCAAACCTTCATACCATGCGGTCTCATTGACTTCGTTCGGTAGCTTATTAACTAAAGTATCGTACCAAACGCATAATTGACTTGTTAACTCTGAAATCATGGATTTATTTGAAGTTTTCTGCTCGATAGGCCCAAAATGGGCGATTAGGCTGAAGTAGTTCTCTACCCTACTTAGTTTGACAGTTGCACCATGACGAAGTGGCAGCGTATTCGTGATTTTTTCACGCCCAAAAGTTGCAAAAAGACATTTCAATCGCCGTGGGAGTGTTCTGGTGGACCGTCAAAAGGGTTTTAGACCGAGAAAAGAAAGGACAACTATCCACAGGTCGTCCGAGGTCAGCTCGGGATCCGAGGGTTATCGCTGCTATCAAAAGGAAGATTAGGGTGAATCCAGTGCGTTCAATAAGGAATCGATTCCGTATCAAATTCCAGAACTGACCAGTATATTAGTTCTCTTCCGGTAAAAGACGTGGCCGACGAGCACAAGAACGTGTATCTGACCAAGCATCCTGCTAGCGTTATGGTGTTTGGATTGGTGGCTTCCGATGTCAAAAAAAAATGAACCCGGTGTTTATCCCAGAAGGCGACAAGGTCAACACGGAGGTCTACATCGGAATTTTAAGTAAGTATGTTCTTCCGTGGATCAAAGAACAGTACGGTCCGAAGCCAAATGTTGTATTTCAACAAGATGGGGCTCCGTACCACACCTCGAACCGCACTCAGAAGTGGTTGCAGGAACATCTTCCGTTTTGGGCGAAGGATATGTGGCCGCCAGCCAGCTCCGATCTTAATCCGCTGGATTACTCAATATGGCGCGTCGTGAAGGCCAAGGCCTGTTCTATACGGCACCTGAGTACAGCAAGCCTCAGACAAACATTGACCCGTACCTGGAGAGAAATGGATCCAGACTACATTATTAGAACCTGCCGTGCATTCCGGAAGCGTGTGGAAGCCGAAATTGCAGCAAGTGGAAACTCGATCGATGATTAACATAGTTTAAGACTCTGAGAAACATCCCCCCTTTGAATAAATAAAAAAAACTCGAATACAAAGTTTTTGAGATTTTTTTTTATTTTAACATTGCTCAATGGTGCAAACATTATCACGTATACGGTACATCACGGTACATATAAACTTCCTGATTATGGTGTTCCTCGAAATCCCGATCATCGTGAATGCTGCAGTGGAGCATTGCACGCCAAACAGCGAACATTTTTTTTGCTATATTATGGAGACTTTCAGCTGTTAGCTGGTTCGTCTCTTAAACAATTCATATCTCGCAACAGTCAGTACCAGATCGTGGCCGCAGAATTATTTTCAAATTAACTTTTTTACCCCAATCAACACCGGCTGGAATGAATCTGTAAACTCAATCAATCGCACGAATTGCCAATATTATAATAAATAATAATAATACCATAGAGGTAACCCTAAGACTAGAGGGTCCCGCAGAAATGTGCTGAAATTTTTGGTTCAGCTCTGGTACTATCTTCGGTCCCAAGCTAATCGATGCACCCCTCGAAACATAAGAAAATCCCCGAACAAATCATTAGAAATCAAATTCCCCGTGAGGACTGGCTCAACTCCAAGTACTTTTGTCAATTTATCTTTGATCTCATCTAGGGATTCACCACTGGGCAGACCTTTGAAGACAAACTTGAACAGAAGATCAGTTTTGGTTGTTGGGCACAGCCAACAGACACGAACGAACACGATTTTTCTTGTTGGCTCACTGCCAACGAGATCGACGGACAGACTGATTGTTGGCCACTGCCAACGATGAACACGAACTATGCTTCGTTGGCCCACTGCCAACGACAAACGATGGAACGGATTGCTGCTCCCGGAACGGAGTGGGCACTAGTTCTGCTGGTGAAGCCACTTACCACACGATATCGGAAGTTCTGAAAAGAACTCCGATGAAATAAACTCTTTTGGAAAAGTGATAATGTGGAAACACGCAGCAGAAAACTAGTAGGACCATCTCAGAGCAGGACGCTGACGACCGGAACTTCAAACAGCAAGCAGACGAAACCAATCAACAGCAGGAGCAAGCAAACTGGAAGACGTTTCTTCTTTGAAATAATACTGCCCAAACCTTTTTACTTGTTGTGGTTGATTTATTCTCCAGGATGCAAGAAAGACTGACAAAGTTTTTAGTAGCAGTAAAATTTACGTTTATTTTCTGGGTTTTATGTTTCAACATTTGATTTAACATTTCAATTGGTTAGCCTTTGGCTCTTCATCTTTGTTCTAGTTAATTGGTTATTCTAATGTGATGATTGCGTTTAGCGCTAATTTACAGGATACCCTTTGTGGGATTGTTTTGGTTTGAATTTAAAAATTTGATAACCTACCTACTTGAGCACCTAACTACTTAAACTAGGTTGCCAAATCACGAATGATCTGGTGGTTTGATCGCAGACAGGCGACTCTGAACCTTTCCAGCGTGGAAGTCTTTCGCTCCTCGAGTGTTTGAAGACCGGCCAGGCGGTGAATCTCAGAATTACGAGTTCGCGGTGGACTGTTAAGGATCATTCTGAGGATCTTGTTTTGGATCCTCTGAAGCTTTAAGTGGTGGCACTTTGCACAACTCTCCCAGATTGGCATACCATACTGAATAGCCGGCAGAATGATTTGCTTGTGGACAGCAAGCTTGTTTTTGAGGGACAGGGTGGACTTCCTGTTTATCAGAGGGTAGAGCGACCTGATCAAGATGTTACACTTGGTGGATGTCTTGTCCACATGGGATCGGAATAGCAATTTGCTATCGAGGGTGAGACCAAGGTAGACTACTTCACTCGACCATTCAATGGGAGTGCTATCAAGATGGATCTTGACGTTAGCAGGCGGAACAAGCCGAGGTGAATACGAATGTGGAAACAGAATGGTTTGTGTTTTAACTGCATTGCACAGTGGTACAGAATGCAGATTTAGCTGGAATGATATGTTTGGAGCCTGAAATTGAAACTTTAGACTAAAAGTCTCTTCTACAAAGTTGTTCCTTATAGTTAGGCCCTCATTTTTATGAGAATGAATTCTAGGGTGGTTCCTATTATCATTAAAATCAAAAATCTAACTTTTTTGTTTGAATAAATTAAGGTATACATTCTTTGGCAAAGTTATAGCTGAGCTAATTTCAAGCAACTTTGTTGAGAATAATTTTTTTGTGTCTCTGAAATTGGCCGATCTAGAGCTATTTTCTTGAATTGAGTTAGGGTGACTCTTAAAAAAAACAGTTTTTTTGCTCTGTTTTTCTTATTTCGAATTTCTCATCAAATAACTTCACATATCTTTTAGATCTTAAGAAGACGCAAATTTTTGCTGCACAAAGCTTGTCAATATCTTTCGCCGATCAAGAGTTATTGACGTTTGTATACTAAAAATATGCACTTTTCAAATGTTAATATCTCTGGTTGGGGCAAACAAAAAAAAAGTTTTTTTGCAGCATTTGAAAGGGCGTATGTTATTCTCAATAATATGAAAAAAATGGAGGTATGTTATTTTTTAAACTCGTATAAATTCAATTTGAATTCATTCTTATTTTTTACTACATTTGAGTTTATCTTTTTTATTAGAAGAGATACAGGCAACAAATTCAGCTATAAAACATTCGTCTTAAAGAGTTTTAAAATGCTCTAGAAGATAACTTTCATGAGAATTTTCAAATAAAAAAGTTATTGCTAAAAAACTATTTTTTCCATGAACACCCTAAGTCAACTCCGAAAAATTACTCTAAAATGAGAACGTTAAGAGATAGAAAAAAATTTCTTCGACAAAGTTGCTCGCAAGTAACTTATCTACAACTTTTTTGAACAACACATGTTTATATTTTGTAAAACAAAAAAGTTAGTTTTAAAAATTCCCTAATTTGAGGACCACCCTGACGTCTGCAATCACCAAAAGAAGGGAATTTTTAAGAACAAAAACTTCTTCGAAGACACTAAATGTCCAAATATTGAACCAAATGTACTAGCACATTTTATATAAATTTGTCATTAGAGTGGTCCTATAAAATCCATCTTTTGCCAATAACTTTTTTATTTGAAATTTATTATGAAAGTCATCTTCTAAAGACTTTTAAAACTCTTTAAGACGAATGTTTTATAGCGGGATTTGTTGCCTGTATCTCTTCTAATAAAAAAGATATACTCAAATATAGTAAAAAATATGAATAAATTCAAATTGATTTTATACGAGTTTAAAAAATAACATGCCTCCAATTTTTTCATATTATTGAGAATAACATACGCCCTTTCAAATGCTGCAAAAAAACTTTTTTTTTGTTTGCCCCAACCAGAGATATTAACATTTGGAAAGTGCATATTTTTAGTATAAAAACGTCAATAACTCTTGATCGGCGAAAGATATTGACAAGCTTTGTGCAGCAAAAATTTGCGTCTTCTTAAGATCTAAAAGTTATGTGAAGACACCTTTGATGAGAAATTCGAAATAAGAAAAACAGAGCAAAAAAACTGTTTTTTTAAGAGTCACCCTAACTCAATTCAAGAAAATAGCTCTAAATCGGCCAATTTCAGAGACACAAAAAAGTTATTCTCAACAAAGTTGCTTGAAATTAGCTCAGCTATAACTTTGCCAAAGAATGTATACCTTAATTTATTCAAACAAAAAAGTTAGATTTTTGATTTTAATGATAATAGGAACCACCCTAGAATTCATTCTCATAAAAATGAGGGCCTAACTATAAGGAACAACTTTGTAGAAGAGACTTTTAGTCTAAAGTTTCAATTTCAGGCTCAAAACATATCATTCCAGCTAAATCTGCATTCTGGACCACTGTGCATTGATACAAATCTTCCAGCTCTTAAAATAGTCGGACAAAACATACAGGCCTGATTGTAGTTTACTCGCCAGAGCACGGATCACTCGACCCTTATAGATGATGGAGGTGTCATCTGCGAACATTGACACGATACCACCACCCGGCAGGGGAGGAACGTCTGACGTGAAAATGTTGAATAGGATAGGCCCAAGCAGGCTACCTTGAGGGACCCCTGCATCAACGTTGAACGTATCAGAGGAGACATTGTTCAAGTAGACCTGGAATGATCTGCCCGACAAGTAGTTTTTGATGATCTTCACGAGGTAGTTCGGAAAGTTGTATCGATGCAGCTTGTACACTAGACCATCATGCCAGACATTGTCGAACGCCTTCTCGACGTCCAACAATGCCATGGCAGATGTATTGGAAACGGACTTGTTCCGCTTGATGATGTTAGTAACCCGTGCGAGTTGGTGGATGGTAGAGTGGCCTTTCCTAAACCCGAATTGCTCTTTGAGAAAGATGTTATTATCATTTGAAAACACCAGCAGACGGCTGAGTATCAATTTTTCGAATAGCTTCGAGATGGAGGACAAGAGGCTGATGGGGCGATAGCTTTTGGCACTGGTAGGGTCTTTGCCAGGTTTGTGAATTGGAATAACTTTGGCTAACTTCCAGCATGCAGGGAAGTAGCCAAGCATTAAACACTTGTTGAAGACCACTGCAAGGTGCTTGAAGAAGTCAACACTCAAGTTTTTCAGCTCGAGGTTGACCACTCCATCGACACCAGCGGCCTTCATGTTCTTTGTTGATTTAATCGCTGCTATCACCTCATCAGCCGATATTCTACTTTCGTCAGGGACTACGGGGGTGGCAGCGACACTAGCCATTGCCTGTGATACTGTAGGCTCGTGGGGACTCACCATGGCGTGGCCAAGGTTATGTGAATTTACAAAGTGTTGTCCAAGAGCATTGGCCTTTTCAAATGGGGTTATTAGTAAAGATGGGTCCGCATTTTGGTTAGGAGAGGAAAGGGGAGGAATGGGCCTCGGCTTATTTTTCAAAATCTTTGCCATTTTCCAGAATGGCTTAGCACAATCTGAGAGAGAGCGAATCTTGTTTGCAAAATCGATATTTCTGAGATCCACCATCCTGGCTTGGATGATTTTGTTCAAACGGTTGCAATTGGTCTTCAGGTTAGGCAGACCAGTACGCTGGTACTACCTACGAATCGTGTTGCGGAGTCTAATGAGGTCTTTAGTAGGCCTGTCAAGGTTCAGAGTATTACTCACCTGTCTGGATACCCTGGCCCGGGAAATTGCTTGATCGATGGAGCGCAGACACCGGTCAACATCTTCGGACGATTCCGGTTGGACATCGTAGTCTACAGCGGTGTCGACGCAATGTTGGAACTGACCCCAGTCAACACGATGATAGTTGCGCCGGAAAGCTTCAAATCGATTTACGGAGCATCCCACCTCAGTCACCACCGGGTAGTGGTCCGAGCTGAGTTCCTGATAGGTGATAGGTTGAGCGATGTTGTTGCCCATGTTGCTGATGAAGATATCGATGGTAGCGTGAACACCGGACCGACTCAACCGGGTGGGAGTTTCCGGACTCAAGATGTTGTACTGCGCTTCCTGCAGGTCATTGTTCAGGATGGTGCCGTTTTGATTGTGCCGATTGTTGCCCCAAGCTTGATGTTTGGCGTTCAGGTCGCCAGCGATGATAAAGTTTTCCCGTCGTCGTGTTAGCTTGATAATATCTCGTCGCAGATCTGCTGCCGATCCGTCCCTGATGTTGACTTGTTTGGGGCAGTAAGCCGCGACGATGGTGATGGGGCCGATAGGAGTAGAAACTTCCACCCCTACGGTTTCGATGATCTTCAGCTGAAAGCTGGGCATCAGTCGACAGCAGATGTTTCTCCTTATTGCAATAGCCACTCCTCCTCCTCCAGAGTTGGTTCGATCTAGCCTCACGAGCCGGAAATCGGGAAGGTAGACGTTTGTTTCAGGCTTCAGGTGAGTTTCAGTTATGATGGCAATGTCGATGTTTCGTTCATTGAGAAACTCAACAAACTCGATGTTTTTGCTCTTCAAGGAGCAAGCATTCCAATTTACGATCTTGATGGCTTCACGGTCCATACTTAGTGACAAGGGACAGGGCAGCATGAAGCTGTTCAGATCGAGTCTTGCAGGTGCGCAAGATGATGATGACCTCGGCCACGAGCGTCACAAGTTCCTCCGAGGAGAACGGAGAATCGTCGACAGGCTCACCTGAGACAACACCAGCGTATGATAAACCAGGGGCGGTGGAGGGACCTGGCATTGGCTGGGCAGCAGCAGCAGCGAGACGATGCTGGACTGTTCGATTGTTAGGAATACTCACATGCTTGACTTGTTGGTTGTTGAGCGGAAGTGGTTCTAAGTTCGGAACATGTCGACGGGGCTGGAGAGCTGGGTACTGGACTTCCGTGCGTGCAGGAGGCGAACGATGATTACGGAGGCGACCGGGCTGATTATTGATCGTAGCCTTCCGACAGATACTGATGAACTCCACTCGCTTGGGACATCCGCGATTGGAGGCTTGGTGGTTACCACCGCAGTTGACACACGTTGGCTCGATGTCATCATCTTGCTCACAGGACGCAGTCGAGTGAGTTCCAGCACACTTGCCGCAGATAGTCTTCATATGGCAGTTTTTGGTGCCATGGCCGTAGGAGAGGCAGTTCATACACTGCGTAACATCACGATGTTGGGATTTGTAATGTTCCCAACTGATGATGACCTGAAACAGGTCCCGGATTTTGGATCTCAGAGCCGCTAGACTGGTGGATCCCTTCGTGAAGTGCACCAGGAACAACTGGTCACGGAAGCTGGTGTTGTGGTTGGAACGCCGGTTTATTGGGAACACTGCCTCAGGTTTGAGCCCAAGCCGCTCCAGCTCGGATTTAACCACAGCCGCCTCGAACGACGGTAATCCACGCAATACCAGCTTCAGTGGCTTGCTCGATGGCAGATCGTGCGTGAAGAAGTCAACGTTGTTTTCCTTTAGGAAACATCCTGTTTGATTGTACTCCTCCAGGCTGGAGCACATGATTTTGGTGCCGATGCTGCAAAGCTTGAAGCGAGGCAGCAGCTTGTGTTTTGCCAGTTCGGCACGCAGCTTGGCAACATCCTTCTCCGGCGTGAAAAGCGGAGGAATCCGCTCTCTTGCAGCGATGGGAACGACGTCACCATCGCCATTTTCTTCGGGGAGCACCGCAAACTGGTTGGCTTGCAGTACCCGTTTTCCGGCGTCATCCTGCGACGCGCTGTGCTGGATTACCACCTTCTTTGAAGGGCCCGCTGCTGAATCATTGGTACGTTTACGCACCATTTGTTTCGTGTTGGCAAGTTGCAGTAAACTTGCCAGAACGCGCGAAGGTGGCGACGCTTCCACGGCGCAACGCGACAGCACAAACCGAATCGAAGCGAGAACTCGAGCGAAAAAGAAAACGAACTGAACAGCTCAACAGTCGAGCAAAGAGTGACAAAGTTTTTGGTGCGTACTCTACTTTTAAACATTTTAATATTTCATCAGCCACTGCTGATTGGGTGTTACTGCGCAACGCAAAAAGGGAAGAAAAGTGTACTTTAAAATACAATCTTGATTGTGATTGGTTGTTGTCATGTTAGTAGGGAGGCCGTTTTCCCGCCGCTATCTCGGGGTTAGTAAAAAAAGGATGAGGAGGAAGGAAGGGACATTTTTTCTGCTGCTGAAGCGTTGACGGTCGGTAAACCCAGGACGTTTACAGTGCCAGCGGCGGTGCAGGATCGTCTCGAAACTTATTCGCTGTTGCGAACATTGGTGTCGTAAAAATTTGCGTTGATTCTCAGTAAAATACTTGAGAGGACGTTTGAATCCGTCTAAGGTTTCAGCCATTACACGTTGAATACCGAGGTAACTCTAAGGCCAGAAGATCCCGAATAAATGTGCTCAACTTTTTGGCTCAGCTCTGGTACTCTCTTCGGTCCCAAGCTAATCGATGCACCCTTCGAAACATAGGAAAATCCACGAACCCCTCATTTTATCTGTCAAACATTCATATCGAATCAAAACAAACATTGTGTAGTACTAGAATTTCGACTAGAATGGGATACGTTAATCGATTTGCTTGGGACCAATTCATCCCGACGACCAATTTGAAGTGAAAACTAGATTTTAACGAAGTTCAAAAGGTCCTTCTTGGCGTTAATCCAGAAATGTTTAATGGAATTTTAATTGGATGAAGGATCATCCTCATCATCTGTGACGATATCAAATTGATTGCCCTTTTCTTTTGCGCTTAGGCGCCATGGCGGCAGAAGAAAATGTCTCCAAAATCGACCAAAAATTTTCCAAATTGATAATAAGCAGGATTACCTCGGGTAGGGTCCAAACAATGATCGAAGAGGAATAATAATCGAACAAAGGTAGAATATTTTCAGGTAATATTTAGCACTAAGAAGTGCTAATTAAATTTGTTGTAGCTTTAGGTAGCAGTAACACTTCCTTCAGCAAAAAGCAAACAGATCAGCACGACTAGAGAGCACGTTGCGGACTCCCCGTTCCGTGTTTGTTTTCTCTTCAGAGGAGCCCGTAGAGAATCTCCACCGAGACGATCTGTGATTCACCCCAGTGGTGTATACCTTCAATACTGCTCAAAATTCTGAAATTCACCACTCTCGCGTGACAACTCTACATTCAGTTGCTGGATCGTGTCGCGATCAGTCGGGGTTTTCAATGTAGGCAGGCGTGCCTAAGTAAAACGTGATTAAAAAAATTGTATAAGCATATCCCGCGAAGTTAAATCAGAGAAAAATGGCTGCCTTTGCAGTCTTCAGTGAATTAAAGCAAATGAGCATTCTAGAAACAGTGGTTTCTTTTTCGAGTCGTTCGCTAACGTACGGAAAGAAGTTGAAGCAATTCGGGCCCCAACACCTATTGTTGACGGTCAGTGGCGATTTGTTCGTTGGAGAATATCAAATAGAACGAAAACTAGTCGATTTCCGGTTTCGACGATCCGATGTGACTGATTTCGACATCTCAGGGAAATCGGTGTATGTGATTAGCAGTCAGGACGGCAAAGTTTACGAAGGAAGCGTCACACCTTTTTGTAAATGGAAACAGATATGCGCAGAAAGTCAGGTCAGATTCGAACACATATGCATCAACAACAACAATTTGATACTGACCAGCGAGGGTGGAGCGAAAGTCTATACTTTTTCAAACGATCTCCGTCTTAAGGAGTTTGGGGATGGCACCGCGATCAACAATACTGTTGCAGTTACATCTGGAAGTAATTTTGTGTCGTTGTTGAACCGGAACTCCAGTAATGTGATGGCGTATTTCAGAAAGAGGATCGATCGATATCGTTCGGAAATCCTTTACTTCGAACGATATTTAAATTGGAAAAACATATATCAACATTCCTGCAGTGATTTGGAACAGCCATCCGAAGTTGAAGCAACCGTAAGATCGATTATACCCTATGGGCAGATGCTGCAAGAAACCGGAATCGTTAGTTTCGAGATGAGCAATGCATGTGAGTATCAACAAATCCGACATCAACTTAACGAAAATGTAGCGAGCGCCAATCGAAAGGGGACTTCCCCGGTAACTCGTTTAGTCTTATAGGGGAATTTACGTATTCTCGGCAACCTAAGCAGCGGCCTGCTTTCTGTAGCCTTTTTCTCTATGGAACGCACACATATGCAGTATTGGTTTGTTTACAATCTTTTGCTGCCAGCTGCTCTAACAATTTCAGTCGAAAGAATTGTCAAAAACTGTTTTGAAACACTTTTACAAAGTTCCAATCTTCTCTAGTGAGAGCGAGTATTGTCGGCAACCAGTTTTTCTTCGGCAACCGTTCCATTTGAACTGCATGTAAATCTGCTGTTCTATTATCGGCAACTCGAAATCAGCTACAATTTGTAGTGCATGTGTTTCATTTCAAGAAAACCCTGCTAGATTGCTTTTTCTCAGTGGTAAAAATATAGTCAAATTGAAGCTGAAAGCATAAATAATCGTTTGCATGCATTCAGCGAAGTGTTTTCGTAAGAAAATCCAGTGAAAATAGTGTTTCAATTTGGGTTGCCGAAAATAGTCTGTCATGCCGAAGCCGTCATTTCCCCTATTTCGGTTCTCTGATATTTCGTTAGCATGCCGTTGTTTGGCGTTCTCCGGTTACATCATGATAGCGACTCGTAGTTTCTATGATCTATGTTGTAGAGGGAGATCAATCTTTTTATTGCACCAACAGGTAGTATTTTGGAATTAAATGCTATTCTAATATAAAAATATACTGGCGCTTGTAGGACCTATTTTGACGAAACACAAGGGCTGCACTTTGATCGATGACGAAACATACCGTATGCGTGATAATGTTTGCACCATTGAGCAATGACAAAATTAAATTATAATTTCATTTTCGAGTTTTTTTTTATTTATTCAAAGGGGGGATGTTTCTCAGAGTCTTAAACTATGTTAATCATCGATCGAGTTTCCACTTGCTGCAATTACGGCCTCCACACGCTTCCGGAATGCACGGCAGGTTCTAATAATGTAGTCTGGATCCATTTCTCTCCAGGTACGGGTCAATGTGTGTCTGAGGCTTGCTGTACTCGGGTGGCGTTTAGAACAGGCCTTGGCCTTCATGACGCGCCATATTGAGTAACTCAGCGGAATAAGATCGTGGCTGGATGGCGACCACATATCCTTCGCCCAGAACGGAAGATGTTCCTGCAACCACTTCTGAGTGCGGTTCGAGGTGTGTCACGGAGCCCCATCTTGCTGAAATACAACGCCAACGTTTGGCTTCGGACCGTACTGTTCTTTGATTCACGGAAGAACATACTTACTAAAAATCCCGATGTAGACCTCCGTGTTGACCTTGTCGCCTTCTGGAAAGAACACCGGGTCCAATTTTTTACCATCGGAAGCCACCAATCCAAACACCATAACGCTAGCAGGATGCTTGGTCAGATGCACGTTCTTGTGCTTGCGGGCACGTCTTTTACCGGAAGAGAACTAATATACCGGTCGGTTCTGATACGGGATCGACGGTAAACATGCTCTCGTCGGTGAACAGGATTACCGGATTTTTTCGCTTAAGGAAGTTCAAGATTTTCTTGCATCGTTCGACTCGTAGCGCCCGGATGCGGTTGGAAATCATGTGAGTTTTTTTTCCGTACCCTCGGCTTCGCCCCGCAATCTTCCGTGCCGTAAAGTCACTGATCCCGTGTTTCTTTGCCATTTTCCTTATTGAACGCAGTGGATTCACCCGAATCTTCCTTTTGATAGCAGCGATAACCCTCGGAACCCTGTGGCCACCTTCGTGGATAGTTGTTCCTTCTTTTCTCGGTCTAAAACCCACTTCGTCATGGTGCAACTGTCAAACTAAGTAAATCATTTTCTTTTATACACAGCCTACTACATCAGAGAACCTTAATTGCGGCAAAGTCATCTTTTGGCCCGATTTGGCCAGCTGCCACTACTCCAAGGTGGTTCTGGAGTGGTATGCTGCCAACAAGATCGATTTTGTCCTCAAGCTAATGAATCCTGAGAATTGCCCGGAATTTCGACCAATCGAAAAATAATGGGCAATTTCAAAGCAGCGACTTCGACGAAGCGGCGGGGCAGTCAAGGACATCCAAGCAAATGCGGGCATAATGGAAGAAATGCGCTGATTCCGTGTCCGTTTCCACTGTGCGGGCGCTGATGGGCTCCATCACGAGGAAGGTTCGAGATTTTGTTCGAACTGGATAATTTTTAAACTGATTGAATCACGAATAACAGGTCTTTTAGTGCATACCAATTAACTTTTAGTCAGCCTTTATTGTGGAAGCGATTTTCATCATTGTGCTGGACTAACGTGCGTTTGTCTCGAAAAGGATTACCTATCACTTCCGACGAAAGGGCACTCGGAAGTATTCTACAGAACGACGAACGACACCGCGTCGAGAGAAGGTTAGCGGTACACTTTTCCAAGCGAGATTGGCCAGTCGCACAGTGGCACGAATATGAATAAAGACGGTCAAAAATATTTTCTACCCTTTTTCGACGTTTTAGAGACTGGGTGTCTTGGGGGAAGTTGCTCAAAATTATAACTCGCATCTTTTGAAATACACACCTGAATAATCTTTAAGCTAGTATTACACATCCAAATTCTAACTTTTTCCAGTTACGAGATAATGTCCATGTCTTGGACAAAGTTGCAGAGCAGTTTATTTTATGAAAATTTGCTAAAGACACCAAATTTCTACATCATAGCTCTGTTAGACTACCGTAATATTGGTTTTTTGAGTGAGCATTTGTAAACAAACTTTCTAAGGCCCTTTACACGCGAACCAAAGTACGCCCACGCAAACCAATACTACTTTCGGAAAGGTGATAGTTGCCCCTATCCGATGATGTTGTTGGTTTGCGTGAGAATACTTTGGTTCGCGTGTAAAGGGCCTTGGAAAGTTTGTTTACAAATGCTTTTGTGCCGTTATCAAATGTTATGCCTGAAATGATAAAATTCTGACTACGGTTCTAAAGGGTTCCAACTTTGGACCTACCCACCCCACCCTCTTTTCAGAACATGAAACGTGACTTCACAACAAATGTTTGAAATTTCCGCGTGCACATCGCTGAACGCTGCGCTGCAGATGACTATTTTGCGCTTGACGTTTTGGCGATAGCAAAAAGCGATAGGGTTCATTTAATTATCTAGGTGTGATTTTTTTCACGAACAACTTGTATTGAAGTTGTGGTTCAGAATAAATTCATTCAATCTTTGTCGGATGGAATTGTTCAAAGTGTGGGCGGAGAAGATTCACGGAAATTGTCATGTCAAATATTATCGAAGATAGTCAGGTAAGGAGTAGTTAAAACATATTGTTTTCAATATTGGCATATAGACTGTTCCAGAAAGTATAAGTACACTTTCAAAATAATAAAAAAAGTCATGTTTTTTTAAGTTTTAATAATTTTATTTGGCAAATCATATTTGTATTTGTATTTCAAATGATATCTTACTCTCGTTTAATCAACATATTTAATCATAGCCAAGACTCGTAACTTTTCCTCGAACATGACCCATTAGCTTCTGCACAGTGGTACTTCCCACAATTTTGACCACTTTTGGCCAATCTTTTTTGAATTTTTGGATGTCGTCCGCTGGTTTTATTAATTTTCGAAGCTTTGCTTTGGTTAAAGCCCAAAAAGTCTCGATTGGCCGTGCCTCCGGGCAGTTCGGCGGATTCATGTCTTTCAGCACGAAACATACATTTTGACTTTTGTACCATGGAACGGCGCCGGTGGTGTAGTGGTAAGCGTGATTACCTCTCACCCCAGCAGGCCTGGGTTCAATCCCAGTCGGCGCCGCCGGGATGTTCTGAAACATAACATCTCTGATCACGCCTTCCTTCGGATGGGAAGTAAAGCCGTTGGTTCCCGGTTCATGAGTTGATGGGTCGATAGGTAGGGTCCAGGTGTGGGAGCTGTCTTCCTGGCACGTCGGTAGCATTGGTGCTCAGCACGGAAAACAAGATCGACGGAAAAAACAAACCAAAGGACTTTCCTACTATTCTAAAGTGTCCTTTGCGTAATGACATGACGCCAAATCAGGCCAAAATACTACTTGACCTTCGTGCTGCCTGATCATCGGCAACAATCGCTTCTGGAGACATTCCTTAACGTATTTCTGAGTGTTCATCGTCTCCGTTGTAATGTACGGACTATTTTACCACACTCGCATATTGCCTGCTAAACCATAACCTTCTTACCGAATTTTTCGGTAAAAATTGCCTTCTCCGTTTCGGGGATGTCCTTGCCTTCGCTTACAGTATAGAATTGTGGTCCGGGAAGCGTTTTGTAATCTAGTTTCACGTACGTTTCGTCGTCCATTATTATACACCCAGAATTTCGACACAATAACGAATCGTAGCGTTTGCGGGCCCGTGGTTTCACAGGAAACACAAACACAAAACTGAGCACTTTTTTGATGCTATGTCATTCAGAAATGAGCAAACAAAAGGACGCAGCCAAAACATGTTGAAATATTTCATTATATTCAAAGTGACCGTTAAAATAAGGTGTGCTTATACTTTCTGGAACAGTCTATACTCAAAATATCAAAGTTCAGAATATACAGTTGATGAACATAAATCAATAAAACAAAACAAAAAACAATAACGAAAAAAAAAGTTGATGAACAAACCCATTGATTACATTTCAAGATAATGCATTTTTATATAGTTGTAAATTTTATCATGAGTAAGTAGCACACTCGTAGCACTGGGGGAGAGGTACCTCATCGATTCTTCCGGTTCGCCTCCTAGCATCGTGCTATAAGGTACCAGGCGATAACCAGGGTAGTTGATCGATAGCTCGATGACGTCATTTCGTTGGCGTCTGCAATGGGAAATTCTCATAGCAAGCGTTGACGATGGGACGTTGTCGAGTTATTGAATAGCAACTATCGTGGTAACTCACCGATTACCTGTCGATCTGCCAAATTTGGAAAGACGTCTGCATTGAATTGTCTCATATAATAATATTCCGCCCACTATATCACAAGAAATTGCGAGTAGCTGAGTGGAATGGAGATAAGTTAAGCATTGGGTACAGGACCAAGTCTCCGCTGGGTGGTGCCAAAAGATGAGCGCAATAGAATCATCAAGTTGCCATAAGGCACGGAATGAGACTATTGCATGGTTGGGTAGTCAAAGTCTTCCATTCGTTAGTCATTTCACGTGGATTAGAACAGGTTTAGGTTTAGGGTGGGCGTTGGCCAGATTTGGATTTTTCAGATGTAATCCTGGATAGGACCCTGTCATTGAACGTCGCGTGAAAGTGGAACTTAATGAAGGTCTAAGTACTTTTTCGTAGTTTTTAGTTTTCGGATTTGAAAGATCGTCGGTTACAGTGGCCTGCTTACTGAGCAGAAAAACGCGGTCCCAGGTCCTTACATATCAAAGAGATTTATGGTAAAATCGCTTGTGTATCGTGTATTTTGCGAAACTCGTTGTTGTCGTTGGTTCCGGGTTTGAATGGATACACAAATTTGAGCAAAGGTATTATGTGATATGAGGGGCTCGGTGGCCTTAGAGCAACTGTTTTTGCTTACTGAGCAGAACATCATGAGTCTAATCTCAGGCTCATCCACATTCAAGATTCGTCAATCGTTTTATTTGTTAATATGACTACATGGTAATAACAGCAACTCGGTGATTAAAAAGGTGCTCGTCTGCCTAGTGGCAAACGTTTTTGCTTACTGAGCAGAAGACCGTGGGTTTAGTCCCAAGTTCCTTCGCGGTATATGATCGTTAGGACATCAATTCAGCTTATCGTTTACCAAAACGAACCCTGCTGCAAACCCAACCCTCTTATCCAACATCCCAGTGATTCCTCGTGGAAGTGCAGAGGTGTTCTCGGCTTCCATCAAAGCGAGTGTCATGTGAACACAATCCTTCCCATTCCTTTCTTGACCTGTGTTCGGGCGCGGCCGGCGCTGGTATTGCCTAATTTAAGATCACCAGTTTTTACACATTGAGGATGATTGCTAGTCCCAAGCATCGTCTATTGGTTCTCTGTGTAATTACAGCTGATCTGGCAGTAACAGAGTAGCAACCGTGGGCGGTCAATCAAGCTCAAGCTCAAGCTCAAGTAAGTAGCACACTCGTAGCACACTCGTAGCACACATTGGTTTATAACTTGTACTAAATATATATAAACGAAATTTGACTAGGTACCCCTCGGTACCCAACGCTCAAATTTTCAGGAGTACTATTTTATAAGGTGATCTTCCAAATACAATCAGTTTTCGACTACATCAAGGCCCGTCTACCCTATTTTCGAGCCATTGAATATGACGTCACAAAAACGCATGATGGGGTACATATAACATTGACTATTTCGACTCGAGATTTGACTAGATACCCCTGGAAACCCAGCACTGAACTTTTCAGGAGTATTATTTTATAATGTAATCTTGTAATCAGCGGTAAAAAAAAAACGCTATTTTTAGAAGATTTTCTGTAAAATAACTTTCTCAGTGATAAGCGCATATTTACACATGATGTTTTCGAAAATTTCGAAGGTTATTCCGACTAATGAATGACCTGAAATAGAATGTTTATGTTTGGTTAAAATGTTGTGAAAATCGATCTTTTCCTTAGAGGGCTATTTTCCAATGGTTATTTTAGAACTAGCGATGGAAAGCTCCAACACATTTGTAAGATTTGGAAGATTTCTCCCAACAGTTCCAAAACTCAACTTATAATATTTCCAGATAAGCCTAGAGCTTTCTTTTCGAAACCTAGTAGTAGTCACATAGTCACTATGAACGGAGTTCCAATTTTTTTGGTCAAGTCAAGTGAAATATATTGGATTAGTACACAATAGAGCTAATAAACTATACAGGAAGAATAGCGCTGCCGTCGCTGTCGAAACATCTTTTCCTTACATCTAATAGGGACACAACTAGCTGTCAAAGCGAGAAGTAACTATGCAGTTTGACAGTTCTGTACCCGGTATTATTCAACATCGGAACAAAGGGAACACCAGCGCTATTCTTCCTTATAGTATATTAGCTCTATTTAGTACACCCAACCGGGGGATGTAAGATTCGCTTATAATTATGTGGGATTCATCATTAGAGGATGTAAGTGGAGACCGCATGAACCGAGGATGCGATATACCGAGCTGCGATCCTATGCAAGAAATTGGAGAAAGAAAAATGTGGAGTGTATTAGCAGCCGGTGGTAACTAACGATTTTAAATTGGCTAACTACTTGACTAGCCTATTGGTCCCAAGCAAATCGATTAACGTACCCCATAATAGTCGAAATTCTATTACTACACTATGTTTGTTTTGATTCGCTATGAAAGTTTGACAGGTAAAATGAGGGGTTCGTAGATTTTCCAATGTTTCGAGGGGTGCATCGATTAGCTTGGGACTGAAGATAGTACCAGAGCTGAGCCAAAAAGCTCGTTTCTTCGGGACGTTCGGGTCTCAGAGTTACCTCTACGATTGTACCGTGTATGCTACCAGTTGGTGTTTGCTGAAATTTCTCAGTAAATGTATATTTTTCGAAACATTTTGATCTCTGGCACACTAACAATTCACCAATTTATGAATCTAAAAGAGTTTCAATTAGTTACTGACAATTTTATGAGGGATGCAGATGTCTCAGTTCAAATTTTAGCAAGTACTAAATTAGTAATAATTGTTATGAATTGCATGATCACAATAATTATTTCTTTCAGCGGAAAAAGTTTGCGATTTAAAACTTGCCAACATCACCAAGATTGCCTCATGCGCCAACCACGTGGTCATCTTAACAGCAGACGGCAATTTATTCCTCAACAGAAATCCTCTGAGCGAGTCGCCATCTCCTGAATTGCTGCTTTCAGGCAACAATGTGCTGGACGTAGCCTGTGGACAATCCAGAACATACGTCGTTACGCATGACCTTAAGATCTATGATGCAAATTCAAAGGACAACTATCAAAGCTACGATCATAAAGCCAACACAAAAGAAAAGGATCATCTGAAGGATCTTGATTTGGATGATGTGCCGATGATACTGGCAACTGACCAGCTGATCCTGGTCAATAAGCTACCCATACAAAAAGCACCCATAAACCAATATGTGATGCTTTGCAAGTTTATTTCGATATTGAGTGAAAAAATCTCCAATCATTGTAGTGAAGAGCGAAAGATTTCGGATCATGAGCTGAACGATCTGGAGTATATAAACAACATTGTACTGGTGGAAAAATTTAAGCAGTCTTGTAATAATTTATACTACTTGCTGATACTGAACGTGAAATCTTTGCGCAAATTTCTTCTGGAAGGTAATGCCTCAGCAATTATAGCAGTACAAATGCACAAGGAGCTTGTTCATCAATACCAAGAAATGCTGACAAATTATTGCAATGCTATCTCGATTGGAGTGACGTCCTTGGAGCAATCAACTTTCGAAATATTTGACGTCTTTATAGAAAACTTGAAAAGCATCAGCTTGCTGGTAGATGGTTTGAGTTTACCAGGAATACAAAAAGTCTGGCATAAATTAAATGATACGGTAGCTGAAGAGATCAAGTTGGCTCAATCTACTGCAAGCTTTTGGAGCAATCAGAAGAACGAAGCATGGTTCTCACTTAAAACACCTCACCGTCGAGTTGTGCTGGATTCTGATAGTATTCCTATGAGAAACTCATTATTGTTTTCAAGAATGGTTCTGTTTTCTGACTTTATCGGTTACATTGGCGATAGCAGCTTGGTTGTATATCCTTTGAATTTGATATGGCTCTCAACCAAAGAAATTGATAACAATCATCGATTTAATGTGAGCTTGTATACGCCTGAGGAGGTGATACACAATTATGCGGAAACAATGGAGGATAGAACAATTTGGGTGGAAAAATTGACGCAGTATATTCGCCAGAACCTGGATTTGCAGTTTGTGGAGCATGCAGTGCTTCGAAGTGGTTCGTATCTATTTCGGGAAGGACATGTAAAGTATGGCGGCATGAAGTACGAAGGTTTTTGGAGGCTAGGAAAAATTGATGGATTTGGAAAACTGGAAGGTCGGAATTGGAAATACGAGGGAGAGCTGCATCGAGGTGAAATAAGCGGATATGGGCAAATGACCAAGACGGAAAACGATAGTGTCAAGGAGTACGAAGGTAACTTTTTCAAATTTTATATTAGAATTTAGGACTTGATACTTGGAAGCAACTTAGAACTTTTTTTTAAATTTGTTACGGTTAGGTGATTTCATCAATGGCAAATTTCATGGATATGGTATACTGAAAGTCACTACACCTGCAATGCATTGGAAATATGAGGGTTACATGAAAAATAACGAGTTTCACGGATTTGGATTTTTGGATAGGGGAAACTGTTGCTACAGGGGAGGCTACTCGAAAGGATTAAAAGACGGTTTCGGGGTTTTGGTAAAGAATGAAAGAGAAAACCATCACGTCAAGTACATAGGACTGTTTTCGAAAGACAAAATGAAGGGGAAAGGAATCATGATTAGCAACGATACAACGTGCATCGATAAGGATTGGTGTATCTTTGGACAGTTTAAGGACGATAAACTGCACAGCACCGAAAAAGGAGTCGCAATATTTCGCGATGGAAGGTCATTCAAGGGACTGCTATCCTTCGAAGGACCGCTCGGAAATGGGACCTGGTTCCACCCCGCCAAAGGTTCAATGAATATTTTCACAAATCCTGACGAAACCGGACAAATCGGATATGCTCTTTCCGGATTTTTTAGAGGAACGTGGGATGATGTTATCGTTTCCAATGGAAAACTTGAGAGAAGCGAACAGAAAAGTGCTGTGTTGTGGTGAGAATCTGCAGAACTATCGTAATTCCTATTAAGTATATTACTAGTTATTCTTTAAAATTACAGCTTGAAAGATCACATCCCACCCGAAACCATATGGGCATCCGTCTTCAACAGCTTTGCAGAGCACGTTTTAGGGACCGATAGCATTGACGAACAGGTTGATGGAGGCAAAATATGGATCAAGATAGGAATCTACATGGCTCGGGCAAAGCGCAAACAACAACTCAAAAAAAAAGGGTTCGAACTCATATTTTCCGACTTCGACGAAGACAAGATTGCTCGATTTTGTCAGTACGGTCATGCACTGACATTGCTGTCAGAAAAGCCACTCAATGACGTGGAAGGCTACGGTGAAGCGGACGATATGGACAACGACCCTCATCTACATTCGACTTTATCAAAAGAACTGGATGTCGCGCCTGAAATCGACTGTAACGATTGGGAGAAATTGCAAAAATATCTTGGCGATGCATTTCAGAACCAAAGCCATCCACTATGCCATATTCACGAGCTTCTCGGGAACTGTTTTTTCGCAACATATTCCCAACCGGAAAAGGATTCATTACTTTGTGAAATGGCGAAACAGGAACTGATCGCAATGTGCAGTCGTATTTACACCTCATTAATAATGCGTATGTTTCCAGCGTTGCCCAAACTGGTTTACGATATGGATGGAAATTCAATGTAAGATTAACTTTACTGCCGAAGGACACTGTCCCATGTCCTAAGTATGGAATTTTCTATACACATGGGATAGTTATGCTTCCACCGGCAGTTTATCACTCACATGTGTGCAATTTAATCAAAGTTTTATTTCAACAAACAGCGACCCCACACCGTTTCAATTGATGTATCCGATTGTCTTGACCGATGCAATATATCTAACACTGCTTCAGCTGTACGTTCATCAGTACAGGGAGTTGGACGAATTATACAGTCAAAAGATGCTATTCTTCGAAGGACGAACAGATGAGTTTATCATGCAGCATATGGAATGCAAAGAGTATGGTTCGTTCATTTCACTACTGTATTCACTATTTTCAATATTCTTCTTCTTACAGAGCTGATATGCTGCAAAATAACAATTTCAAACAAGCGGTGGCTCTTTTCTCCAGTTTCAAGAACAATCGCAATCCTTGCGAAACGATGTACGTCATACAACAGGTTTTCAATCTTCTCAACAAAACGCTGGTTGAGCACAGTAAGTTGATTAGACATGTTTTTACGATCATTGAAATGCTTAATACTTTTAATTGAGCTTAGAAAAAGACGGAGCTGATGCACTGATCCCGCTAACGGAGATGCTCGTAGTAAAGGCGAGTGTGCCACATTTTGGTGCAGAGATCAGTACCTTGACAGGGTTGATGAGTTTTGAAGGAAACAACTGGTACCTAATAACAACGTTGCAAGCCATGTACAAACATCTGCTTAATGTGGATATTTTCCAGCCTGATGATCAGTGATAAGGCTAAATAATGGAATAGTGTGGATCAAGGCAGACTATAGTATTCAGCCATTCCATAGCAAAACGATATAGTGGTTCTCAGAATTTCGTAAAGATGGGTAGTTTTGTTCCTTATCGCAAAATATTAGACCCGTTTTTTTTTATTTTGTCATTAGGGTAACCAGTCGCTATAAATCGATGGGGACGCATGGTAAAAACGAAAAAAAAAACACATTTCTAATTTTGTGATCTCTAATCAAAAATCGAGAATTGCGATCGTCACGAAAAGGTGTTCGGTGAACGCTTATAACTTTGTCATTTATAGATGAAAGTAAAATCCAAGTACACCAAGAATAGAAAATAACTCTGCGAATCTGCTGAATAAAATAATTTAACAATGTCCCATAAAAAAGTTTTTAAAAAATGTTCAAATAAAAACAAGTAATGTTATCACCGTTTTCATGAAAAAAAAAATCAAAAAATCCATTCACTAATATATTAATAAAAAAAATAAATGGTTTATAAACTTAACTCCAAAACGAATAATTCATTATTATTATTTTTAAATTGGGCGGTTATTGTGGGGTTCAGATTAGTACCCATTTGATGCTCTTATGTTTAGAGTAGAGATGGGCGCTTCGTTCTCGAACGGTTCAAAAGAACTAGGTCCCGGCAGTGAACGAAGAGCAAGAACGAGAAAGAATTAAATGAGAAGACTGAGAACGACATGTAACAAGTCGAACGAACGATAGCTCGGGTACACGGAGATGAAAAACTACCCAAAATTAAGTACTTTTCCCTCAATTCACGGGTTCAGCCCAATAACACAAATTGGAGTAAATCGCGTATAGTAGTTTCCACAACAAAAAAAATTACTTACTCTGCCTAAAATTGAGTTTCATTCACGTAAATTTGAGAATATGCAATTTACTCAAAAGTAATTAATATAAAAGTTTTTAGTGTAAGCATCTTAGTCATTCTGTACAGGTAATCATACTTCAAAAAAATTTGCAAATGATAATGTAAAGCTGGAAATTTATCCAGTTTTAATTCTATAAAAACTGGAAGATTTCAAACTTCAACTGTTTGCGAACTGGTTGCGTTTAAAAACTGGAAGAATCCAGCTCAAAAAAAATGTTGGTATCACCTCGGGCATCACTGCTCTGTACACCATAATTCACGATACATAGAAAGTCGTGATAATTATTCCTTAAAACAATTCGCGTCATCACAATGAATTTTCGCGACATCATTTAATGTTTCCGCGATGTTCGCGACTGACAGTTCAAATCCACTACAAATCCGCAAAATCCGCGCATGTTGTAACAGCCCTGCATATGTCATAATGTCATACCCAATTAGGTCTACACGTATTGTAGAGTATTCGATAAATTTTGCCAAACCCGTCCCAATAGTTCCCGCGATTAATGTGTTCAGATCAAGGAATGAAAAATATCTCCAAATGACAAAACGACAAACGATCAACGAATTGAATGATATCGCTATGTCAGAAGTGGAAGCAAAAATGATTTAACCTTCTTTTTCATGACAAGCAGTCCGTGCGTCACAGCTCACTCGGGGCGGTAGAAGGAAACGAGCAAATTGTTGGCAAGCTGCTTCACGAAGTAAAGCCGAAGGTGATACACGTGCGTTAATGGGATTTTTTTTTTGTTATGTCTTTTCTCGATTCAGATCAAGCTATGTCCTCATCCGTATATAGGGTAGGTGTTCCAGTAATAGTGGTGTACCTATAGTTGCGGTATGGAGGTTGTGCCGGAATAGTGTGGAGGATCCGGATAAGATTATTTTTCAGCGGTAGCTCTCCTAAAATAAAGCATATTTGCATATTTCAAACTTAAAATATCCCCAAAAATGACGGAAAATAATTAATTTTCCTTAAGATTTTCACTCCTTTGCACCTATAGTTGCGGTAGTGTGCCTATAATAATAGAACCCATAAGAAACCAACGCATTCCACTATTATAGGAAACAAAGTTAGCAACTACCACAACTACTGGAACAGTGTTTCTATTAATGGAGGACGATATTTCTAAAATTTTATGCAATTTTAATACAATGTAATATTTTTCTATCAAAATAGAGGTTGAAAGCTATAGATTGACGTATAACAATTGTGTGTACATCGTGTATTTATTTTTAAATTGATAAATTGCCTTAGTACCTCCACTACTGGCTCACCCACCCTACGTGGTTTTCGATGTTCCACTAGCCACTACATATCAGTCTAGTTTTCAAGCTTATCGGTATCAAATGTTTAAAAAAACAGTATTTATCGGTATTTACTATTGATGTAGAACTACGCCTTTGTCGACTATACTGAAGTGCAAAGCAAAAAAATATGTATGGTGAAACAGTGTTAGGTTTTAAACGCTTGTAACTTTGCCATTTATTGATGAAAATAGAATCCAAATACGCCAATCGATTGGATAATACATTACGAATCTGCTGAAATAAATGTTCTTTTTTTGATTTTACTTTAAAAAACATTTTACAAATGTACAAATGATAATTTTATCTCTGTTTTAATGAAATAAACGTTTTTCCTAAGCCCAGTCATCATCATCATCAGGTTGCACATCGTTCTGCTTGAACCTGAAAAGATATAAAACAGCGCTGCTGTCGTACCTCTGCTCATTACCGCTTCGGACGGCGTGGCACTTGATCCTGCACCAAGTCAGCGGATAAAGGTGGATCACGGCGTGATCACCTTCTCACAACCAACGATGGGCTGAAATATAACTTGGTTTCCGTTTAACTTAAACGACACACGGAAAAGTTATATAACACCCAATTTAAGATAAAGGATAATAGTCGAAAATGCATGACATACATCAATTTTGCGTGGTTCTACGTCATACTGCGGTTGTGTATAGAACACAACTCTTTATTTGTTTTTTAATTATTTTTTTTTATTTTTATCGTCTTTAATGGCGAAAATCCAAACTTTTGGACTAATAATGAATTAGCTTCTGACGGAAATCGAAAAACTTTCAGAGAGAGAATAAAGAAACTCTTTTGGTGGAAGATTGAAGAAAGTTCTAAGAAAAGTCGGAAAACATCAGTTTCGGAAGCGAATTCCAGGAGTATCAATTTCCAGGGGAAGCCAGAAGAAGCTCGGAAAAACCTTCCAATAGAAGTCAGGAAAAAACCTACGTAGAATGGCGTAATGGAGAAACTTCCAGAGGAAGACGAAAAAATTCTGACAGAAGATTAATGTAACTTCCTTTATATATATGCTGGAAGAAACTTCTGGGTCTCTAGACCAGTCGAAAGAAAGGAGAAGTTGGGAAACAAATCTGGAAGATAGAGATTTATGGAGGGTGTTAGCACAATATTACCTGAAGTTCCTTACTTGTTCTAATGGTCCAGCAAGTTTTCTGGTATTATTCCCTGAAGTTTTCGAAACATTCCTGAAGTGCACATCGGAATATCACATAATTTTTCGGAACTCCTTGAATGTTCTTGCAATTTTCCTAAAGATCTTCCCTTAAAATGTTCTCAAATTTTTCTGATGTAACTTCCCTTGCATTTCCAGGTTTATGACAATACCTTTCGGAACTTTTCTGACGTTTCTCGGAGCTTCATTAAAACTTCAGCAATTTCCTTGATGTGATTAGAGCTTACCTAATGTTCTCTCTAATCACCTGAACCAAAATGAAACTGTGCTGAAAAACAATAAAATTTCCCTGAAGTTCTTTGGACTTGTGAAGTTTTCGAAATATTTCTGATGATTCCTTAAGTTCACTGGAGTTTTCTGGACTTTCCTGAAATTCCTGGGTTCTGGAATTTTAGCAGAACTTAGTGAGAACATATTTAATTTATTGGAACTTACCCTTACAGATCTTTTATGTAACCCACAATTCTGGATATTTTTTTCAAGTTTCAGAACTTTTTGAAAGTCATCCACTAACTTCGAGAAGACCGCGAGTAATCGGTCAAATCCTTTAATTTTAGATTTAAAACATTTATAATGTATAAAGAAAATTATAACTTGGCCATGTAGAGTTTACAAATAAAGTAATTAACGAAAAAGGAACATTTTGAAAGTTCCTGAAGTTTTCCTGAAGCTAATGGAACCGCAATAAACTCTGGAAGCATCCCTGAACCTCAGGGGAAGTTAGAAAACTGGCGGGAGAAGACGGAAGAACCTTTTTAGCAAAGCCAGAAGAACCTTCCAAGGGAAGTCGAATTAACTATCCGGGAGGAATCGGAAAACAACTTACGGGGTATGGTGGAAAAAATCCAGGGAAAGTTGGAAAAAACATCAAAGGGAAGATTAAATAAAGTTCAAAAAGGCTAAAAAATGAACGAATTGATGGTCTTATAATCCTAAGCCTTAGTAGATCCATAGATGCACTGAATAAAAGTATTTCCCGATTCCTAGAAATTTCCAGGATGAACCATTTCTCGATTCCTGGGTAGCCAAAAACGGGGAAGAAATGAATACATTAGTCGAAAGAGTATCACACATAATACATTTTTAAATATAATTAATTTTTAAAAATTTTGAGGCTAAAAAAATTTGAAATATTTAAAGAGATAAAAATAAAAGAAAGTCTCTCACAATAGTTTTTTGTTCTAACTGTTCAGCCGGGCAGGTAATAATCTTTTTGATTATTAAAAAAATCGGTATAAAATCCCAAAAATCTTCATCTGCATATCGGTATCAAGTTTAAAAATCGTTATAAATAACAATAAATCGTTATATCTGGCAAATCTGCTGTTTAAAAGTTCGTTCTTGTTAGTTATAAATGAATCAGGCTGCAAAAGAGGAAAACGTTAACAAATTAAATGACGCATTTAGCGCCAAATCGTTTTCGAAGCTGGCAGCACCCTCTCAGATTTCAATGAAACTTTATGGATGTGTGGACCTTGACTAAATAAGCCACTTTGCATGTACTTAGTTTTTCCAAAATTTATCGAGACTGACCATTGAGAAGGGCCAAACTTGTTTTGCCGATTTTTTTCAAAAAAAAATATTATGGAAAAATGACAACTCCTACAAAAATGTGTTGTATCGATGACTTTTAGGAAATTGTCCAAATTATCGAAAAAAAAATACTGAACAAATTCCTAGAATCCTATGAAGCTCAATTTGCGATTCAATGTTTGCACTTAAGTTCACTTTGATATATCGAGAATTTTATATGATGCATTTCTCGATAAATCGTATTCGGAATTGGCAGCACCCTCTCAGAGTTCAATAAAACTTTCTGGATATGTAGACCTTGTCAAAAATATAATTCCCTTATTCTGTTGTCTACTACTGAGGCAAAATCTGATAATATGTGAGAGAGAAAAGACATGCTATTTTTTCATATATCATTTATTTATATATTTTCAATGTTTTAAACCTTTTTTCATACATGCTATTTTTTCCTTTTTCCAATCAAGTAAAATATTTTTGGATCTTCTGAATTAGAATACCTTTTTGCCGCTACTATGTCACCAGTTATAGGCACAAAACTGTGGAATTTCTGTGTGCCAAATATTGTCTTTGTGCTAATATATAGTTCTTTGAGTTCTTCTGTCATTTCGATGTACTGTTCAGTGGATATGTACTCGAAACGTAGTTTTGTGACATATTCATCTGCCAAGTTATATAATTCTCGTGGAGTTGTTATGGTGTTTCCATAATCTCGAGCAAGACTAGCTCTCTTTGCCATCCAGGGCTGATAGCGATCAATGCTGTAAAAAATAGTGATTTTAGTGACCATGTTGAAGAAATAAGTGACCAAATAGTGACTTATAGTTGTAAAAAAGTGACTAAAAAGTGACCTAAGTTTAGCAAATATGTTTGATATTTTAGACTTATTCAATTAGATTCTCATAAACACTTAAATATGTTCTATAGGAACCTTTAAAGCGAAAGATTCAATAGAAAGTTTATGACTAAACCTCTAAGCTTCTACTACCTGGAAAACCTGAAAAACCGGAACTCGCAGAGAATTTTATTTTTCCTGAAAATACTTGGAAGTCTCAGGGAATCTTATCATTATTCAGGAAATTTAATAATTTTCTTACTTAGAATTCATTTTAAAATAAAAGCATTTAATACTCCTAGTTATTTTCATTCACACATTGAACTTTATAGATCCAGCATGGATTAATCTTCAGTAACAAATAGATTTTTAAAATTCAGAAGTTTAAACGATTTTTTTTTTTGGTTCTAAAATATGCATATTTCCCACAAATTTTATAAACTCTTAACTGAAAAGTTATAATACTTCAAAAAATGTTCAAGAATCTGGAGTCCAATTCCTTGCACAGTTTTAAGGCTCATGGAATTTTATTATAATTTCTAAGGACCTCATTCCACGGGAGTTCTGGGAAAAAAAATCTATGAGAAGAACATCAACTGCAATCTGGTTTCATGGTAGTTCTGAGGAATTTTAGACTTCATGAGATTTTCATGAGAAATCTCCGTTGAATATGGAATGGACTATTCTGAGGTATGCAGAACTACTTGAAAATTACCAAAATATTCCTGAAGTTTATTAAATTGCCTTGAACTTCTTTTGTAGTTTGAGAAACTAGCCTGATCCTCGCAACACTTATCAATTTTTTTAACGTCTCTAAAGTTTTTCGGACTTCTTAAAGTTTCCACAATTTTCCTAACAATCATTAATCTTCTCGAAAGTGTTAAAAATACACTGAATTTCTAGAATTTTTTTTTAAACTAATGTAATTTACCTGCTCTGGAATATCTCTGCTCTGAGGATATATGTTCTTTTTTGAAGTATTTTTTTTATTGTTTAGAGCTTTATAAGCGAGATCACTATCTTTCTTGAAGTTCTCGAAACTTCTCTTAAGTGTTTGCAGTTCTCATGAAGCTACCATGAATTTAATTGAACTGTTCTAAAAATGTTTAAGCTTGCGTGAACTTCTGGACTTATGTGAAAACCTCAATGGAGTTATTCTGAAATTTCAGGAACTTATATTAAAATCTCCTAAATAAAAAAAGAAACTTCTTTAAGTTTCCGCTGATATAGTTCTATGATTTTCACTGAAGGTCTCAAGGTTAGTCTAAAGTTCAAATTATGGAAACTAACTTCTTCAATAGTCTAAAGTTCCTGATGTTTTTAAAACTGCCAAAATATTTCTAAATTTCCTTAAAATTCTCTAGATTTCCCCTAGATGTCTTAAAAACGTTTGCGTTAAAATCATATTAAACATATTTATATTTGTAACGCATTTCATAAATAGCATTTTTATTATAAACCTGGAAATTATCCGCCAAAGTTATGGAAAAACCTGGAAAACTCAGGGAACTTCATTTAACCTAATAAGTGAACACCCTGATATAGACAAGACCGATTAAACGTTAAAAAAACTCTATACAAGGTTGTCAACTTAGAATTGTTAAAAAAAAAAATAGAACAAAATCTAGGCCTATTCAGAAGAATGATCAATCTTGAAATTAATTCACGTTTAAAATAGTTTAAAATAGTGACTTATTACAAGAAAAAGTGACTATAGTGACTTGGCTTTTAAAAAAAGAGACTTTTTAGTGACTGGCTTGAAAAAAGTGACCAAGTCACTAAAAAGTGACTCGCTACCAGTCCTGCCATTCGCTTGAGAGTGCCACCAGTGGCATCACAGGGACCTTTTCCATGAGACGTTGCAAAAAAAATGCCATTCTGCTTATAATCCATGCTTTGACTGAAATCTACACAGACTAGCAAGGTTTATTTTTTATAATTTTTGTATTGTGATGCTGCCCCATCTGACATAAAAGTAATTTTAGAAAAATCTATCGATTGTAGAATAAAATCTATCATTTTTGAGATGAACAACTGAGCTGCAACTGTATCGTGAGTCATTACTTCTGATATGATAATGAAGCTAACATTTTCAAGTTTACTGTCTTTCTTATAATAAACTTCAAATTGATGTACTGTTGCTTGAGAATTATTCCAGTGATATCCTTGAGCAGCGCTTTGGATAATGAAGGAATAATTTTCAGAAAAATCTCAAATTGCTAGAATTTTCCCTTCCTTTAATGATTCTTTTTTATTTCTTAGAAAAGATGACTGTTGTTTGTAAATAAAGTCATGAGTTATAAGTTTGTTAATTTTATCAACGAGATATGGAACAAATTCATCAACAGACTTGATAATCGTTTCCAAATTACAACGATCAGTATTCAGCCACTGTTGAAACAAAACATCTTGTTTGTCATTTGATTCTAATAGCAAAGTAAGTTCCTCTTCAATGTGTTCATTGGAAGCACACTTTTCGCAAGCACGGAAATTCAACGTTTCCACAAAGCCATTAAACTTCTCAACATTGTATGGGCGTTGCAGATCATCTGCTGATGGAACTGACTCCAATGATGGAACCGATGGTACCGTATCTGAAGGAAAGAAGAAAATAAAAAAAAAATAATAAGGCCGGAACAAATCACAAGTTTTTCTTTTGTCACTCGATGCTCGCACCAGTCGAGGGAGAGGCGGAGGAGGATAAAAAATAAACCAAAAAAAATAAAACATTTAAAATTCGTTTTACATTATATCTAAACTGTATATTTCAAACGCTAACATTTTTTCTTAGCCTTCGCTTTAGCCTTATACTTCTTTGAAGCCGTGATTTTTAACACTAATGCCACAAATATTGACTTTATTATGTGTAACACTCGAGTTATCAACAAGGAATTCAAGGAATAACATTGGTAATAATGTAGATGAATAGGATCAAAGCAATTGATTTTTGAGTATTGATAAATTCCAGATAAACCATCAAGCGGAATACCACAAACGTAACAGTTCTTATGAAAAAAAACGTTCTGTTTTCGATACTTCCTCCCTATCCAAATATTACTCAGTTTTCTTAACAATTGTTCGTGCTTCAAAAAATCTAACTAGACGTATGGGTTCAGGAAGGTCTATTCAACAAAATCCAAGCGTAATATTCAAAGAAAGGAGCCAAAATCCATCTTGGCTGAACATAAAAACCAAATTTTAACAAAAATACGTAGTTTTGTCAATTTAAACCTGACTTTGGGTGTGCTTAAAAAATAATCATCACATATGAATTCAGCAAGGTCAATTCTATAAAATCTAAGCATAACTTTCAAAGGACAGTATCAAAATCCAACTTAGCAGAAAAGGAAAAGCAAAAAAAAACCTTTTCGAATTACAAACCCGGTTCAACCTTCACGTATGGATTCAGCAAGGTCCATTCTAAAAAATACAAGCCTATTTTTCAAATATATGAGCCAAAATGCAAAAGAAAAACTTGATATTTGTTCCGGCCTAAGTGCAATTAGGAGGTTGCAGTTAAAAGTTGATAGAATCATCAGGAGGATGTTCTTACCTAGCTCATCTACGGATTGATGGCCACTCGTTGGTAAACCTGGATCATCACTATGCTGCTGAACACTAGTTGGATGTTTACTTCTTTTACAACCGATCGGCGTTTTTTCATTGGACTTCTATTATGAGATATCACGCTACTCACAAATGCTCATCGTTTCATCAATTTTGTGGTTATATTCCATAGAATGTATTTTTTCTACCATCGTTGACGATATGGCCCGTAACTTATTTCGGTTGCATCTCGGATTATTTATATTTGCACAACATTTCAATCCTTTGAGCCTTAATTTACTACTTTGGTCCATGGTAATAATTTTACTAAAACTTGTCTTCACAACTTTCGTTATCAGATTGATTGCTGCTTGTATGAAATCAAACTTAGTTTTATAGTGCTCATAGGTAGAATGTAGTGGTAGGTATATAAAGTTAATGGTTTAGGTATAAATAACAGAAGGGCATACAGAATTATGATGCGATAGGTGGACTTCCCAAATCGTTGTTGATACGAAAGAAGATCTCAATTTAAATTTTATTCATATTGCTGATTGCATCTGAAACTGGACTGTCCCAAAAATGCAAAAAGTGTGATAAAAGTGCACGTTTCCGTCAAATCGTTTTGATGTCTTCGGAGCCCTTGCAGTTTTATCATACTTTTTAATAAGTGAAAACGCGCTTATTAGTCCAATTTGGTGTGAAACGCGCAATACCTATGCCCTTATTACGGGTGTCACTTCACGGTGAAAACGAAGTGAAGTGACCACTTGTTACTCACGGTGAAGTAATTGCCGTGTAAATCAAGTGGGAATCACTTCACCGTGAGTGATAAGTTGTCACTTCACCGTGAAGTGACATCGGTAATAAGAGCCCTAAATATTTATGGATAATTTTAGCTAAGAATGCTAAGTTGCTATAGAAGTATCGGATTTTCCTCAGGACAAAAAGTGACCGGTTTCAGCGAGAAATGCTATTTTGACGTACATACGACTACGTCTGTGATTTCTATATGAGAGTACACTTTGTGAAAACCGAAAATGGAACATGTAACGAAATTATTGAAGATTTTGAACATTAATAACTCAGCTGCCTCTGGACCAATTTGAATAAATTTATCACAAATCGATCAGAGATATGCACTATAAAAACTTGGGCATCCGTCCCGTGCAGTAATATCGAGTGAATTGACCCTCTCAACTTGATGGTTAAAACGTTAATCCTTGTATATTCAAATTCTTGACTTAACCTAGCTCTTATTTACTGGAGGTATCCGAATTCTTATATATTGAGCAACCAATCAGTGACCCATGCACGGATCGGGAGAATATGCTAACGAGAATGCGCATAGTCGGTGCTGTCGCACCACATGCTTGGGAACAGCCATAGAGTAATAACTCTGTAAAACGACACTTTCTTATTGAAAGTGCTTATGCAATGCAACGGTCATCGACTCGACGAGTTGCTAACTAAAAGAATCTAGAATTCGACTCAGCATGAAACAACGTGTGAGTTCTGTTGAACTTAGGCATGGTTCGATGACATGTGTGAAGCACATGCCACAGATATTTCCACACGTCGATAGCAAAGCTGCCGACTGTTGATTTTTAACAAGAAACTATTGAAAAAGTGGTAAATGTCAAGCATTGTCCATAAGCGTCGAAATAACTAACAAATCCACCAATTAGGTACACGGATATGCTCTTCCCCAACACTGTCGTCAGAGAGTAGTAAGTAGACGAAACAAGTCGAAGTGGCATTCGCCTCCGATCTTCGGGCGTGTGCGAATAGGGAGGATGAAATTGCGTAAAATTTTGCATACTCATCGACATATTAAGAACCACACGCCCCCAACGACCATACAAAATGCTATCCAGAGTTGTAATCGTGTAACCAAACTTGGAAGCAGGGTTGCAAGTGATTTTGATTTCTCTTCATCGACTTTCTGTTTCGTTAATAACTGGACGGCAAACACATTCATTGATACGTTTGTTGTTCTGGATGATAGAAGAGCATAGCAGAAATAGTGCAAAATGGGTTAGTTAAGCCATGGTCATCAAAAAAAAAAGAAAAAATGATGAAATCGATGAAGAGAATTGACTTTCACCCCTCTGCTTCTTATTTACTTACTTAAGGGGTTACGCCTACCTGCAAACTTTCAAAAAATCGATTTTTTTATTGTCCTAATCGAAAGTATATAAAGTCAAGAATATTTCCTCAAAAGATCAAGTTGATCCGATGAAAATTGTGAAAGTTATGCGACGTACAAAAATATTCACTTATAGTGGACTAAACCCAACTTGAAACTTTAAACGCGATTATCTCGGAATCATATTTTCAAAACCGGTGCCAAAAATTTCTCGAAATGTATACATTAATTTCGTCCGATTCGTTTTGATTTCTGTTCAGTACTATTTTGTGCAGTCCACGATCGTTCGGATTTCGTCTATCATTTAATTTCGATTTTTTACAGCCGATCAAGGACAAATTTTAAGGATCAAAAATCGGCACTTCAACTTTGCAAGGCCGCCATTTTGTCAAAAAAAACCGAACGATCAAGGACTAGTTTAACACATGCTTAACGATTTGGCATGGTTTTTTTTTATTTCAGATGATTACATCACAAACCGCAGTTGGCACGGCAGAAAGCGTTTTTTAGAACATCGTCCACGGGGAGCAGCCGTACGGGGCACCAGGACCTCGTTTTTACAGCATCGACTGATAAATGTACCATTTAATGTGTGTTCAATAAACGGCAGAAAACCGATTTTCAATATGTTGCGTCGTTTTCGAGAAAAAATCCAAACTTTCGCTTTTTTTCGGTCTTGCAGGTAGGCGTAACCCCTTAAGGGTCCTGTGCACCACCAGTGGTGCAAAGGGCCAACGTGAAAGACTTCCATCCTGGGCTGCTGCTCGCTTTTGCCTTGACCTGGGCCCAGGTCAGATTCCTATCGACGTGCTTAATTTCCTTATTGAGGCTCCGCCGCCATAAGCCCCTGGGTCTGCCTCTACTGCGATGTCCTGCCGGATTCCAATCCAGCGCTTGCTTGCAGATTTCGTTTCCGCCCCGTCGAAGTGTGTGGCCGACCCACCTCCACTTTCGCTCTCGAATTTCTGCTGCTATCGGCTTCTGATGGCATCGACGATGGAGCTTGGCATTCGAGATCCAGTTGTGAGGCCACCAGGCACGAATTATGTACCGCAGGCATCGGTTGATGAAGACATGCAGCTTTTGTGTGTTCTCCGCTGATACACACCACGTCTCGCTGGCGTATAACAACACAGATTTCACGTTTGAGTTGAAAATTCGAATTTTGGTGCATTGACTTATCTGGTTGGATCTCCATACGTTTCGTAAACTCGCAAAGGCAGCTTAGCCTTCTTGATTCGTGCACCTAAAGGGTGTCCACGATGAAATTGCCACACACAAAATTGATTCGCAAAATTCGAGTTTTCATCCGATTGCCATCAAATTTTCAGGGATTGAGAAATAACTATTAAACTTCATTTTACCATTTTACTCGTATTTTATTTACAGTCCATACGCAAATGCCCGCACCTTGGCCTTAACCCCGGCCATAAGATTCTACACAACCTGTGAATCAACCGTTTTTTGCATGTAAACCCATACTTTCTTCAGTTCCTCGACTGTCTTCACTACCTTAGGTCGTTTAAGAAGGTGCTGCTTCATAATCGCCCAGTACTTCTCGATGGGGCGGAGCTCCGAAGTGTTGGGAGGGTTGAACATTTTCGGCACGAAATTGACCTTATTGTCCGCATACCACTTCAGCACGTTCTTGGAGTAGTGGCAAGAGGCCAAATCCGGCCAGAAGATTGTTGGAACGTTGTGGGCCTTCAGGAGAGGAAGCAGCCGCTTCTGGAGGCACTCTTTTATGTACACCTGTCCGTTCATCGTGTCCTGGGTCACGAAAGGTGCACTCCGCTTCCCGCACGTGCAGATGGCTTGCCAAACCAGGAATTTCTTCGCAAATTTGGACATCTTCTGAGTGCGGACATGCTCCGGAACGCTGAACTTATCCTTGGCCGTGAAAACAGATTGCCGGGGATCTGTTTGAAGTCGGCCTTCACATATGTTTCGTCGTCCATGATGCAGCATTCAACTTTCGTCAGCATGTTGAGGTACAACTTCCTGGCACGGGTTTTGGCGGACTTGTTCTGCTTCTCGTCGCGATTAGGGGCCTTTTGTACCTTGAACGTTCGAAGCCCAGCCTTAGTTTTGGCCTTCTGGACAAAACTTCGGCTTAGGTGCAGCTTCTTAGCCACATCCCTAACGGAGGCGTTCGGATTTCGGTTGAAGGCCCCAACTACGCGGTTGTGATTTTTGGTGTTGTACGGAATACTTTTTCCTTCACTTCTGGGCTTCCGATCGGTGGTCAACCGTTCCTCGAACCGCTTAATCACTCGCGACACCGTGGAATTCGCGATTCCCAACGTTTTAGCGATGGAACGATGCGAGAGATCCTTGTTCTCGTGATGAATGCGCAAGATTTTATCACGCACGAGCTGTTCTTTCGACTCCATTTCCGCGAGTTTTGATCACAGGACTTTAAAACTTGCAGGATGTAAATAATGCACTATGAACTAAATCCACCCAAATTTTCATTAAATTCTACCCAACGGTTAAAAAGTTAGAGCAATTTCATAGTGTGGCAATTTCATCGTGGACACCCTTTATGTCGCTCTTGGTCCCGCCGTCCGACGCTATTTGGCTACCAAGATATTGGAAACTTTCGACCTTCTCCACTGCTTGCCCCGCTACCGTAAAGTTGGAAGGGTTGCGCGTGTTGATATCCAAAGCAGCCCACGGTTCGGTACAAGGTCAATTGCACCCACCGTGATCTCGTCGATTACGATGAGAAACAGTAGCGGTGATAGTATACATCCTTGCCTCACACCAGCAAATACCCGGATATGGTCGGACAAGGCTCCGTTATGCAGAACTCTGCTCGTGAAAGCCTCATACTGCGCTTCGATGAGGTTGACGATTTTATCCGGGACTCCCTTGCGTCTCAGGGCGCCCCACAGATTCTCGTGATTGAGACGGTCGAAAGCTTTTTCGTAGTCAATGAATACCAAATAAAGGGACTCTTGGAATTCATTGACCTGCTCCAGGATGATACGGAGCGTGACAATATGGTCCACACAAGATCTTCCGACACGGAATCCTTGCTGCCATCGGAGAGTCGCGTCGATTAAGGATAACTTTGCACAGAACTTTGAGAACAATACACAGTAACATGATGCCTCGCACAGAGTCTTGTTCGAAGTTGTTCGAAGTGCTAAAACCAGCGTTTCAGCTGGTCAGTGGGGTCGGTAAGCAATTGTCCAGTCGTGACCTTCACTGGCATCCTCGGGTTCATCCTTGCTCCACTCAGGCGTCGTGAGATATCGTAGAGGAGGCGTATATCACCAGTGTTTGCGGCTTTCTCCCCTTCGTCGGCCAGGGAGTTCACCCACGCTCGCTTGTCCCGTCTGCAAGAGCGCTTGACTCCCTTCTCTATAGCCGAGTACCGTTGAAGGGCTTCGTTCTTGGCTCCTCTGGTTCTCGCCCGCTCTATCGCGGCTTTTGCTTCTCTACGCTCCTCAATCTTCCGCCAGGTTTGATCTGTGATCCACTCTTTCCTCTGGGTGCGTAGCTCACCCAAGTTGTTCTCGCTTGTTTCTATGAAGGCATTCTTGATGGCCGTCCATTGTTCTTCTACGCTGCCACCTTCTGGAACGTCCGCAGCTCGAGTCTCAAGTTCTTCAACAAAAGACCTTTTTACCGTGTGTTGAACCGCCGCCCGAGTCTCTCCTCCCGTCGCTGGATCCGCGCCATGCGTAGGCGGATTTCGCCGATTAGAAGGTGATGGTCAGACGCGATGTCGGCGCTGCGTTTATTCCGGACATCAAGGAGGCATCGTGTCTCCATTTTCGGCTGATGCAGATGTGGTCGATCTGATTCTAAGCCCCTTAATTCAGTCTTCGTCATAGCAATGGAAACTAGCATCACACCGCTTTTGGTTCTTAGGTTACGTTTGCTGGTTGCAATTCTGCTGTTCGACATTTTCGAAGGACCACCTAAAAACATGAAATTACACTATTTTCTAGGAATGCCTAAAAGTCCAAAGTCGTAAAGATTTTTCCAACTAGGCGATTAAATATTTATCGAATTTTCAATTACTCGACATCCCTTCTTAATTCTACTCATTAGATTTAGTGAAGTAGAGAAAATAAATAAAGTACTAATTTATCTGAACAGGCATAGAGAAGAACCATGAAATGAATCAGGATCATAAATTTGCCAAAAAAGTATTAAGCGTTTTTTTGCTAAAGACTAATATTTACCAACTTAATGAGAGAAGGAGTTTAACGAGAAAAACTAAAAAGGGAAACAGCTTCAGCTGGGTGGACACTGATATTCTGCGGTCTTCCAACCTGTCGCAGACACCAGTTCAACCCATCTAGATAGAGCTGGAATTAGGGCGAAACAGCTTTTATAAACAATGATTTCTCTCGATGATTTCTTGGAAGCCATGGCTCTCATTGGAAAATCGACATCACCATCGAGTAGGGGAAGACTTTACCTACAAGATGGATATATTGTTTTATGTAGGCGTGCCTTGAACTCCTAGAAATCAACGAGAAAAGTCATTGTTTACAAAGGCTGTTACGCCCCAATTCCAGCTCTATCTAGCCATGTCCAGCAGCAGACGGCCCGAGACTCCTGCGAGTGCCCAATCATTGAACAGAAGAATATGCACACTTAATTTTTTCTACCGAGCTCGGCTGTGCAAATCTCGGCAAAAACAAGTTTCACTGAGATCTCAGCAAAAGTGACATTTGATTACAGAGTCTCGGATAATGCTTAGCTGAATCTCAGCAAACAAATGAAATGTTTGCTGAGATCTCAGTAAAACTTTTTTAGCCAAGATTTGCACAGCCGAGCTCGGTAGAAAAAAACCAAGTGTGTGGGATTGTCCGGATCGATTTGCTGACCAGCTGTCGACCGTTTTCAGGGCCTCAAAGCAACGAAAACGCTTCTGGATGGGAAAGGGTAAACAATAATCGAACAGTTATGAAAAACAGACATAACACATTGAATATTTCTCACTGTAGAACACCGTCGCTAAAACGATTATCGAATAATGGTACGGTAGATCAGATGCTATCAGCTTTTTACGAATCTCTCTCAGAAGTTATCAACCGTCATGTACCTCGAAAAAGACAAAAATCGATATCTGTTTTCAACCAACCGTGGTGGACTCCTGAGCTACGTAACCTTCGTAACAATGTACGTAAGACGCGCAACCGATATTTCCTTACAAAAACTGGGTCTGACAAAGCTAGACTCCGTGAGCTTGAGTTGGATTACAAAGTCATTCTTTCTGCAACACATGAAAACTATTTGCTCAGTATTCAGTCAACCGTCAAGCACCGCTTCTGGGACTTCATCAAGAAACGGAAAGCTGGAAATGGAATCCCTGGCTCAGTCAACTTCGATGGAACTACTTCTCGGTCAAGCTCAGAAGCAGCCAATCTTTTTGCTACTTTCTTCGAGAGCGTGTTTAGTAAAGCATCACCCGTGCAACGTCAAAACTGTTTTGAACAGATACCGTCCCATAACATTAATCTACCGTGTATACAGTTTTCTCCAGACGAAGTACACAAAAAGTTCTCGATGAGCTTGATTCAAAGAAAGGACCCGGAACAGACAGCTTGCCTCCTGTGTTTTTGAAGAACTGCGCCGCTACGCTGGCGACGCCCATCGCTGCTGTTTTCAACCGTTCGCTCCAAGACAGAACGTTCCCAAATGCATGGAAAATGGCGTCCATAGTACCGATCCATAAATCCGGAAGCTACAAGTGTGTCACCAATTATCGAGGTGTATCTATACTTTGTAGTGTCAGTAAGGTATTTGAGAAACTGATCCACACCGTTTTGTACAGAGCTGCTGCACCGATCATCTCCAACAGTCAGCACGGCTTTATGAAGCATCGTTCAACAACATCGAACCCAATGTGTTATGTATCAGCGATATCCCGTAGCTTAGAATCGAAGCAACAAGTGGATTCGGTTTATGTTGATTTTGCGAAAGCGTTTGATACAGTACCGCACAATCTCATCGCTGCCAAAATGAACCACATTGGATTTCCGACATGGATCACTGAATGGCTCTATTCATACCTGTCTAATCGCAATGCTTTCGTGATGGTGAATTTCGCACGCTCCAGGACTTTCAACATACCATCTGGCGTGCCACAAGGCAGTGTTCTCGGTCCTCTTATTTTTATCATTTATGTTAATGACCTGTGTGACATGCTCTCATCATCCAAACTTTCTTTTGCCGATGATCTAAAATTTTTCCGTGTGATTGTTTCTCCCACTGACTGTGTCACGTTGCAAGAAGATATACATCGTGTGATAGTCTGAACGAACACATAAACATCGTAACTGCTAACTGCTGTGCTTGGTTTTATTCGTCGTCATGCTTCTGGTTTCACCGATGTTTATTGTCTCAAGACGCTATTCTGCTCGCTGGTTCGCAGCATTTTAGAATATGCTTCCCCGGTTTGGTCTCCATTTTACGTTACGCACATCCTTGCGGTTGAAAGGATTCAGAAAAGTTTTATAAGGTTTGCATTGCGTCAGCTCCCCTGGAATGATCCAGTCAATCTTCCAAGTTATCCCGACCGATGCAAGCTGATTGATTTGGAATCCCTCTCTGCCAGGCGTCTCAAATTGCAACGACTGTTTATCTTTGACCTCATAACAGGAAACGTGGACTGTCCTGAACTTCTGGAACTGATTCCATGGAATACTCCTCCTCGACGATTCCGTAATTCCCCGTTACTTGCAATTCCCTTTCACAGAACGAACTTTGGATTCAATAATTGTTTTAATTCTTGTTTGCGTTCCTTTAATGATGTTTGTAGCGAGTTTGATTTTATTTTGACCAAACATGTGTTTAGTGCTAGAATAAGGCGTTTAGATTAAATTAGGTTTTAAGTAATGAGTCTGTACGACGTAGTCGAAGATGGTGATCAAATAAACAAATAAACAAATTACCGCCATCTGTTGAGTACACTGTGGTGGCCACTACACTGAACAGATGGCGATAGTGTGTAAACGTCAAACGCAAGGGAATTGACTATGCGCGCCACAGATGGCGGTGCTACCAACTACATACGATACTTTTAAATTGTCCGTTAAATGCTTGTTCGATGAACAACTTGCGAGTGTTGTGTCTGTTTGTCTGTGGTAAAAGGGTAAGTTGCGAAGGCATTTTCTGATTTGTTCTAATAAATTAAAAAAAAATTGTTCATTTGGTCAAATAATTATATAACTTTGTCATCGTAAACAGGGAAGTTGTGATACATCACTGGCATTTCAATTTCTAGGTCGTTCCAACAAAGCTAAATTAACAAAAAAAATTACAAAAACTAGGCCAAACAAAAAACTTCATACTAATCAAATGAAATATATTATAACGCATTTTTCTCAATTTTCCAGTTGTGCTTAAATACATAAATGCTTAAATAAAAAAAAATAAAATAATAATATTTGATTCTTTGCATCTCTCTGTATATGAAGGTGTGTGTGTGTGTGTGTGTTCTTATTCCTTGCAATATTAGTTTAACCTTCCACACTCTGGAAGTTGCTTTCCTCTCAGCGAAAATAAATACGTGCTCAAACCGAATGTTTTCCCTCAATTTTGACCATCGAGACGTACGGATTCTCTTATCATGAACCCAATTTCATCTCTTTCCCTCTCACTAGACACAATGCAAAATTGGGCACTCTAGGATGCATGATTCTGCACCGGAAGAAAAATGATCAAACCAATTACTGTTTGATTTTTGTATGCAACTTTTGACTACTTAACATTAGCTTCTTAATGTATTCTAATATGGGGAGAGAACTGTAATGTAATTTTCAAACGGTTCGCTTCAAATTTGTTTCATGCGTTAAATAAAACCGAAACGAATAACGGTAAAATCATGTTCAGAAATAAAGTACTGTTGTAGTGGTGCCACCTTTCGGGGCTTTTCGATCTGTTTAATCTTCAAATCGTTGCAGCAAACTTCCAATATACGCATTTTTCATCAACTGAAAATACACTTTGTGCAAATTTAGTACCGTCTATTAGATGCTTCAAATCTTTCAGAAGCTAAATATGTTAAAACAAAAACAACTAAGGATTTGACAGCTGGAGAAAAAAAAACTTAATACTACAACAGAAGGAAAATAAGACTTTCAATCGTTCTTCTATGGTCGATTGTGATTGCTTCTTTTTAACTGATTAACCGTTCCCGTTCATTCCTTGCGGTCGTTCAAATTCCATTCATTCGTTTCATTTCGCGTGTTCATCTTTTTATTACGTACGGCAATGCGTCGATAGCAAAACAGACACTCGTTCGATTGATTTTTTTTTTCGTTATGATTTTTTACGAAAATTAGTTCCATGACTTTATTGATTCTATTACTATATTGATTTTGTTGGTTTTTTTTGCTTCTCATGTGCTTTTTTTTTATCTTTTGCAACAATACACATGCACATGCACAGACATATTCACGCTCGCGATCACTTTCATTGCTTTCTGTAGAAAGTTTCATATACCTACGCTTACAAAAAAGTGGGTTCTATTGTTCGCGGTAGCTCGCACACTAATGCACGCACTCGTTCTGCGGTGAGTGCTTTGCTTTCTTGGTGTGTGTGTGTGTGTGTGTGTGTGTGTGTGTGTGTGTGTGTGTGTGTGTGTGTGTGTGTGTGTGTGTGTGTGTGTGTGTGTGTGTGTGTGCAATCTGTGGGTATCAAATCGCTTGCCACGCGTTTTTATTTGTGTTTGCTTTGTTCTAGTATGGTACAAATTTTACAGACAATCTGTTTGTTGTATTAAAATACACAATGTGTGATTTGATTTGTATAATTTAGCTTATCAATGTATTGTTATAAGTTGTTTTACGTTTTTTTTTTGTTTTGTTATTCTATTACTTTCTTACTACAATTTATTATTTTCATTTCCTTTCATATGTGTATATAAAAAATATATACTTTATTCCTTCGTCACTGTTTTCAATCTGTTTGCACTAGTAGCTAGAATGTCACTCCTGCTTGGACACTCACTGACCAAAGTACTTACAAAAATGTGTATGGGAAAACTCCCATCGTCCTATGCGTTTCTCTCAAAGTTTTGTTTGTTTCTCTTCCTCACACGCTGTAGCCTGATTTGCGACACAGTTATTGTTTGCTTACTTACTCAAATATGTTACCGTCACACAACACGTCATCATTCACATGCATAGATGTATCAAAATATCGACGACAAGTTGAACGGCGCGTTTTTGTATGTTATACTACACGGGAACCAATTCAGTTGTTATGATCTACGTAAAGTAAGCGAAAAGTAATCAAAACGTCATTCAGCTAAATGCAACAGTGTTGTGTTTTATCTCTCTCTCTCTCTTTCCATTCGAACAATCAAGTTGCAAAAACAAAACAGAAACAAGTATGCAACAACTTCCCGATTGATTGAAGATTTCTTTTGTTTGTTTGTTTGTTTGTTTGCGGACAAAGCTTTTTGCGTTTGAGAAATGTATTGGACCAGGTTTGTCTACGATAGAGGTAGTAGTAGTAGTAGTAGTGTGGTAGAAAATTGCTAGTAATAGTTGTTGTAGTGCAGTTGCAGTAGTAATCAATTTAGCATCAATTCGTGTAGTTTTGTATTTCTGCTTTTGGTAGTCAAAACGGACTGCAGCATCCTTCTTGCGTGTATGTGCTTTGATTTTTGATTTGCTGTTGTTTTTTAGAACAAGGTTTTCGAGTAAGAGATTTTCATATTTCCCTCTCGCTTTAGCTATCTACTTACAGATCGGTTAAATTTTGTTGTTGTATCAATTCCTTTTCCCTAATAGGTTCGACTAGTGGTCAATTTTTGTTGCTTGTTGATGCTTCTTGTTATGGAGTAGAACAGTGTTGAATAAATGCAACAAAATCACTTTTAAGGAACACTTCACTTTAGCCACTCTGAACGAAGATGTTCGTATTTTAAAGAAAATAGAATGATGTTTTTCTTGTTTTCTTTGTTATTGCTCAAATCATTCGACTCGGTAACTCATTATTCCGACTCTGATTGTTGGTATTGCATCGCGTCTCTCTAATCAACAGTCAAACGTTTCTGTTGGTGAAATTCTTAAAAAGATCACAATGATAACTGAAAACAAAACCTACTTCGGAAATGGTTGAAATATTTACAAATATTACGCACAGAATACGTTAAATGTGAGTGCCACGGGGAAACTGAACGTTTGAATTTTGGCAGATGGTGTGAGTAATGTTTGCAATCAAAACTTAAAACTTAAACATGATTTTTTACAGTCATAAACTCACAAAAAACAGATAGGGGAAATGACGGCTTCGGCATGACAGACTATTTTCGGAAACCCAAATTGAAACACTATTTTCACTGGATTTTCTTACGAAAAAATTTCGCTGAATGCATGCAAACGATTCTTTATGCTTTCAGCTTCAATTTGACTATATTTTTACCACTGAGAAAAAGCAATCTAGCAAAGTTTTCTTGAAATGCAACACACGCACTACAAATTGTAGCTGATTTCGAGTTGCCGATAATAGAACAGCAGATTTACATGCAGTTCAAATGGAACGGTTGGCGAAGAAAAACTGGTTGCCGACAATACTCGCTCTCACTAGAGAAGATTGGAGCTTTGTAAAAGCGTTTCAAAACAGTTTTTGACAATTCTTTTGACTGAAATTGTTAGAGCAGCTGGCAGCAAAAGATTGTAAACAAACCAATACTGAGTATGTGTGCGTTCCATAGAGAAAAAGGCTATAGAAAGAAGGTCGCTGCTTAGGTTGCCGAGAATACGTAAATTCCCCTACTACCTAAAGGGTTCCAACGTTCGGTTAACTATCAGAATAACCGAAGAAACGTCTAAAAAATGACTGTTTCATCAGAGTTTTCCACCAACAAAAAAGCACCGTAAATAAATGACTTCATTCACTTTCTCACGTTCCTACCAAGTGCCAACCCTACAAAGAACGTTACGCACGCTACGATCGTTCATCAAACGGCTTTGCTGTCCCTGTCTTTGCACTAATCCTACAATTCGGTACAACAACTTGCAGAAAACCTATTTAATTCCCTTCTATCCTCTACTCAACACACAACAATTTCAGCCACTTTAGTAACGGATGTGCTGTATGTATGTGTGTGTGTGTCTGTTTGTTTGGTGTATAAACGAAGTGGTGATATGTACGATGATATACATTGTTCCCTATCGCTATCTGATCGCGCTAACTCTATTTGTCTTCCACCGTTTGATTACTCATCGTAGCGCGCCAATCGCTGTTCACCACGGTTGGCATCATCATCATCGCCGACTACATTCGCCCAACACTGCTCCACTCCTTTTTGCTTAACCTGTGTTCTTCTCGAGAGGCAGTGTATTACAGAAACCAAACAATACAGTGTAGATGTCCCCAAAAAGTAAGCAGAAAGCGTAGCTTATTTATTTTTCTTTTTACCTCAAAATCATGCATTGCATACATACATATACTACTATCTCGTGGTATATAAATTAATTTGTTTCCCGATTCGATTTTGCCTAATAAAATGGGTAATTATCAATTTGTTTTTTGTTTTGTAAAATCTCCTAGCTTTTCACAAATAATTTGTTGCACATAAATCGCTTTGCCATTTTCGAAAAAAAAACCTAATTTGCGGGGCCTATTAAATAAGTTTTATTTAATTTAAAACATTTTTTAAAATAATAATATTAATAATAAACAACTGATAAAAACTGTTTTCTGTTATTTTTTTTTTTCTGTTTTAAATTAATCATATAATTTTGACAAACATTCGTTGCCAATGTTACGTGTTGTTTACATCGGTCGAATTGGACTGTGATTGTTGTTGTTGCTGCTGCTGCTGTTGCTGGCTTGGGAGCAGATGATTCTGGCTGGATTGATGTTGCAGCTGCTGTAGCGACGCCTGCAGCTGGGACTGCGAACTGGAGTTACATAATACGGTATATACAGAGTCGACCTTACTCAGCTTCTCAAACAACGGTATTAGATCTAACAGTTCCGAATCACTAGTGTCGTCGAACCATGATTTCACTGGCACCTGAAGTTTCGGATTTTTATCAGGGGTGGGAGAGTAGAAGAGCAGCAAATTGTTTTAGTTGGTTTGAGTTTCATTTACTTGGGTATTTTTTTTTTGGTTTTTGGTGAGCAACCGGAGTACAAATTAGCTGTATTCGACGGATCAATAACAATGCTTTACTATTTTAATTTTGTCTTGATTTCGAGTTTAGCAAAGTGGCACTGTAACGTAAACGGGTATTCCGGGCTCGGTCCTTTCCCTAGGATCTCGTTTTAGTAGGACTTATGGTGAAGTTTATTAAAATATAACTTACGAGTCAAAAGACATTATATGACGGAATTGAGCTCGGAGATGAACTAGCCATAGGCTAAAAATCTCCTTAATAAAGAATTAAAAAAAGGAATTGAGCATTTCCAGGCCAAAAAGCAAAATAATCATGAATTTTAGACTTCTAGATAGAGCTGGAATTAGGGTGTAACAGCCTTTGTAAACAATGACTTCCCTCGATGATTTCTAGGAATTCAAGGCACGCATACATAAAGCAACATATCCATCGAGTAGGGTAAGTCTTCCCCTACTCGATGGTGATGTCGATTTACCAATAGGAGCCATGGCTTTCAAGAAATCATCGAGAGAAATCATTGTTTACAAAAGCTGTTTCGCCCTAATTCCAGCTCTATCTAGATTTGACCTTTTCCGATTTGCATGAAACTATGCATAATTGGGTGTGTATTATGTATTCAATCTAACCCCCACTGGCCGGCAGTGGTATTATGGAAGAAATTTGCTTACAACAATCCTTGATGTAATAGGTTAAAGCAAGTTTAGTCCGGGAGTTAGAAAGCGATAGCTCTACTGCAGATTCAGCAACCCATTTCAGAATGCCTGCAGGGCTGGTAGCGATCACTGGTGTCAAAATAGTGATTTTAGTGACCATGTTGAAGAAATAAGTGACCAAATAGTGACTTATAGTTGTAAAAATAATGAATCAAAAGTGACCTAAGAGAAAATAAATGTTTGATGTTTTAGACTTATTCACCAAGTATCTCATAAACACTTATGTACTATATGAACCTTTAAAATTAAAGATTCAATTGAAAGTGTATGGCCAAACCCACGGTATTAGTCAGGGTGTCTACTAACTGCAAAAACCTGGAAAACTAAGGATATTTAAAGAAAAGAATGAATTTTAAAATACAAGCATTTAATGTTTCTCGTTATTTACATTCACACTTTTAACTTTATAGATCCACATTGGAGTAATATTCAGTAACAAATATAAAAAAAAAACAGAGGCTTGAAATGTATTTTTTTTGGTTTGAAACATGCATCACAGACAAACAGACATAACACATTGAATATATCTCACTTTAAAACATCGTCACTAAAACATTACCGCCATGTGTTGAATACACTGTGGTGGGTAGTACGCTGAACAGATGGCGGTAGTGTGTAAACGTCAAACGCAAGGGAATTGACTATGCACGCCACAGGTGGCGACTGGCGGTACTACCAACCACGATACGTTTAAATTGATCGTTAAATGCTTGTTCAATAAACTACTTGCGAGTGTTATGTCTGTTTGTCTGTGCATGCATATTTCCTAGAAATTTTAAATTTGAACTAGTTCTGGACTTAAAAGCTATAATACTTCAAGAAACTTTCAAGAATCTGGAGTAAAAATCCATGCACAGTTTTAAAACCTTGTGGGATTTTACTTTAATTTCTAAGGACCTTATTTTAAGGAAGTTCTGGGAAAAGGATCTTTCAGAAAAACATCAAATGCAATCTGCTTTTAAGGTAGTTCTGAAGAATTTTAGATTTCTTGTGAAGCCTGAAAGTTTTGACAAAAATTTGAAGAAACCCTGAATTGAATTAAAAGCAAATTTTAATGAAAACTCTGAAAATTTCTGAGCAGCACAACTTCTTCAGAGAAAAATTTCAAGGGCCTTCTGATGATAATTTTATAAAGTTGTGGAAGAAAACTAATCCGGAGCATAAGTCCTTGGAATCTTTTTGAAAATACTAAAAGGAGGATTACAATTAAATCTGAGAATAACTCCAGAACATCTTCAAAGGAATTCGGAAAATAAATTCAGGAGGGTTTGCCAAACAAATTATGCGAAGAAATCTAAGGAATTTGTGAGGAGAAATGCCACTGAATTCTTAGGAGACTTTCAATGTGAGTAGAATTCCAAGGGAAAGATATCTGAAACGAATTCAATGAATATTCGGAGAGTTTTTTCAAAGGGTTTCTTATTGTGGAGAATTTCCGAGGAAAACTAAAAAAAATTAAATTAGGAGGATAGCTTTATTGAAATGTTGAGGAATATTCAAATGGAAATCAAAATAGACAATTCTGAGGTCTTCCGAACTACTTGAAAGTTCCCAAATTTTTCCTGAAGTTAATGAAACTGCCTTAAAACTCTTTTGTAGTTTGAGAAACTATGCTCACTGATGCTCACAATACTTCTCATCAAATTCTTAAACTTCCCTGAACTTTATAGGCCTTCCTAAAGTTTCCGCAATGTTTCTAACGTTGCCTTGAAGTTTCGACAATTTTCGTTAAGTATTATAACCATTATAGACACTCACTAATTTTCCCTGAATTTATCTATGGTTACCTAAATTTGTTTAATAATCCGGCAAATTTTGTGATATATATTCATAATTCCCTGACGCTTCTGACGTTTTCCGATCAATCATAGAATTCATAGAATACCCCATAACGGAACTCCTTGTAAGTCTCTGCAAATTTGCTTAAATTAGTGGTATCATTCTGAGGCTATCTGATCGCCATTGAAGTACTCGGAACTTCGCTGAATATCATGAAACTATCTAAAAGTATCTAAATTTATAATGAGTTCTCTGGAATTTCTTGAAGATATCACTGATTGCTAAAAGTTCTCACTGATTGCCATGTCTTTGGCAAAAGTTTGGAAAACTCATGTAATTCTATTTAGAAAAATGAGTAGACACCCTGTAGATAGAGAAAGACGATTAAACGCCACAAAGCAAAGAATGATCAATCTTGAAATAAATTCACGCTAAAATAGTTGAAAATAGTGATTGATTACAAGAAAAAGTGACTTTAGTGACTTGGCCTTAAAAAAGAGACTTTTAAGTGACTGGCTTGAAAAAAGTGACCAAGTCCGTAAAAAGTGACTCGCTACCAGCCCTGTGCCTGGTAATTCACGTCCATTCCGAGGTTACTTTTACATACAATAAGACCCGCATGTAAGCACTACCGTTATCATATGAATAATGGTAATGCAAACACACTTCCAGGTTTGGAAATGCGATGTTTCAAAATCTGGCGCGTATTTAGTAATATATGGAAATATGCATTTATGATTGATTCATAATCAGATGGATCTCACCAAATTCTGCCTCCGAAAAAGCACCACTCGCGGTAATCGAAAAAATCTTCCGCGTTGCACCAAAAAAAAGCGAAAAGAAAAACCGACCAACGCGACACCACAGTTACTCGAAACAAATTATTGCCCCAGTGTTTTCACGTCAATTACAATATCACTAAAAGGTTATTGAAACGTGATAGATTTTAATTTACGCTTATCCACACGCGAAAACTAATACTTTTTGATTTGGTACAATTAAAAAATATGCGGAAAACAGATGAAATCAGCGCCAGCGAGGACAAAACCAACCGTTCGCGGGCAAAGCCTACTGCGTTCTTGCATGAAGCTCTGCAAAATTGTTTGTTTATTGTCATTCACATTTTAGCTAAAATTAGACCATTTATAAATTTCCAAATGGTGTAAATTATTGCTCAGAAAATAATATTGATAGCCTAAAAAAGGTTTTTCGAGCAGAATTTCACAAAAGTTGGTGTACGGTTTTTTAATGTTTAAGTGTCCAACTAGAAGTCGATTTATATGTTTCTGTAAATGTCTAGTATAAGAATTTAATTCGTTTGTCTTTTGTGTCCCTTTATTAGTTTTTGATGGTCTTTTCCCCCGTCTCGATAAGTCTCATCGTCGCCCACTGGTCACCATAGCCGGTCGAACTCCAGACGAATCTAGAACCACACTACCATTCATACTGGCGACATCGCTCTGATGAGACAACGAAACCCTACCCCCAAGCTCCTCCCCTTTTCCTATCCAATGTACCACTCTAACCTCGGGTAAGCCACGAGTATTCGGCCCAACTCCTACTAGACATAGAATTAAGTGAATTTTGTTACCAGCAAAGAACAATTACCTATCGGCTCCGTAAAATTAACGCGATTAAGCCTTACAAATAAACGAACTAGATAAAAAATGTCCAACTTGATATTTGGTAAGATCAGTTTTTAGGGGTCATGATTTTTTTTTTCAAAACACGCTCCTGCACTAAAAAAAATTTAAAATTTGGATGAACTCTCCTCATCTCCTTCCATCAAAATCTTACTAAGATTTTCCAAATTACCAGGATTTTTAAATTTAATCAAGAAATCAGGGCTGGTAGTCGATATGTAATATAAAAGTAGTGACTTTAGTGACTAAAATAATGAAAATAGTGACCAAATAGTGACTTTAAAGCAATGAAAAAGTGACTAATAGGGTAACCAACTGATTTTGGACCCCTAGAGGAAGTGAGATCACGTTTATGTCAAAATAATATTATTTGTTTATTATTATTATGCAATTTACATGCGGTTGAGTTTGAAAGCTACTCATCTTGGATGTAAAATGTCACTGGATGTTTTATTTATTGATATATACTCGAAAAATAATTCTTTTCACATCATGATATTCACATATTTTGGACCCTTCCACTTGATTCTGGACAGTGTCCATAATATATTTTGGACACACTGAATGGTAACGAATATATTTTGGACATGCTGAAGTTCTTTCAACCTATGAGCCTAAAATTAATTACGACGGTCACTTCTTCCTATCTCGCATTTGTTAGGTCCGTCTAGGTGGGAAAATTTTCAAAGAAGGTGCCGTAAAACGGGGTGAAATTGATCAGCGGGGTGAATTTGATCGCTGAGTATACCCAATATTGTACTTATGCATAATATTTTTACAATGTATACAAATATACATTCGTACGCTTAGTAACGAAAAACATGTTACACATGAAAAAATATCACGAGAAATTTCAGCGATCAATTTTGCCCCGCTGATCAATTACACCCCGTTTTACGGTATGCATAAAAGTTAACCCCCCGTTACTCGCGCTGTTGTACTTTGTACAACACATATGAGTTTTCCATTGCCATTTTGTTGCTGCCAATCGATCTGAAACCAACTTGTATTCCTCAAAAAACTTGTTTTGAACTAAAAAAGCTAAACTTTGATTACAATTAACCCCCAAAATGCGGATAATAGAGAAAATTTAAATGGAAACCGCCTAAACGGTGTCCATACTACGTGGGATTGACTTAATTGGTTACAACATGGAATATCTCGAGATCCTGACCAGATAGAAAGTTACTGTCTTCGGCAAAGTTGTTCAGGAGGTCAAAGCCTATTTCTTAGTGTACAATAATTCAGAATTATCTCACTTCGTGGTGCTAGTATACATGTGAAATTCTCGTGTATAAAATATCTCTAGATCCTGACCAGATAGAAAGTAAATGCCTTCAGCAAAGTTGTTCAGGAAGTCAAGCTCTTTTCGTTGGTGGAGTAGTTCAGAAATTTCACACTACGAGGCGCTAGTATATACGTGTAATTCTCGCATATACAATAGCTCGAGTTCTTGACCAGCTAGAAAGTTACTGTATTGGGCAAACTTGTTCAGGGGGTCAAGACTTTTCGACTGGTAGACAGTAGTTCAGAATTTTCTCACCACGTGGCGTTTGTATACATATACACTTCTCGCATATGATATATCTCGAGATCCTGACCAAATAGAAAGTTACTGTCTTTGAAAAAGTTGTTCAGGAGGTCAAAGCCTACTGCTTGGTGTAGAATAGTTTGTAGTTTTAGTATACACGTTAAATTCTCTCATATAAAATATCTAGAGAGCATGACAAGATATAATGTTACTGTCTTGGGCAAAGTTGTTCAGGGGATCAAGGCCTTTTGGCTAGTGGACGGTAGTTCAGAATATTTCACTTCATGGTACTAGTATATACGTGCAATTCTAACATATGATATATCTCAAGACCTGCTAAAAATGTACTGTAATCGGCAAACTTGTCCAGGAGATCAAACCCTATCGTTGGTGCAAAGTACATAATTTTCTCACTAGGTGACGTTGAAAGACACGTGAAATCCTTGCATATAAAATATCTCTAAATGACCCGCATACTAGTGCCACGTAAAGGGAAAATTCTGAATTACCGTACACCAACGAAAAGATCCTAACATCCTGAACAACTTTGCCGAAGACAGTAACTTTCTGTCTGGTCAGGATCTAGAGATATTTTATATGCGAGAATTCCTCATGTATACTAGCGTTGCAAAGTGATAAAACTCTGAACTTAAGTCCACCAGCAAAAAGGCCTTGACTTCCTGAACAACTTTGCCGAAGACAGTAACTTTTTATATGATCAGGATTTCGAGATATTTTATATGAGAATTTCACGTATATACTAGCACCATATAGTGAAAAAATTCTGAACTATAGGCTTTGAACTCCTGAACAACTTTTTCGAAGACAGTAACTTTCTATCTGGTCAGGATTTCGAGATATATCACATGCGAGAACTTCACATGTATACTAGCGCTATGTAGTGAGTAAATTTTGAACTACTGTCCACCACCAAAAAGGTTATGATCCCTTGAACTACTTTGGCAAAGACAGTAACTTTCTATCTGGTCAGGATTTCGAGATATTCCATGTTGTAACCAATTAAGTCAGAACCCTCGAAGTATGGACACCATTTACGCGGTTTCCATTTACATTTTCTCTATTATCCGCATATTTTGGGGGTTAACTGTAATAAATATTTAGCTTGTTTAGTTAAAAGCAAGTTTTTTGAGGAATACTCGTTGATTTCAGATCGATTGGTAGCTCGGCTGCAAAATGGAAATGGAAAACTCACACTGTTGTACAAAGTACAACGCGTGAGTACTCGTGTTACAAAAGTTGGCGCGAGTAACGGAGGAAATATAATATAACATAAGGAAACAACTGATCATACCATAAAAAAAATCATTCAGAAGTAAATCTTAATACGGAGACCTGACTCTATGCTTGCAGTCCATATTATTTTTTGTATGGGCTGTTCATAAACTACGTAGACGGTTTTTGAGAGATTTCAACCCCCCCCCCCCCTTCCGTAGAAGACAGTCTCAAACACAAAATTTAAAAAAATGTATGGACCGTAGACATCTGCCAAGCGCTCCCACCCCCCTAAAGCGTCTACGTAGTTTATGAACAGCCCCTTAGTTAAATGCGTTTGGGAGATAGGAAAACTTTTGTGCAAAACTAGGAACTAGGAAAACTAGGAAAACTCAGAGTGGACCACTCTACGTGTTTTGCCGTTTTTCCCATTTTGAATCGCCTGATAAACAAGAAATATATTTAAAAACAATGAATTCATATAATTTTGATTGATTTACTTACCAATTTAATCAGAAATCTGAGATAATAGCACGATCGACCAACCGGAATTTTTTTTTTGTCGCTCTTTTGATGATTCTCATTTGATAAGTGTCCAAAATAAGTTGGTAACATTTTTTTACGATCTTTTTTGGACACTTTTTATTTAATACTTTTTAAGTAAAATCTTAAGGTGAAATCTTTATAAACACGTGAAATACATCTTCCAAAGTCAGATAAACTGATTTGATAAAAAAAAATCATTGAATTGTATATTTTAGACCAAATTTAAAACAAGTCCACTAACGCCGATTCCTCTTGACAAACGTCGAAACGTGAAACTTTTTCGATAACATTTTCTAAAACTGCATAAATTGAGCAATTGTAAGCAATTTTAGGTGAACTAATGATCTTGAGACATAGCAAGTAATTGAAAGAATGTAATTACAACATCAAACGAGATGAATTTGAAGAAACTAGACAGTAAGCGAGAAAAATATATGAAAAGGGTCCAAAATATGTAGGGGTCCAATCCAAGTTGGTTACCCTAGTGACATTTATTGATCGGAAAAAAATGGTTAGTAATTTCGTTGACTGCGACCCACTTCGAGAAATTTTATAAACTCACAATCACAACCCATCCTGAACATTTTTCATGCTCCTTTAAAATAAAACAAGTAATGGATTACCGATCCCATAAATTTACCTCAAACATTATTATTTATTTATTATACAGTGAACCAGGAATTCAGGAAAACCGAGAAAAGGCCGCGAATTCGAAAACACCGGGAAAAAATCGGAAAAATTCCGTGAATTTCGATGACAAACCGGGAAAAATAAGATTCTGGACCTTAAAAAAATTGCGGGCCCCTGGACTGGAAAATATTTTCAGGATACAGTCACTTTCATGAACTAAATATTATGAGATTTTGAAAAGATTTTAGGATGAATTCTGCAGATAACAACAATGTTTTTCAGAGAAAAACACCAACAGATCTTTTTTAAGAACTCTAAGAGAGATTTCACTAGAACTCCAAGTCATTTGTTTTGGGACTTCAGACGTTCAGAGTAGAATCTTTACGTAGTTCTTTTGGAAAATTCATGACGATTGTGAAGCGGATTCCAGGTCCATTTCAAATTAATATTCAAAATAAGTTCTTAGAAGAATTGTGATGGCCATTCAAAGAAATTTTTTAGAAAATTTAAAGATAATATCAAGCGAATTCTGAAAAGAGTTTCATGGATCTCACAGTAAAAACCAAGGGAGTCAAATTTTGAGGGAACAATTCCAAAGGAATTCTCATGTGAGTTTTATGAGAATTCTGAGTTTAATTCCAAGAGCATATCGAGAAGAATTTAAAAGGGTATTCTGAGGAGAATTCCAATCGAATTTTCAGAAGAATTTAGTGGAGAGCTCCAAGATAGTTATGAGAAAAATTGTGTGACAATTCTGAGGATAATTGCATGTTAATTATAAGGAATATTCAGACTAATTCTAAATAGAATATAAGGAGTATGTAAGTAAGTTTCAGTAAGTTTTTACGAAGCGAATCTTAGGATGAATTCTTCGATTTTTTTTCCTGAAATGTTGTATAGACATTTTCAACGGTCTCTCGGAGAGAATCTCAAATTAATTTTAGAGAAACTCTGAAAATAACTCGTTGATAGAAAATGATTCTAAAGGAAATTTGAGAACATTTCATAAAAATCCTGTAAAGAGTTTCAAGCGAACTTTTTTTCAATATAGTTAAAACATCGAAAAATCTTAATGACTTCTTGATAAGAAGCTAACGATCTTGTCAAAAAAATTTGGTATTTCCCTGTTGTGAAATATACATTTAAATGAAGCATATATGCAATTGAGCCGAAGAGCTAGCTAAATGGGTTATAATTTAGTAATCAGAAAATTTCCTTGGCTCAAATCAACCGGGAAAATCACCAAAATTTCGGGAAAGCCCCGGAAAATTACAAATTGGGATTTGCTGGTCACCATGATTATGACTAATGCTAATTTGATTTTTGTTTTATGTCACCCAAAATTTGAAAATTTGGCTCTTTTTAAAATTATTTTTCACTCTACGCTTTATCCTTAAAGTACACAATTTTTTTATTATTGATTTAAGAATTTATCATTAAATGAGTAACTTACTCGTCCTATTTGAGTGATGTCGGACATAAAATGAAAATATTATTTGCATCATCCTTATGCCTTATTAGGTAATCAAATAATAATAATAACAAGGCAAATGTTGACAATTTTTAGACAGTAAATTTTAAAGACCTCGGATATAGAAACTTTTGAAACACCTCAGATTTGTAGCGGTCCAAGAAAAAATCTCATTATTCTGGAACGAGGAAAATTTTCCAAGATGGAAAAATCGTGAATACACACGGCAAATTAATCTGACTCATATTTGAGTCAAGTTAACTTAAATTCGCAAAAACGTAAGTCAAAGAAATGAGTAAATTTTTACTCAAAGATGCGTAATTGTCACTCATTAATGAATAAATGGCATTCAAATATCAGTGATATTTGCTCCTATTTCAATAAAAAATTACTCAAATGCAAATTTTATTGAACGGGACTCACATATGAGTCAGATTTATTTGCTGTGTAAAATAGTTTGCATGCGCCACTTAACATCTGGAAATCGAAAAAAAAAATTGAAAAATTTCGGGATATCGAAATCTCTAAGACAAACAAGTTAAGAAACTTGTGCGGCCCGGAATAATTTTCATATTTTGAATATAGGGAATGTAAGTTCACAGTCCTTGAAAAATTTAAATTAGTAAATTTTCGTAGACCATTTTTTGAAATATCTAAGATTTGGAAAACTTCCAAGATCACGAAGTAAAGAAGCCAGGATGTTGGAATCAGATTTTTTTTTTATCGAAACTTCAGAAAATTTGCGATTAAATTTTCTTTATATTTCAAGATCACAAGGCAAAAGAAAAACTAAGAAATTTTAAAATTTGGTCTGGAAAAAAAATCGAAGATAACGTCTAAATCACGGAGATGTGAAAAAAAAAATATTATTGATTCCATCAGCACCAATTGAACAGTTGTGGTCTGTTCGCAACTCTTCTTTGTCGTACTTTAAACTCTGATTTTTAATGAAACTTTTAACAAATTTTTTTTTTACCAAATTTGATATGATTTTTTAAAAGAAAATTATTTACTCTTGACATTATTAGTCGTAAAAAAGTGACTTTAGTGACTAAATTTTAAGAAATAGTGACTATAGTGACTTTTAGGTGAAATAAGTGACTTTTTAGTGACAGACTTGAAAATAGTGACCAAGTTACTAAAAAGAGACCTGCTACCAGCCCTGCAATAAGAGCCATGGCTTTCACGAAATCATCAAGAGAAATCATTGTTTACAAAAGCTGTTTCGCCCTAATTCCAGCTCTATCTAGATTTGACCTTGTCCGATTTGTATGAAACTTTGCATAATTGTTTGTTTATTGTCATTCACATTTTAGCTAAAATTCGACCATTTATAAATTTCCAAATGGTGTAAATTTTTGCCCAGAAAATGATATTGATAGCCTAAACACGGTTTTTTTTTAACAGAATTTCACAAAAGTTGGTGTACGATTTTTTTTAATGTTTATGTGTCCAACTAGCAGTCGATTTATGTGCTTCTGCAAATGTCTAGTATAAGAATTTAATTCGTTTGTCTTTTGTACCTTTTTATTAGTTTCTGATGGTCTTGTACCCCGTTTCGATGAGTTTCATCGTCGCCCACTGGTCACCATAGCCGGTCGAACTCCAGACGAATCTAGAACCACACTACGATTCATACTGGCGACATCGCTCTGATGAGACAACGAAACCCTACCCCCAAGCTCCTCCCCTTTTCCGATCCTTCGACAATGTACCCCTATAACCTCGGGTAAGCCACGAGTATTCGGCCCAACTCCTACTAGACATAGAATTAAGTGAATTTTGTTACAAACAAAGAACAATGAACTATCGGCCCCGTAAAGGTAACGCGATTGAGCCTTACAAATAAACGAACTAGATAAAAAAAATTCCGACTTGATATTTTGGTAAGAGCAGTTTTTATGGTTGAATGAACCCTCCTCATCTCCCTCCATTAAAATCTTACTAAGATTTCCCAAATTACCAGGATTTTCAAATTTAATCAAGAAATAGCAAAAATTAAGCAACTAATTAAGTTCAAATTTTTAACTATCACAGTATGTTATGGGAAAATAAAACAAAAAAGTTTAGTGTGAAGTGGCACAATCGTATTCAGCAAATTATTTAAATAGCTCGGTGCAGGAAAAATCAAGAACTCTGTATATATAATACATTATAAAAAAATAATTATATAATTATATATATATGATTGGCATCATGAATTTCCGAAAAATAACTGTTGGAATATAATGATAAAATCATTTTAAAGCTTATCCACGTCATTTGATTCCACGCATTTTACGTCTTCTGAACATGTTGCTTGATTCATCAAATTTAGGAAAGAACGTCAATTGTTTTAACCCCAGATCTTTGGGAGGACAGTCTCAGAACCACATTCTGATCAAAACTAAAAACTTACTCTCATATCGCAACTAAAAGTGTTCCAGTTCTTTCGGAGAAATCATTCGTTTGGGAATTCTTGAACTTCAAGCACATCACAAAATTCCAGAAATTCTGAAAACCGAAGATTTTTTCTCTATTTGAAACCAAAGTTTTTGAAACTTTGGGAGTCTCTGTCGAAGCAAAATTTGGACAACTTACCCCAAGTAACATTGCAATTTTTATTGAGGTTTTAAAGCATTCTACAAGTATAAATCATGGTCTACAGAACCCTCATAAAACCACAATTGTTACTTGGGACACTTATAGCAGCCTATTTCCAATGCGTAGGCCAGCAACATAATGTTCTCAAGAGTGACCTTCAGAAACTTACCAGCCATAGGTCTAAATTCTTCATTATTGTTGAATTTATTGTAAAACACCGCTCATGGAATAATGCTCAAAGCAATTCCTATGGTAATATTCTGTTTGATGACTGTTCTGCAGGTTATTACACTATTCAATATCCAAACAGCCCAACATGCTTTTCTTCAGCAAGAAATCTCTCAACTATTGATTTGCTCTTAACTGATTCATGTCAACTTTGTAGCCAATTGGTTACCCATGCTGAACTGACGGTTCTGATCACCTTCCCGTAACTTTTGAAATATCCCAAGAAATCCCTAATCCCAACAGCTCTACTTTCAATTACCATAGAGCTCCCAATCATATCGAACATTTATGGAATAAAGCTTTGATCCAAACATTCCTTTGCTAATCAAAGATGAAATTAATTATGACTCTTCTATAGTTGAAGCAAGAGCTCAATTCAACTATAATATACGACGATCTTCAGCTCTTGATCCGTCTGAAAAATGTCCGTAAGCGGCAATATCAAAGAATACGCGATCCTGCCATGAAAGTTTTCTGGCGAGATTTGCAAAAACAAATTAAAAAGCGATTCTCTGTCCGAGGAACATTTTTTTTTTTGAAAATAATGTGTCGAAATTAGACCCGAGTTCCGAACCCTTGCAGAACTTAAAGAAAGTGGAAAAATTATGATCACAAATTCGGAAAAAGTTCAGAAACTTGCTAAGCAATTCGAGAGTTCCCATAATTTTGGTTTGGGTCTTACTAGTCCTATTATCTGAATATTTTCTCTCGGGAAAATATTTTTGATGATTCCTTGGGGACTGATTTGGACGAAGTAGGATCTATAACTACAAAGTTTGATAATATGAAAACTCCAGGTGATGATGGAATTTTCTATATCCTCATAAAAAAAAGTCCTTGTCTTTCTTGGTAAAACTAGTTAACAGATGTTTCCATTTCGCATACTTTCCTGATAAATTGAAAAATGCAAAAGTTGTTCCAATTTTGAAGCCGTATGAAAATCCAGTCTAAGCTCCTAGCTACCGTCCAATAAGTTTGCTTTCATCAATAAGTAAGCTTTTTGAAAAGATAATTTGGAATAGAATGATGCTTCATATCAATTCGAACTCAATTTTCGCAGATGAGCAGTGTGGATTTCGCCATGGGCACTCATCAACTCTTAAGAGTTACCAATTTAATTCGCTCAAACAAATCTGAAGGCTGCTCAACTGGAGTTGCTCTTCTAGACATAGAAAAAGCATTCGACAATGTTTGGCATGAAGGTTTGATTGCTAAATTGGAAAAGTTTAATTTTCCACTCTATATTATAAAATTAGTTCAAAATATTTAACTGACAGAACTCCGGAGGTATATTATCAAAATTCTAAATCCGATCGACTACATGTTTGAGCTGGAGTTCCTCAGGGTATCATTCTTGGGCCTATATTGTATAACATTTTCACTACGGACCTTCCTGCTTTTTCTCAGGATTGCTACAAATCTTTGTTCGACGATGACACAGGCATTTCCGCTAAATGAAGAAGTCTTCGTGTTAAAGGGTGATACGGTCAAAATTTGGTCAAGGGAAAACGCGTGTAAATCGGTGAAATCGTTTATTTAAAAAATCAAATTAAATTTCTTTTTCAAGTTCCATTAGTATAAAATTCAGGAAAAATATTCAGTTAGGCTTCCGCTTTTTCAAATCCGAATTGCCGGGCCTTACGCTTGACCCCTGCCATCAGATTTTGTACAGCCACCTTGTCCACCTTCTTCGCCGCAGAAAGCCAGTTTGCCTTGAACTGCTGCTAGCCCTTAGCAGTTTTTTTGGTCTTCTTTAGGTTCCGCTTGACAATAGCCCAGTATTTCTCAATTGGGCGGAGCTCTGGCGTGTTGGGAGGGTTCTTGTCCTTGGGAACCACCTGCACGTTGTTGGCGGTGTACCACTCCATGGCCTTTTTACCGTAATGGCAAGATGCCAAATCCGGCCAAAACAGTACGGAACAACCGTGTTTCTTCAGGAAAGGCAGCAGACGTTTATTCAAACACTCTTTCACGTAAATTTCTTGGTTGACAGTCCCGGAAGCTATGAAAATGCTGCTTTTCAAGCCACAGGTACAGATGGCTTGCCAAACCAGATATTTCTTTGCGAACTTTGACAGTTTCATGTGCTTGAAAACATCTGCTACCTTTCCCCTTCCTTTTGCCGTATAAAACTCCTGTCCCGGAAGCTGCTTGTAGTCGGCTTTGACGTAGGTTTCGTCGTCCATTACCACGCAGTCAAACTTCGTCAGCATCGTCGTGTACAGCCTCCGGGATCGCGCTTTGGCCGTCGTATTTTGTTTATCATCGCGATTTGGAGTCACTACCTTCTTGTAAGTCGATAGTCCGGCTCGTTTTTTGGCTCGATGCACGGTTGTAGACGATACACCCAGCTTATTTGCGACATCTCGGAGAGAGAGGTTAGGGTTTCGCTTGAAACTACCGGCAACTCTCTTTGTCGTCTCAGCGGCTTCCGGTTTTCGATTTCCCCCCGATCCAGACTTCCTGGCTGTCGACAAACGTTCCCCAAACACTTTAATTACATTTGTAACGGTTGATTTGGCAACTTTTAGCGATTTTGCCAACTTTGCGTGCGAGTAGCTCGGATTTTCGCGATGCGCGAGCAAAATTTTGATACGCTGCTCTTCTTGCTTGGACGGCATTTTGACAACTGAAGAGTGAATTCCAAAATCAAAATAGGAGCAACATTCTACACACACACACCTTCAAAATGAGGGGTGTTCAGGTTTTTTAAATGCAAAATTGAAAGAAATACGTCAAGTTGATATTGACCAAATTTTGACCGTATCACCCTTTATTTGCAACAGACTTCAGAAAAGTTTACATATTTTATCTTCTTATTTACAATGGATTTACCCTCGCAATTCGGCAGGTTCTGCAGAAATACCGCGAATACAACGTGCCCACACATCATTTGTTCATCGATTTCAAATCCGCATACGACACAATCGATCGAGATCAGCTATTGCAGATTATGCACGAGTACGGATTTCTGGATAAACTGACGCGATTGGCCAAGGCGGCGATGAATCGAGTGATGTGCGTTGTTCGAGTATCGGGGACACTCTCGAGTCCGAATCTCGAAGGGGGTTACGGCAAGGTGATGGACTTACGTGTCTGCTGTTCAACATCGCGTTAGAAGGTGCGATCAGAAGAGCTGGGATAGACACGAGTGGCACGATATTCAGGACTTCCATCCAGTTCCTTGGCTTCACCGATGACATTGACATCATGGCACGGAACTTTGAGATGATGGCGGAAATGTACATCAGACTGAAGGCTGAAGCTAAGCGGATTGGACTTGCCATCAACGCATCGAAGACGAAATACATCAGAGGAAGAGGTTCTAGGGAAGACAATGTTAGCCTCCCACCCCGAGTTCAAATTGACGGTGACGAAATCGAGGTGGTCGATGAGTTCGTGTATTTGGGCTCACTGGTGACCGCCGAAAATGATACCAGCAGAGAAATTCAAAGACACATTATGGCAGGGAATCGTGCCTACTTTAGACGGCTTTGGAGGACGCTCCGGTCGAATAAAATTCGCCGCCGCACGAAGTTGACTGTCTACAAGACGCTGATTAGACCGGTGGTCATCTACGGCCACGAGACCTGGACTATGCTCGTGGAGGACCAACGCGCCCTTGGTGTTTTCGAACGGAAGGTGTTGTGTACCATCTACGGTGGAGATCAGATGGATGACGGAACGTGGAAGAGGCGAATGAACCACGAATTGCACCAGCTGCTGGGAGAACCATCCATCGTCCACATTGCAAAAATTGTGGGCTGGGCACGTCGTAAGAATGCCGCACGACGACCCAGTGAAAATGGTTTTAGAAAGCGACCCAACAGGAACAAGAAGAAGAGGCGCGCAGCGGGCAAGGTGGATCGACCAAGTAGAAGGTGACCTGCGGACCCTTCGCAGACTACGAGGCTGGCGAACTGTGGCCGTGGATCGAGTAGAGTGGAGACGACTTCTTCGGACAGCAGAGGACAACAAGGCCTTAGCCTGATTGGTAAGGTAAGTAAGGGAGGAGGTTTCAGAAGTTGTGACCGGTCATGTATTAGGTGTAGCAAAACACGCTTCGAGATAGAGAGGGGGGTCTAAATTTGGTCAAAAATAGACTACGTCATTTATGGATGGTCCCTAAGTTGGTGCAAAAAACACATCATCAGTTATAATAAACTTATATATTCATAATAAATAAAAATATAACCTATAACCATCTATTAGGCTGTATTGATATTTCCCGGTTCTCCCATCGAATTCTCTAGTTTTTCCCGGTTTTCCAGGTTACTTTTATGATCCCCGGTTATTTTTCGGTTTTCCTTGGGCCACGAAGAATAGGGCAAACATATAAGGCTACTATGTCATGTACTTGGACATCAATTAATAACTAATTTCTTTGACGTTCAAACAAAAAGTGGCCTTCAGCAACGTTGTAGCTGAAGTAAACCTTTCCGTATATCATTATGGAGAAGGGTTAGGACGAAGAGTACAAAAAGGTTTTCCATAATAATTCCCATATAACTTAAAAGGGCCAGTGTAGTAAAAGTTCGCATCCAAATGAGCTCAAATTTAGGGACCTGATTTGGAATCGATTGAATGGGGAGCGAATTCGATATTAAGAAGAACCCTAATTTATAGCCAAGTGGCACCGAGTTTCATGTTTGTTTATTTTGTTTTAATACATTCAAAAGAAAAGACAATTTGGCAACAAACGACAAAATTCATTGCAGTAGAAGATCGCAGTAGGCCGCGCTTGAAAGCTGAGGTTTTTTTTTTCTTTTGCTGCGTATTTTTCGTAAACACATTCTGGCTTTAAATTTATTAATTTGCGTGCTAAAATTTAGTTGCAAGTGTTCATAAAGTGTTTTGCCTGTGTTTGCCTTGAATAGCTCAGTTGAACTTGAATCTAACCTCTAAAATATACAACGCAGATTCAGTTCCATTGTTCGGTGTCGATTTTCATTGCCTCCCGGGAGCCCGGTTCTCCGAGTTCGGATGCTACATTTTCGGCGTGTAGTTCTATTGAGAGATCGGTCCGGTTGGTGAATTAGCCCGGGAACGTGTCGATAATGTGTCCGTCGCGAGTTTTGGTGGTGATTCAGTTGTCGACGCTGCCGTGAATCAGCAAGTTTTCCGCTTGCTAAAGTGCTCGGCTGCTGATCTATCACCGGTGTCGGAAATTGCGAGCAATATGAAAGATGCCTCGCTGGATACGCCCAAGACTAGACGGGTGGCAGTTGGTGGCCGCGAACTGTTCCTGGGGAAAGCACTACATGCGAACCTCCTCCCAGATGACCATGGCAATGCAAGAAAATTTGTGTTCGTTAAAGGAAGTATGCGACATTGTAGAGAGAGTTCTTCCATAATAACACTGCCGGCCAGTGGGGGTTAGAGGGAATACACACACACAAACGACAAAATTCGATGCAGTAAAAATTGAACAAATCATTATTACACAAGGAAAATAAAAAAATCTTTCTAGAAGCACCATCTCAACAATTATTTGTTTTAGCAATTTCTTAAGAACTGCGTACAGGGTTACGAAATGATAAACCAAAACTTTTTCTTGAGTGTTTCTTGTCTTGTGTAGTAAGCACGTGAAAAAAACAAACTTTTCAACACGGCATCGAAAAATATAAAACAAAAATTCGGTTTGCCTTGTTGTGACTCATACGGCATACACTCCTCTTTGATTTCGGGCTGGTGTTCTTAGAGCACTACCCTATCATGAATTATCCGTTTCCTAAAAGGGGAGAATAACTGATCCATCTGAATATCCATCCCCCAATTTTGTTCGAAATCATAACCAGGAAGCACACGCCATTTAGTGTATTCCTTTGATTCCCCTAAAAATCGAACCCAAAAGTTTTAGGACTGAACCTTCCTTCACAAGGAAGCACAGAAACGTAGAACGCAATAAAACCGATGCACCAATAATGCTTCCATATTCTTGGCTCATACCCTCATACGTATAAGGGAAGTACGTACGAATGACAGCACCACACAGTTGTTTTCAGAGCAATGCAAAAAAATAAAAATGGCCTTGGTCGCCGGTCGGTACGGTATCGTGTTGCGCGACGGAATCGACCACCCTCGCCTTTTGCCATGTTGCCTTTAGAACATGATCTCTATCGCCCATTGCTCAAGGATACCCAACCGAAAAAGGGGAGCAAGGAAAATCCGAGCTGACGAGTCGTAAAACACGTCTTAGCCGTAAAGTGGCTGGTTTTAGTTAGTGCAGCGTACATTTTTATGCTCTGTACTATTTAACCTCCTCATGACTGGTGGAAGTGTTGCCGACCGTTGAAGCACTTAGTGCTGTTTGTTCACGCGGAGAGAAGTTATCCTGGCAGCCACGGTCTCAAGGCAATGCCACTTCTTCCTCACCGCACTCTAATTTTCGAGTATGAATAAAAAATGAGTGCAAGGACTCGGTTCTTCCAGGAGTTCTGTCTGACTCACACTGGCACCGCCGTCTGATTCTGTTTGGCCACGTCATGCGAAAGAAATTCTAGGCACTTTTTGTTTCGACGCAACTTGCTTTCAAGAAACGATTTCGCTGAAAAGTTTCATCCCCCTGCTTTCGAAATGAGAGATGTGACTGGAATACGAAATGATAAATTTGATTTATACGGGTGAAATTCGATAACGTACTTCGAGGCCTTTTGCCTTGAGGCTCTTGGTTTCAGCTGAGGAAATTGAATCGGAGGACTGGTAGAATATTTGAACTGGGAAATTAATATATTAGGCTCGCGGTTCTGAAGGGAAGGGTGACACTTTTTTAAGAAGGGAGAGTTAATAAATTTGCAAATTGAATGTTTAAAATCCCTTGAAGATTTTCTTAAATACCATCAAACTTGAATAATATATCAACAACAGTTTTCACGTCGGTCTTCCGTGGTGGAGACTTCCAACTTTGCTACAATAAAAGCATATCCATCGAAGACAACAGATCGAAAAGGCTTGCGATTTTGTATGAATGGATGACTCGACATTTGGTCTGTCTCTTGGCGTTTGTACGAGAAACCTTAAGAGTGACCAACAATCTCTGGACTTGACCCACAAGGCCACTGGATTTAACCCATAAGACCTTCGGAGTTGACCCATAAGACCATGAACTAAGTCTTTTAAGTAAGCCAATACATTTTACGCACTTGGTATACTCTGAAAAATGATTCATAGACCTATATTTTTATTTGAAAGGTAAAGGTTGAGAACAAGGCAAGAGATATTTTTAAAATCTTAGCCAATCTTTTAAATTCTGATTTTTTTTTACTTAGAGTGTAAAAAACGAGACTAAGAGAATATTTACGATGTAATTACTCAAAATAAAACTAGAGTTCTAGGACATTGAAGAAAATGATCGACGATTTAACATATGTGGACATTGCAAAGAATCGAAATTTTAAACTCATCAGGTACGCGAACTTGATGGAATTTTAGATGTGTGGATACATATTTATCTTAAACCAATCAGAAGATTAACTATATATATATATAACCAACCATCACTACTTGATCTTAATTTCTTTATTTAACGCCGGTCTCTGTTCCGCAATCGAGTGCCAATCACCGACGAAAAATTACTACTTGATGAAGTGTATGATTTTAGTTGCAATAAGGTTTTTATATTTATTATCACGAATAAAATATTTTACATGGATATTTCAGACTGTTCAGTTATTGGTAACAAAACAAATTCCAACTTTCGGTATTTAAAGTTTCAGAGAAGCTTAACGCAAAATTCAGCTCCGAAACAACTTTGGAAATAATTCCAATCTAATTAAGAGTGCATTTTAGTTCTGAGAAGAATTCTATGATGTTTGGATGAGGATTCTAGGCCCAATTCTAATAAGAATTCAAAATTAGTTCTGAAATTTCGCTTATGGGAGCTATGAAAATTCCATGAAAATCCCGTGAACTAGAAAGATGTTCTCTGCCGATAGTTCTAAAAGAATTCTGGGTGAATTCTGAACATACTTTCAAGAGAATTCTAAAGAGTTCTAAATTAATTCCGAGAAGAATTCCAATGGAATCGAATATTGAGGGTTCAATTTTAAAGGAATTATGAGAAGAGTATCAAAGTTTGTGATAAATTGTTTTGAGAATTCTGAGGAAATACTATGGGAATTCTAAGGAAAATACGAATTGAATTTCCAATCGAAGGCAGAGGAGATTTCCAAGGTTATTCTAAGCAGAAATTTCTGAGGTTAATTGCATGGATAGAATTTCTGCAGGTTAAATTGCATGGATAGAGTAGAATTCAAATAAATTTAAAATGAATATATGGAAGGAGCCTTCAGGGAGTTCCTAGAAGAATCAATAAAAATCGAACATAATCTACTTTAACTAATTATGTGTTATTACTTCATGCGTGGAGATTTTATATGATATATGATGATATATCATATGATAGATGATGAGATTAAATTATAGAGTTAATAGTTCCGCAGTGTTAGCAGTGTAAAAATTGTAAATACAAAGTAGAAAGCGAGCAAAGGACAATTTTGAGGAAGGTGTGAATCGGGTAGTTGTTTACGTCAGATGGCGACTTGAGTGTAAAACAATCGATAGAACTGTTTCCGCACATCGAAGGTACATGAGCAAATCGGTGATCATCCCTTTTGCCAGTTGTGGCAGGGGGAAACACCCCTCACCATCCATCATTAACGGATTAGCTTGGTAAAGGAGATGCCCTATCCGATTCGTACCTTCCTCAAAATTGTCCTAGGTTCGCTTTCTACTTTCTATATACAAATTTCACACTGCCGTACTATAACGGAACTATCAACTCTTTACTTTCATCTCCTCATCGATCGTATAAAATGTCCTCTTTAATTCTGATATTTGATGTTAAGAATTTCCAACTAGAAAATCATCTATTCCAAGAATTTTGTTGATTGTTCTGCAAAGAATTTCAAGAATGCAATATTATTTTTGTAAAAGCTTATTTGCCTCTAAGTTTAAGAGAAGGGGAATTATTCTAAAAATGTTCTTGAGATCATTCTGCAGAAATTCTGTGAAAAGTTCTTAGCGAATTATCAAAGTTACCTACATAGATATATCAAAATTTTAAAGATTTCGAACGCAAAATCAAATTCAAGCTCATAAAAAAAAATGAGAATTACTATTTGCTAGTCATCATGTATAACGTAAGCAAAAGTAAATTATTCAAAATGTTCTTCACAGGAGATTCCGTTGTGAGATTTGATTAAATTAGAGGAATTTATGAAATTTGATTTTAAGCTCAATGATTTCAATATCAAACCGTACTTGAAATTCTAAGTTACCATATAAATGGTTACTTATTTTGTATTTACAAGTCACTATTTCCATAATTTTAGTCACTAAAGTCACTACTATTATATCGCATCAGCACTACCAGCCCTGTTCTTCTCGTGTTTGTCGTATTAGAAGCTTGATAAAAGCTTCTTTCATCGATCGATCATCAAATAGCAGAGAATGTCTTAATATGGCCGTGAGGATGTAAAGAAAAAGTCGACGAAGAGAATCTGTTAATATTATTTAGGACCTAATGCATTACTCAGCTTGAATTGAATTGGAATTCTCCGTAAAGTTTAGAAAATAAATGCTTTCTAAGTAGCCCTTGTAATTATCCTCGGAATTTCCTTCCTATATCTAGAATCCATTCTAAAATCTGCCCAAATTGCTTTCGGAAAAACGTTCTTATAAAAGTTATTTAAAGTGACTATATCCTGAAAATCTAGTCCAGTTCGACTTGATTTTTTTTAAAAGAGGAGAAAGTACATTTTTTAATGTGTGCTTTGATAATGTATCGCCTTCTTTCTTCTGCGTACTTTTCCGTTCGTTAGTTTAATGAACACCCAACTAGGAACTAAGCGTACTGTAGCCCTGTAACAACTTTTATTTATTTTTTGAACAAATTTTCCATTGCAATTCAAGCAGGTATGGCGAAAAAAGGGACTTTAGTGACCACCTTTAAAAAAGCAACCCGCTATCAATCATACACAATTCAATGTAGATCACCTAGGGGAAATGACGGCTTCGGCATAACAGACTATTTTCGGCAACCCAAATTGAAACACTATTTTCACTGGATTTTCTTATGAAAACACTTCGCTGAATGCATGCAAACGATTCTTTATGCTTTCAGCTTCAATTTGACTATATTTTTACCACTGAGAAAAAGCAATCTAGCAGGGTGTTCTTGAAATGAAACACACGCACTACAAATTGTAGCTGATTTCGAGTTGCCGATAATAGAACAGCAGATTTACATGCAGTTCAAATGGAACGGTTGCCCAAGAAAAACTGTTTGCCGACAATACTCGCTCTCACTAGAGAAGATTGGAGCTTTGTAAAAGCGTTTCAAAACAGTTGTTGACAATTCTTTCGACTGAAATTGTTAGAGCAGCTGGCAGCAAAAGATTGTAATCAAACCAATACTGCATATGTGTGCGTTCCATAGAGAAAAAGGCTATAGAAAGAAGGTCGCTGCTTAGGTTGCCGAGAATACGTAAATTCCCCTATGTCAATAATTGAGTTACGAAAAATTTCATTGTAAAACTAGTTTTGAACAGACAGCTCATTTGAAAAGTTCACCCAACCATCGATTACAGATCAACAACAAAATTCATACTTACAGCGTTGTCCGGATGGAAAATATAACTAGCAGGTGAATTATCAACAATAACTATCTTTTGTAAATCTCTCCCTAGTTTGTTCAGATCCTTCACATAGTTGCCCATGTGATAGACGCACGATTCGCGAAATAACCGCGCCCGAAACACGTTCCACCTGCAAATGGGGAGGATGCAAAATAAAGTAAATTTCATGTACGTGATTAAACCATAACAAGGAACTTACTGATCCAACAGGTCCGCCACAGGGTCAGCATACTTGGCCAGCGACGCCGTAAACAGCACGCACTCGTACAGCTCGCCCATCTTCTTCAGGAACTCGTCGACGTGCGGTCGCTTCAGAACGTACACCTGGTGCACGGTTCCGTCTATTTCAACTGGCACTATGAAATCGGCGTTTGGAATTGGCTGCAATAAGAAGATCGTATTTGTCAGAAATCAGTGCAATTTTGGGTGGGGGAAAATATGAGCGGATCTGTCCGTCCCCTGGCGGCAGTTTCGGTGGAAGAGTGAGCTGAGGATAATCGGGTGCAAAAGGGCAACGCAAAAGTCGACCGACAATTGCGACAACAACGGCCAGGGACAACATCGTTGACGACGACGACGACGATGATGAAGGATAATTGCATTAGGCAATTATATTGTCATTGTACACACTGGCTACGGTCGTCTAGTCGTAAGTTATATCGACCATGTGGAGGAGAATGGTCCCCTGGTTTTCTATAATGTTAGGGGTGATATGGTGCGATGGATGGCGGAACTATGGCGACTGATGTTTGTTTGCTAATGATTGTGAAGAACCCATAACTCACGGACAGGAGGTATTATGGAATGACGTCTTATCTGGGTCGGAGAGCTAATAAGAAATTATGAACTTTTTGTGACAGCATGTTACGACTTTGTTGGTATTCATGTAATGTAGATTGCGTGTACAGAATCCTACGGAGTGAAGAATTTAAGTGAAGTCAAAAAGTAATTCCGCAAATTACTCATAATTCATTCTTGATATCAATCTCAATTGCTCCAATCAAAGCTTCAATCAATCAGCCACTTTCATCCTACACATCATTCGCCGCCACTTGGGAAGAAACACTCTGTCGATTCCGCGCAATGATACACACACCAACCTTCGAGAGTGGGATGAAATTACCGCTCCATCTTTCATATAGATTGAAAATTGCACTCCTTGCATGCATTCATGTGCATCACTGTTGAAGTGGTCGGCGGTTGTTTAGTTAGATGAAGAACACAGTGCTACTCTGCTCCTCCAATCGACAGTAGCCGTAATTATTATTGTTCCTCATCGCGTGCAACGGCACAGTCAAAGCAATGTGCACACGTACACCACTCGAGGAGAAAATTACAAGTACAGGTTGCGGAGCAGAACTTCAAACCATATCAATAAAAAGGTAAACAGTGCAGCTAAACACCTTCCTTCCACTTAACCTTAAGTGAGTCACACACGTTTCAAGTAGAAGGGATGCAAATGCGTTATTTTCCTTGCAATCGTTGAATAATTCTAAATACAGGAATTTGATCACCTTGGATGGTGGGTGTGGAATGCAATTCGATGTTGAAATTTGAGACCTGCCTAAAGGACAGTGGAGGAGCGAGAAAGGGGTGGTGGGAAAGAGGTCAAGTAGTGTTGACAAGAATTACCAGAACAGGTGTAACATTAATCTTGTAATCACGTCCGTCGGCCTGTTCGATTGTTACGAAGCGAGCAAAGCGTCGGAGGCGAACATAAATTCACAGCTGCGCGCTGGAGCAGGAGTTTTATTACTATGGTGCCGTTTGCTGCAGTAGTTATAAAATTGAATAAAAGGAAACCGAGATAGAGAGCGAGACAGAGAGGAAGGACACGGGCGGACGATTTTGTTAAACATCTAGCATTATGTTTGTATACAAGAATTCAGACATGGATTCACGTTTATCCTTTCAAACAGCAACGTATACAGTGGATGGTCTAATGCACCACAGGTAGAATTTTCTTTTTTGTGAATGAAACTCAAACTGAATCGATCAGAATATTTCTACGCTTCTGTCAAATTTAAGACTTTATAATTTTTCAAAATGTCGCTATTGAAAATTGAACGAATGTGCAACTGTTCCTATGATAATTAAAATTATCACATATCGCCTGCGAAAAGCGATTTCCCTAACACAGATTTCAAATTTGTATTCCAACCGGTCTCACCTAACGGTGTTTATTCAATCACTGCGTGATGAGTGATGGCGTTCTCCAGTGCACAACCAAAGGCTGCCTGCAAGCAGCGAGCTGCAGCCAATATGAGCATCCATAGAAGGAGGGAGAATCCGCACCGCTATTTATCATAATCAGTAGTTCTTCGTGAGTCCCTGTGGGCCATCTATGTCAAGCGCGTCATACTGAAGAGTATAAACAGGCAGAACCCCGCTCAAATTCCTATTTCTACACAAAAAACAAGCTCCTGATGCAGTTTACCAATAAGATTTATTATATAAGACCACGTAGTCCTACGTCACCATTGCGTACAGCCCCATAGGCCTGTCCCTTGTAGTTTTTTAATACAGCGCTATTTTTTCAAGCAGCTTTGAAGTAACTTTTTAGTTTTTATTTTTTATTGAGAAACAATGTAGAGAATTGATATTATATGTATCGACATTTAATCGATAGCATAATAAGACGACTTTAGGCTCTACCAATTGGCCAAGAGTTCAGGGATTTTCAATTTAACTCAAAGAACTTCGTAACACTTTAAGGATTTTTAAGAAGTTCAGGGATCATCGGTGAAATTGACGAAACTTAGAAGAAACTTTGGTAACTTCATAGAGCTTCAGAAAAATTCGTACAAACTCAGGGAGCTTTGGAAAAGTTCAGAAAACTGCGTAGAAGTGGCAACTCTATTTAAGTGTTGGGATCTTCGTCGAAGTTAAACATTATTAAATTTCAGAGTACCTCATTATTGTTCATATGATTTCAGGATACTTTTTTGAAGCCGCATGAGCTTGGAATTACGTACAAGTTCAAGAAATTCTATGCGTGGAACTTCGCGGAAAATCAAGGAGAAACGTAGAAATGCAGCAAATTTTGTAGAAGCTTTGGAAATTTCGTAGTATTTTGAGCAGCTGCATAAAACTTCATATAAGTGCAAGAAATTTTGTAGAAGACCTAAAAATATATCAACAAACTTTTAAGATCTTCATGGATCCCCGCATCAGTTTAGGGAACTTCGTTACAGTTTTGACGTAGGACTACATCTGTGATTTCTATATGGGGGTACACTTTGTGAAAACCGAAAATAGAACATGTAACAACATTATGAAAGATTTTGAATGTTAATAACTCAGTTGCCCGTGGACCAATTTCAATAATTTTATCACCAATCGATCAGAAATATTCCTACTGTAAGACTTTGTCATTTTACAAAAGGCCACTTTTGAAAATTTTACGAATGTGCAACTGTTGCTATGTTAATTAAAATTATCACCGATTGTCTGCGAAAAGCGATTTCCCTAACACAGATTTCAAAGTTGCATTCCATCCAGTCTCACCAAACGGTGTTTATGCAATCACCGCATGGTGAGTGGTGGTGTTCTCCGGTTGGCAACGAAAGGCTTCACGTAAGTTGGATTAGGGCGTAAAAGCTTTTTAAAACAATGACTTTTTTCGGTGATATCTTGAAAGTCAAGGCTCGCCCATGCAAATCAACATCACCATCAGGTAGGGTAAGACTTCTCCTACCCGACGGTAATGTTGATTTGCGTGAGCGTGCCTTGAATTCCTAAAAATCATCGAGAGAAGCCATTATTTACAAAAGGATGTTACGCCTTATTCCAGCTCTACCTAGATATGTTTAAATCTAACATACCATGTACTTAAAACAACACTGAGGGTGCAATTTCAAAAACCAAAGTCGGTCGTGGCATGAAAACGGTAGGGTTTTGATCCAGAGATGATGGATTTTAATTCTTAAAACGCCAATCGATAGGATTTGCGTTTCAACGAATCTGTTAAAATTAAGACCCTTTCATTTTTCAAAATTGAAAATTGCGCGAATGGGCAACTGTTGCTATGTTAGTAAAAATTATCACCGATTGCCTGCGAAAAGCGATTTCTCTAACACAGATTTCAAATTTATTCAATCACCACGTGGTGAGTGGTGGTGTTCTCCAAGGCTGCCATAGAAGGAGGAAGAAGTCGCACCGCTATTGATCGGAATCAGTAGCTCTTTGTGAGTCATTGTGGGCCATCTATGTCAAGCGCGTTATACTAAAGAGTATTAACAGAGAGAAGCCCTCTCAAATTCCTATTCCTACACAAAACACAAGCTCCTACAGCAGTTAACCAATAAGATTTATTCTATAAAACCACGTATTTAGTCCTACGTCACCATTGCGTAGAACCCCATAGGGCTGTCTCTTGTAGTTTTTCAGAGATCTTACTGCTAAAAAGCTCAATGAACTTCTTGAAAGTTTTGGGAACTTTGTAAAATTTCAAGGAACTTTCCAGATGTTCAAGAATATTTGTAGATGATGGGTTTTCAGAAGTAACCGTAGAACTTCATTTCAAATAAAAGAACTAAAATAACTCAAAAAGCTTTTGTAGAAATACATTCAATTAGTATCTAATTTCAAACGGGGGCACCAATCATACAAGTTTAGAGTTCAATCCTTTCGATTAGAATTAAAGTTAAATTTGAGACTTTAATCTTGATTTTATCTCTCGTGATCTTAGAAGTTAGTTAGCCCGAGGCATCGAAAAGAAAATCTAGATAAATGCTAAATAATTTACTTTTTTCATCAAACATTATTAACTGAACATTCAAAATCCAGTAGGTATTTTAAAAATCTAACGAAAATTAAATTATAATCAATTTTGATGATTATAATTAAATTTTGAAAAAAAAAAACGATTTGTTGGACTACCCTAACATGGCAATGGTCTCCCTAATGACAAAATAAAAAAAATACGGGTCTAATATTTTGCGGTAAGGAACAGTACTAAAAAATTAACGAAATTCTGCGAACCACTATATCTGTTTGCTATGGAATGGCTGAACAATGTTTTTAGTAATTTGAATTACATGTTTTTTAACAGAAAATTATTTAAAACGTCTCAAACGTCTGAGTATAAATTGCATAACAGACCGATTAAACAAAAGATTTAAAAAATATATCAAAAGTTCATGTTTAATTTTAAGGTATCCATAATTTTAAACGATCAAAAAGTTTTTATTCATCATGAGCTGTTTTTTTAAAGAAAAATTTCAAACATAGTAGTTTTTTCTTCAAATATTCGAGTTTTTTTTTACATTTTTTTTAAGTCTGGGACCTCCCTTAGCTCAGTCGGTAAAGGCGCAGCTACAAAGCAAGACCATGCTGGAGGTGGCTGGGTTCGATTCCCGGTACGGTCTAGGAATTTTTCGGGTAGGAAAATTTCTCGACTTCCCTGAGCATAGAAGTATGATTGGACTTGCCACACAATTATACCAATGCAAAAATGGTACAGGCATCGAATGCTCTCAATTAATAACTGTGGAAGTGCATCTAGAACACTAAGTTGAGAGCACGCAATAAGCTAATATATGCGATATGCAATAAGCTTGAAATTCGAAGAAGAAGAAAAAGATATATTAACTAAATTGACTCTCTGTGCTTTTTTCCGAATTGGCTATTGTAGCTTAAGTTATTTCCGTTGACATCGTTTATAGTTTCAGGGTGGCAAGTGAATTTCTGATTTTAAATTTCTGTTTTTTCCCGGTTTTCCTGGTTTCTTCTATACAAATTCCTGGGTTTTCAAAGCTTTAAATTTGTCAGTTTTACAGATTTCCTATAATTCTTCTACATAAGAGAAATGTCTTAAGTATATTATACATATATTTACTGAAATACTTCAAATTATATGCTTCGCACACACTTAGTTTTTTTTCTGCCTCCGCTCAAGCCTTAATCCTGGTAATTTTCTGAATTTTGAAAACATTTGATGTTATAATCATATTTTGTTCTTGGTAGATACAATAAGAGGTTGAAAGGCAAGTGTTTGACACATGAAACCTGTCAAATTTGCTTTCAGATAGTCACAATCAGCGATTTTACAACTCGCGAGCGCTCACTCTGAGTGAACGCTCACGAATCATAAGATCGCTGATTGTAACACTCTGGTAGCGAAATTGACAGATTATATTAGTCAAACACTTGCCTTTCGACCTCTTCTTGTATATAACAAGTACAAAATATCATTATAACATCTAATGATTTCAAAATTCAGGAAATCATTTTTTTATAGCAAGTGAGTGGAAGCAACCCTGATCCTGGTTTAACTAAATGGGTTCCGTAATGCACCGAAATCCGGACACTTAGTCCAAAAATCCGGACACTTTAAAAAGCTGATTAATATGCCCAAATACGATTCAAATGCCACGAACATTTTAGTAGGATCCTATAGTGTCGTCCATGTTCATCTAAAATAATTATTATGTTGCCAAGTGGGTGTCATATTTATTCAAAAATGTAACGTCCGGATTAAAAGACTGCCCGGTATTCGGTACATTACGGTACATTGGTCCTTAGCGAAATTGACAAAAACGATATAACTGACATATAAAATGACGATATAATTGACAAAAACGATATAATATAAAATGGCATCACTGTTGGGTGTTGACGTTTTGCCAATCGTTGCTAAGGTTGACTACTCGGTTGAATACTTTGTTTAACCAAAATTGAGGCTAGTGAGAGAATTTGTTGTCATTTATAAAACTAGTAAAACAACGATTCAATCAAGAATTTAAGAACGACAAACCGGTTTCGAGGGTCGCTCTGAAAAAAATCTGTAATCTCTGAACCGTGAATCTATTTAAATCTAACAAAACTAAGTCCGTCTCATCCGATTCACAGCAAAAATCCCAGTGGCGCGTGATTTCATCCAGAACAGCTTCTATTCTGGATCGAATTCAATCTAGTTCATGGCCGGTCGAGAGTAGAAACACTGGAATAAGCGACCAGTGGAGACACTGTTATGATTCCAATCGAACTGTCAAAATCGGTTCCAATCTGCAATGTTTACAAATGGTTTGCTTCAATTAGGTAAGAGTATTAAAATCGTTTAACAATCACTCATGAACTCGCTCGTCGGTGCATTGGCGAAGTCACTTGCAACCAGTTGGAAATGCGAGTCATGCCAGGATTGCTTTGATGTTTATCTTGTTGCCAAATTCATGTTTTTTTTTTCTCCGCTGGTCTCTTATTCCAGTGTTTCTAGTCGAGAGGGTATTGTCTATACGGCAGTCAAGACGGCTGAAACTGGTTACCTCCAGCGACCGACGGTTGGTCAAAAGCTACCTATTGTGCAAACTGGTTGGATCCCGTGATCATCAAAATCAAAAACAAACCTGGAGACAATGAACGTCATTTTATACACGTTCACAGTCATTGGTCACAATTGATATTGGCTACGATGGGATATCCACAGGACTTTATAGGGATGTCCATATAATTTTGAATGAAGTCCCAGTACTGCTGGGGGAAGTCAATGGGTATTAACCACACATATTCCATCAGTCCTGGATCGGAGTACGATTGCCTTAGTGCAATAGTATAGGACAAGTCTGTTGTACTAGCTCGTATCAAGGGACCCCAGAACGATAGGTGGTCTGCCGATTGGTCAACTGTAAAGCCTTGCTCATTACAGAAAATTTGATTTGAGGCTTTATTAGAAACTGGCCCGAGGATGTTGCTACTAGGGTGAGATTGAATTCTCGCCCGTTCAAATTCTGAGTTACTTTAGTCGGGAATAATTTGATAGGAAGCAGGTGGCAATTTTGGGTTACGCCTTCGTTTCTGTACAGCTGCAAGGAATCAGCAGCAGGGACATCGAGCCGGAATCTGGTGGACGGGTTGAACACCGTACAGGTTTGATGGCTTTCACTTCCATGGAATTCATGGAATATTGACACATTGATAGGCACACTTTGATTGAAACCACGTTCGGCATAGCGCTTGGCACAGCTTTCGGCGCTGCTCAAAAACTCGGCACAGATTAAAATGTGCAGATTTGAATACCCCTTGGGTAACAGTTTTCATACAACAACGAAATCTAATGAAAGCTCGCACTTTCTCTTCCCTAATAAACAAATACCATAAACGAACTGTATCCCAGATGGGTAAACTATCCCACACATGGTTTGGATGATACCCCGAACACGTCGTTAAGCTCTCTTTTATGGTTATTTTTATTAGGGTTGTCAATCACGTATCCATCCAGCACCGAAAGCAAGATTTGTGATAGATCAGTGCACGAAGATGTCAAATTTGACCATTTTAGGTGGTTGCCATCACTTTTACTCTGGTGTAAAATGAAAGGGATACAACAAGACCAAAGTGTGAGGTTAGGGACCGTGCACTGATGTATGAGCTTTCATTGTGTTCGTACTGAGAACATAAAGCACAGTTGCGCCGTCATGACGGCAGCGAAGAAAGCTCTGATGCTTTTCTGCTCGATTATCAAAGTGTATTGAATATACAGGTATATTATTTTGCACACATCACACATAAATAGTAACGTCATCATTTCAAACCGACATGCACCTGAATATTATTATTTTTCCTGGTCTTGCTTAAAAATTCCCAGTTTTTTCTCAGTTTTTCCTGGTAGAAAAACATTCCCGAAATTTGCCAAGTTTTCCTGCTTCACTTGCCACTCTGTAGTTTTTATATAGTTTGTAATTATTTTACAAACATATTAAAAAACAATTTTTTTGTTTTGAAATGAATTTACGATATAGCCATCACAAATTTAATGTTGTATTATTATTGTTTATAATGTTTTCTGATTATATACTCATTCAAAGTTTCATATTTCTTGAAATCAATTGTTTTAGTTTCACGCATTTTTTTTCTACATTCATGGAGCATTATCAAAGTAACTCCAAATCAAAATACTGATGTTCGGTCACAAAACTAAAAATTAGTGCAAATTATTTGATTTCCGTTAAACATTTCACTAGCGATTTGACTCTAGGATCCGCAGTACTTGTTTAAAAATAAAATAAAATATGAAAAACATTCATTGCTGTAAGAAATATTTACAATAAACTTTAAAAAGAACTATCAATGTTACCCCATTTTACGGTACCATGATTTTTACTTCTTTTTCTCTACAACTTTTTCTCAGACGTCATTTTGATCAGAAATTCCGTTTCCGTGCTACATTTTTTTTTTAATTTAAGGACGCCATTTTCAAAATGTTACAAGATCTAAAATGGTCGAATTTTTGCAGGAATGTGAATCATTGCCCATAACAAATAATTAGGCAAAGTTTCATACAAATAGGAGAAGGTCGATTCAAAAACATTTTGTTTTGCTATTTTGCTTGGAACTGCTACACTGCAAGAAGAATGATATACATTGAAATAAATTCAAGTGTTCACTCGACTGTCGACAGAAGCAGACCACTCTCAATGTGTGTCACGCGATCGTATTTTCTTTCCTTTAACGTCGGTCTCTGTTTCGCAATCTAGTGCCAATCACCGACGGACATCGATTGCCATCCATTGACGGCAATCGAATGTGCAGAAAGGCAGCTTCCACACCTGCGTAGGATATCGTACCCATTCAACACACATGGGCCGAGACCAACGGCTTTACTTCCCTTCCGAAGGAAGACGTGACCAGAGATTTTTATGCCTCAGAAAAATCCCACCGACCTCGGCTAGGATTGAACCCAGACCCATCGGGGTGTTAGAAAGCAGTCACGCTTACCACTACACCACCGGCGCCGGCTACGCGATCGTCTGTTTACTCGGAAGCAACCTTTGTGTGGTCCTCCTCATTGTTCTTCATCAACAGTTCTTTCAGTCGATGCGTCGTCGACTTTGGAAAGCAACCGTTTCGTGATGAATGTGTGAGTGCTGGCCACGCTTTGCGTCCATTGCTGCAATGGAAGCGTTTTGACCCTTGTTGGCGAATCTGCCATACAATGAAACCACTGGAAGCGGCTCCCGTTCTGGTGGAGGAGGCTTATTGGATAGCGGAAGATAACATGTTTATTGTGTTGTACCTTTTGATTATAGTTTTAAGATGTATTGTACAGTGACTTTAGTGAGTTGCCTTTTTAAGGGCTTTTTAGTGACTAGCCTGAAAAAAGTGACTATGTCACTAAAAAGTGTCTCGCTATCAGCCCTGCAATTATAGCTTTTGAGTATTATTTGTCCTTAATATCAAGTGTTCATTTGAAGTTAAATCGCTAAATGAATAAATGGTCAGCAAGTTGTTTCCCAGGATTGAACCTGCAGTGTATCGCAAAATTGAGCATAGTGAAACATTTTTTGAAACATTATGAATAGATAGGGGAAATTTCTCTAATGTTGGCCTATGGATCTAAGATTGGGCCCATCGCTAAAAATCTGCTATTTATCAATTTTATCTAGGTGAACGCGTTATTAGCACGTTACTAATGGATATTTTTGGTTGCTATTGAAAATTTAGTCGATTGCTGAATTTATGTATGGGCCCAAATTAGGGACACTTAGGCCGACATTACCTGCATCTCCCCTATATTTTTTTTAATCTTGGCTGATGGTTAAATAGATGTTTAGTGGGGGGAGACCCCGGCGTAGCGGTTAAGATCCTACATCTCACGCCAAAGTCACGAGTTCAACTCTCACCTCTCAACACTCATTCAAGTCACGAATGACCCAAGAGCGTTAAAGTAACTATAATATAAAAAAAGATGTTTATTGATTTATGGTTTTAGTTTTGGACTTTATTGGAATAACCTACATGAAGTTAGATTTATTTTAGTAAAACGTATGATTTTTATCTTTTTACCTAGTGGACGAATTTTAGTAAAATTATTGGAATATGAATGATCTTTACTATGACTAAAAATGAGCTAAATTTCAAAAAGTTTAGTTCATTTTATTTTAGGTTTATCAAGGAAAAGGCGTTTTCCCAAAAAGCTCTTACTTTTAATAAACGCAACCCAATAAGCCGAACACTGTACCAATAATTGATAAATGTATGATGCTTCAGCAGCCAGAAATTCAGAAACCTATCTCTTTAAATTGTGCGTTTAAAGCTGTTTTTTTTTTTCTGAAATTTAAGGACATCTTTTTCCTTTGGTTTGTTTTTTTCCGTCGATCTTGTTTTCCGTGCTGAGCACCAATGCTACCGACGTGCCAGGAAGGCAGCTCCCACACCTGGACCCTACCTATCGACCCATCAACTCATGAACCGGGGACCAACGGCTTTACTTCCCATCCGAAGGAAGGCGTGATCAGAGATGTTATGCCTCAGAACATCCCGGCGGTGCCGACTGGGATTGAACTCAGGCCTGCTGGGGTGAGAGGTAATCACGCTTACCACTACACCACCGGCGCCGCTATTTAAGGACATCGGTACGCTCAATTTTGAGATACACTGTATATTATCTGATCTTATATATTTGATCATTACCGGACATAAGCTAGAGGTGTTGGGTTAGAATATGTAGTGTAATCTTTTTACAGTTTTAAATGCATTTTAATAGCAAGTCTCCTACACACTTTAAATCAATAACTCTAGCTCGTGTAGCGAAGAAAAGAACTCGTATATTCTGGCATTCTCGTAACGAAACAGGGGGTAACGCCCCCACCCCCATTAAAACAACGACTTTTGTGTACTTGAACCACCCTAATCTAACCATCGCCAAGAAGCCAGCGGTGACATGCAAACATGCCAACAAAGGCCACCAATGTAGGTTTATCGGTTCAAGACCTTGGTAACCCTGAAAAAGCTCTGACATTGAATGGAAGTTATTTAAAACACGCTACATATACCAAATATAAACCATATAGCAACAATATAGCCGCAATAACTTGTGTCCGCTATCCTTCTCGTATTGCTTCTTTTCTTCTGCATGCACTCCGGTGCATCGCATCGCGCCCGCTTTTATTCCACATCCATAGAGCGCAGCGCATTGCAGCACTGCATTGAACTTGAACTTGCATGGATTCCCGCCCTCTTCGTTCCACATGCTTGTACGGAAATAAACAATCCAAAGTGACCTTTACCACCCAAACAGCTCGCTTATTAGCACTCAACGACATCAGCCATAATAATGCACTTTCACCAACAACCCGCTCGTAAGGATCGACCCGATTGTACATAATTATAAATACCTTTTCCCCCGCCTGCCACTTACCTTAAAACTGCTATGCACTAGTGTTTCGTCTAAGTCTATCACCATGCACTTTCTGTGCATATCCGAGTGTCGCATCTGTGGCAGCAGATACCGGGGCTGGCCCTGGATTGGCGGGGGCGTGATCGAACCATCGATGGGGGTCCCATTTTGATTGCTTTTCGTCCGCGCATTCCGCCAGCAGCAGAATATCGTCTCGAAGAAGCCCCGTTTGGGGGGTTTTAGCCTATCTACATTGTTCACTGCAAAATGGAGAAAGAGAGAGAGAGAGAGAGAGAGAGAAAAAAAACGATAATTAGTGAACTAATGGTTGCCAATCAAATGACGTTTAAAGGAGTGAGAGTTTTAAGGAGTCTGGATTTTTTTTGGGAGATAAAGTGAATTAGATTCCCAGACTGGCTGTGGGATGGGAGAAATATACCACGTTGTTGTTTTATTACTGGGTTCGTCGAAGGTAAGCTGCAATGCTTTTTGAATTAATGAGCACATACAAATGAGGTAACCTTGATGAGCAGCCGTGAAAATACAAACACACACCCTTATAGAGGCAACGAAACCCGCAACGAAGTCGCCAATGACCACAAAGAAAGCAGTGCAATTTACTGCAACCATTAGAAGGTGCTGTAGATTACCTTTTTTTTCTACCGCCACCCAGCCGTTCAGGCAGAAAACGTGATCTTTTTGCTGATTAGATAGGTTATCTTTCCGTAAACACAAGTCCGCTCGTGCTTGGTATCATTTACAGCAGTGCTATCGCATCCTTTTGGTGCGCTGCGGCAAGGTCGTATACTGCGGTTCGTGTTCCGACAATGTATCCAGAGAGATTGCAGAACTGCAGCATCTTCTTATTTTTCTAGGCGTTGATTACATTTTACAACTCGAAAGATTTCCTCGACCGAACCGGGAATCGAACCCGACGCCTCCGTCTTGGTAATACCGGGCCTTTACTGACTAGGCTATGTACCCGAGCAAAGTCTGAGATCAAATTGAAATCTAAATTTGATATTGTGATTTCGCTGATAATGATTACTCAGGTTGCTGCCGTTTTGGTCGTTTTAACGGTTAAAATATCAAAATTGAGAGCAAACATATCTTCCTGTGACATCACATTGAAAACTATTTCTGCTATCAGTGAGAGCAAACTGAAAACCAAATTTGATATCCATTTTTCCTGTTGATACCATAACAAGTATTCAATTTGAGGTATTTCTAAGGCAATGAAAACAAACCCACAACAACATATTTTTGAAGAGCAAATGTACAGCAAAATGAAAACAAAATTAGGTATCAAATTTGTCAATTGCGTAAACTGAAATCAAATTATGATTTCAGTTTGATGTTGATATCAAAACTTGATTTCAATTTGCTGTCATTTTGATGCTGGACTTTGCTCGGGTAGCTCCAGACCTGCAGCATTGCTTCCATTTTTCCGAATTGGCTAGTGCATATACCCACCTCCCCCAGGTTTCCCCGGTATTATCAGCCACATAAACCACGAATTCGTGAGCAGCGTTTGTTATCATCACGAGAGTAGCGAGATCCATTTCGGAGCAATTTTCAAAGAAGAGCAACAATTTCGTTCTTCATTTTTCACGCAAAATCCCACGTTATAAATATCCAGCTTTCGAATGGAAATATGAAACCGCTGGGTATGGCGAGCACGGCGACAGTCACGTTTCTAGATTTCTCCAGGGAAATGTCAGGACCAAAATTTGCCGGTACCGCTTCCAGCGAGTTATTTTCCAGCGGACACAAATTCCCATACTGGCGCAAGAGACTTTGATGAAGGTAATTTATATTCGACGGTTTATTTTACACCCTTTGCGCGCCTATTCGTATTATTCAATGATTCTCCCATACCATAATACAATCAAGTGAAGTACTGGCGGCAGGTAGGATCTAATTTGGTGATGATGTTGCTGATGTAGCATTATGGTAGACAGTAGATTGTTCATTTGAACTAAAAATAGAACGAGAAAAACACTCATTGCTTCATGTGCTTTGATACACACTGGAGTAGTCAGCACATGCAGGGGCATCCTTCATCGCAACCACGGGAAATACAAAAAAAGGATCTTGCTTGGCGAACTACAAGAAAGTACATAGGGGGAATGACGGCTTCGGCATGACAGACTATTTTCGGCAACCCAAATTGAAACACTATTTTCACTAGATTTTCTTACGAAAACACTTCGCTGAATGCATGCAAACGATTCTTTATGCTTTCAGCTTCAATTTGACTATATTTTTACCACTGAGAAAAAGCAATCTAGCAAGGTTTTCTTGAAATGAAACACACGCACTACAAATTGTAGCTGATTTCGAGTTGCCGATAATAGAACAGCAGATTTACATGCAGTTCAAATGGAACGGTTGCCGACAATACTCGCTCTCACTAGAGAAGATAGGAGCTTTGTAAAAGCGTTTCAAAACAGTTTTTGACAATTCTTTCGGCTGAAATTGTTAGAGCAGTTGGCAGCAAAAGATTGTAAACAAACCAATACTGCATATGTGTGCGTTCCTTAGAGAAAAAGGCTATAGAAAGAAGGTCGCTGCTTAGGTTGCCGAGAATACGTAAATTCCCCTATGTAGTAAAATTATATGCGGAGTCTGAATTGTGCACAGACGCTTAACAAACTTTACTTGTTATGTTATTGAGTAAAGTACGCAATTACGAAATCGCATTTACATGAAATTTTTGAACGATGTACCAACACAGCAAAAATTTAATTTTGATATCACATCAAAGTGGATGCACTTCAATCGTGTCGAAAATATGGTATAATTCTTGCCAAAAAGGACAAAATTATCATTAATACAGTGCATGAACTGACATTACGCTGCTATTACTGCATTTGTTTATTTTTGCGGCCATAAACATTACATGAGATCTTCGACATGATTGAAGCGCATTCTTTTGGAGGTACCGTGGAGATTCTAAAATTGAGATAACAATTTGAGATTCTAAAATAAAACAACCCCGAAAAAAACGTTGGTATTTTTCTAAAAATATTGGAAAAATATATAAAAAATCTGAATAACTAAGATTTTTGTCATTTTCTAAACAAAATTTACATGTAAAAACATTTTTTCTTAGTCATCATGACAAAAAGTTGAACTAAAAAAACAACAAAATTCGACCTTTTGGTTTTAGTTAGAGCAGTTCTACGCCAAATGACGAATTGATCTGATGCAACCATCTCCTATTTGCATGAAACTTTGCATAATTGGTTGTTATGGTCAATCATTCACATTTCTACTAAAATTATTCCATTTAGAATCTCACAAAAAACTTCAGAATGACTTATTCGAGATTACTCAACAAATCATAGCTCAAAAACGTAATTTCCAATCGAAATAACGTCTGAACCGAAGTTGTGAAAAATAGCTATTTCTAGATAGAGCTGAAATTAGAGCGTAACAGCTTTTGTAAACAATGACTTCTACCGATGATTTCTAGGAACTCAAGGCACGCTCACACAGACCAACATAACCATCGGATAGGGGATGTCTTTCACTACCTGGTGAGGATGTTGGTTTGCGTGGGCGAGCCTTGAATTTCATTAAATCATTGATAGAATTCATTGTTTACAAAAGCTGTTAGGCCCTAATTCCAGCTCTATCTAGATTTATGAAACAAGTTGCAAAAAGAAGTTTTTTTTCAGCACGAGTCGTAGTTTGTCCAAAGAGACTTGCCGAGTTGGAGAATTATTATTGTTTGAATGTCAATTCTGATATTAATTTTTTTTTCTATTTCGCCTGTAAATTCATTATAGTTTAACTTGTTTCATGATAAGATAGAAAAAATATGTTCAGATGTAATTTTTTTTTTCAGAAATCAATGGAAAAAAACTATTTTTTTAGACAAATCAAAACGTGCCAGAAAAGTTTTTTTGTTCCTCCCCAGGATACAATCCAGGAATTTTTATGAATAATATCTTTATATAGAGATTACTACACGAACAAACAAGTTTTTTTTTATATATCTTTATTAAGGAGACTTTCAGCCTTAAGCTGGTTCGTCTCCGGACACCCCAGAAGGGGGTATCCCAAAGGGAGAGAAGGTATAGAGTTTTTATTTTGCGGAGTTGAATGATGGTTGCGGTTCCAGAGGGGAACTTATTTTGCCTTACTGTCCTATGTTGCTGTCATCTTTTGTGTTTTCTGTTTTGTTTTGAGGACCCCAGCAGAGCCCCACCGGTAGCAGCTGCCAGGAGAGACCTGGCACCCGCTACCGGCAGGGAATGCCGGGCCTACTGTCATAATGTATATGGGTTAAACCCTCTTGAAGATTCCGGCCTCCTTCGCGAAACATATCAGTTGTGCCTCTGCTACCGGGTCGTTCTGAAGGGCGTCTCGGATGTTGCCCGGGATCCCGTAAAGTTCTCGTGGTCCGTGGAAACAAGGGCAGTTTATAAGAATGTGCTCGACCGTCATTATTGCTCTGCAGGTGTCGCATCTTTGGCGGAACTTTCTGCCACTGCTGCTCCCCATGTTGTGGGTGATGCGGGTGTGGCCGGTTCTTAACCGGGACAAGAATCTCTGGTCGTTAAACCTTGGGACATCCGTCCAGGGAAGGGTTACCCCTTTGGTCTTCCGGATGAAGAGGTCTCTCCTGGCGAACCATTCGCGGTCCCATGCCGTCCTGAGGGTTGACTTGATCCAACTTTTCAGGTCCTGTCTGGGACCGAAGTGTTGGCGAGTCGGCCATTTTGTCCAATGGCAGCAAGGTGGTCTGCTTCTGTGTTTCCGGCAATTCCGCAGTGTCCCGGTATCCACATGAAAGTGGTGCCAGGGGGGGTGTGGTTTTGTATGGCCTGAATCCAAGGGTGGCGGGCAGTGGCGGATTCCAGTGCCGTGAGGGCGCTAGCAGAGTCGGTTAGTACACATAGCGGGGAGGAGGATGGTAGGGAAGCTGCCTGACTCCTGGAAGCATAGCCTTATCGTTCCCATCCCGAAAAACCTCGGTCCAGCACTATTACCGAAGGATTTCCGGTCGATCTCCTTGACCAGTTGTTGCAGCAAAATAATGGAGCGTCTTGTCAACCGGAGATTAGCGAGATTCCTTGAGGGGAACAACCTACTAGACCACCGACAGCATGCTTTCCGTTCGGGGCACGGAACTGGTACATACTTTAGTAGTCTTGGCCATATAGTACATGAGGCACTCCGTAAGGACCAGCACGTCGAGGTGGCCTCCCTGGATTTGGCCAAAGCTTACAACAGAGCCTGGACACCCCAAGTAGTACAGTAGCTAGCCAGATGGGGCCTCGGAGGAAATATCCTCTCCTTTTTAAAGAATTTCCTGCAGGACAGAACCTTCCAGGTGACCGTCGGGAACCACCGCTCCAGCACCAGACGGGAAGAAACCGGGGTTCCCCAGGGTTCCGTAATTGCAGTGACCATCTTCCTGGTGGCAATGAACGGAATCTTTATGGGGCTCCCCAAGGAGATTTACATTCTCGTCTATGCGGACGACATTTTGCTACTGATCATAGGGAAGACCCTGAAGGCCATGAGGATAAAGCTCCAAGCTGCGGTCTCCGCTGTTGGCCGATGGGTCGCTAGGACCGGCTTTGAGATATCAACTGAAAAGAGCTCAATCTCCCACGTCTGCCGCCTTGGCCACCGACCGCTTCCGACACCAATCAAAATTAACAGCCACACTATCCCTAGAAAGAAGACCATATCCATCCTCGGGGTCACGATTGACGGAACTTTCGGCTTTGGAGTAACTGATGGACAGACCTCACACTTCTGGAGACTCCCCGATCAACAAACAAGTTCTTTGTGATCGTGATCCACCATTTTGATGGGTCTGTTTTTTTTTTAAATTAGGTTTTTGTCTTGTAGCAGAATGGCTACTAAATTTTCTTGATCAGGGTAAGTTTGGTGGTAAGCGTGATTGCCTGGATTCATCGGCACCGCCCGGATTTTCTGAGGCACAAAATCTCTGATCACAGGGAAGAAAATCCGTTAATTCACGGTCCATTAGTTGATGGGTTGATAGGTAGGGTTCAGGTGTGAGAGCTGCCTCCGTGGTGCCGGTAGCATTGGTACTCAGTACGGAAAACAAGATCGACGGAAAACAAATCAAGGAAAAAAAATGTTGGTAGTGGGCATGTAATATAAAAGTAGTGACTTTAGTGACTAAAATAACGGAAATAATGACCGAATACTGACTTTAAACCAATAAAAAAAAGTGGGAGACGACCCCGGCGTAGTGGTTAACATCCATACCTCCCACGCCAAAGTCACGAGTTCAAATCTCACCCACAGACAAGTCACGAATGACCCAAGAGCGTTAAAGTGACTATAATAAAAAAAATTAACTAATAGCGGCATTTATTGATCGAAAAATTATTTCGATAATTGCATTCGGAGGATAGCTTCATCGAAATTTACATTGAATATGGAATGGATTATTCTGAGGTCTTCAGAACTTCCCAAATTTTAAACTTTATGTGACTTCTCTAATGTTAACGGAACTGCTCTGATGTTCTCTGTTCTTTTCTGAAATTCTCAAAACTGCTCTACCGTTTTTGCAGTCATCATGAAGCTTGTTGTACTTCGCTTAATTTAATTGAACCGTCCTTAAAATGTTTAAGCTTCAGTGAACATCTGAACTTATGTGAAGACCTCAATTAAATTATTAACGTCTCTGAAGTTATCTGACTAACTGCTTTAAATTTCCCACTAATTTTTTGAAACTAATGGAACTGACCTCTCACTGAAATTCCTCCAATTTTCGGAGCTTAATAAACGTTTTTCAAATGCTCCCGCATTTTGCTAGAGTTCATAAAAAAAATCCTGAAGTTCGCGGATCTCCCCATAAGCTCCATAGATTTCTATGAAGTTCTCTAAATGTTTCTGAAGACCACTGTCCTTCTAAGAATTTTTCGAAGTTTTTGTAAATTTCTAGAACTTTTGTGCTCCCGCAATTTTAATGGAATAATGGAATAACGAAATAATCAATATAGTTTTATGATTTTCACTGAAGTTCTTATGACTTTGCTGAAGTTCATGAAACTTCTCTTAAATTATCGACACTAGTATAAAACTTCTTCAATAGTCTAGACTTTCCTTGTGTTATGAAATTATCTATGCTTACCTGAAGTTTTCTAAATTTGTTTAATAATTCGGAAAATTTTCTAATATAAGGGAAATGTCACTAATGTTGGCCTATGGATCTAAGATTGGGCCCATCGCTAAAAATCTGCTATTTATCAATTTTATCTAGATGAACGCGTTATTGGGACGTTACTGATGGATATTTTTGGTTGCTATTGAAAATTTAGTCGATTACTGAATTTATGTATGGGCAAAAAATAAGGGAAACTTAGGCTGACATTACCTGCATTTCCCCTATATTCAAAACTCCCTGACGTTTTTGGATCAATCATAGAATTCTTGCAATAATTCCACGGAATTCCTTGTAAGTCTCTGCAAATTTGCTTAAGCTAATCTGATTATTCTGAAGCTATCTGATCGTCCTCGAAGTACTCGGATCTTCGCTGAATATCATGACACTATCTTAATTCTAAGTCCTCTGGAATTTCTTGAATTTATCGCTGCTTGCTAACAGTTTGCGCATTTTTTTTTTTTTGAATAACGGAACTTCGTTGATATTCTCTAATCAACTTAGCTAAATTTTCGCATTTGTCAAAGTTCTTATAACATGCATGATATAACACCCTTAAAATACTCTCCATGATATAACACCCTTAAAATAATCTCACGTTTTCCGAAGTTTCATATAAGTTTTATCACGGGTCTTATTACGAGTGTCACTTCACGGTGAAAACGATGTGAAGTGACCAGTTGTCACTCGCGGTGAAGTGATTGCCGTGTAAATCAAATTGGAATCACTTCACCGTGAGTGATAAGTTGTCACTTCACCGTGAAGTGACATTGGTAATAAGGACCCACGTTCCAGAAATTCTATCGGAGCTTTGCTGAAGTTCCCGGAACTTCTTTAAGGTATCTGCAATTTCCTTGAAATTATTTGAACGCCCCTTTGATACTCTGATGTTTCTTGATGTTCTCGAAGCTTCCCTAAAGCTCTTAATTCAATAGAAGATAAATTTCCCTGAAATTCTTTGGACTTCTGTGAAGTTCCTGAAATATTTCTGAAGTTTTCATAAATTCTTCGATGGTCTCTGTACTTCCCTGAATATCTCGGAACATCTTAAGGGTTCTCAATTTTTCTAAATTGACGATTACTGATACATAAACTACTCCAAAAAGTCTGAACTAAAGCCATGAGAACTGCTCTTAAGATCTGAAATTCTCCAAAGATCTCTAGATCAAGCTTTTCTGAGGTGCTTAGAACTTCTTAAAAAATTGCACAATACCCCTCAAGATTTCTATATTTCTCAAGTCCGCTTAACATCTGTGGTCTGCTCTGAAATTCGACGAACACCTAAAAAGTTCCTGAAATTTTTCGGATGTTAAAAGAACCGATTTGAGGATCTTAAAGCTTCCAGTAAGTTCCCCATAATTTCAGTGTGTTAACTTTCCTTATGTTCCCGCAGTTTGTTTATGGAGGTTCACTGCAATGAAGATCTTATCTTTCATAAAATTAGCTACGAACTTGAAATAAATCATTTAATGTTTTCCTTAATTCAGGTGCTTTGAAAATTTTCAATATCTTGAACTTGTACGTGGAATACGGAACTACAAGACATTGAATATTTTTAGATCTTGGACTTACTCAAATTAAGTACGTTTTTTTTTAACTTTTTTAAAGCGAGAAATTAAGTAAGTGCCAAACATCAATATTCAATAGATTTTATTATAAAGTTTTTTCTTTAAACGGATTGCCATGTCTTAAAAACTTTTGGGTTAGTTACTATTGTCTTTTGATCTTCCAGAAAAGGCATATTTTGAACGCATTTTGGAAATAGCTTTCTTATTATAAGCCTGGAATTTATCCGTTAAAGTTCTGGAAAAACCTGGAAACTCAGGAAATTTTATTTATAAAATGAGTGGACACCTTGTAGATAGAGAAAGACGATTAAACGTCGCAAAGCAAAGAATGATCAATCTTGAAATAAATTCACGCTAAAAACGTTGAAAATAATGACTGATTACAAGAAAAAGTGACTTTAGTGACTTGACCTTAAAAAGGAGACTTTTTGGTGACTAGCTTGAAAAAAGTAACCAAGTCACTAAAAAGTGACTCGCTACCAGCCCTGAGAGTTAGACAAATTTTGACAATTTTTAGACAATAAATTTTATAGATCTCGGATACAGAAACTGTTGTAACACCTCAAATTTGTATAACACTGGGACCTACACAACTTTTCTAAATAGAAGGCTATTAAAAAAACTCATGATTCTGGAACGAGGAAAACGTTTCAAGATGGAAAGGTCGCGGACATAGATAATTTTGCATGCGTCTAGAACTTTAATCTCAATCTCCATTTTTTTCTATATTCCTGGATAAATTTTAGAGATTTTGGACCAAACAAGAAACTCGTGTGGCTTGGAATAATTTTCCTATTTTGAATATAAAGAATTTAACTTCATAGTCCTAGAAAAATTGCAATGTTTCTGAAGCTTAAATAACATTTAATGATCTTGGACAGACATTCTTTTCAAGATACTGGTCTTAGAATTTTTTCGATTCCAGGTTACAAGTCCGGGAAAAAGGCAATACAATTTAATGAACTAAGAAAAGAATTCAAGATTCTGCGACATGATTTTTTTTCGAAGTTTGAACGAATACTAAAGCTATCTGGCTTCAAAGATTTTTTAAAATTCTAGTCTTTGTAAAAATGTCTAGAGCATGAACATTTTCCTAGACCATTATTCGAAATATAAGGCTTGGATAACTTATATAGGGTAAACGCTCCTATAGTTGCGGTACGTTAGAAGCGTTAGGTTCCTATAGTTGTTTATTGAGTCTCCGTGCACAACTATAGGTAACTAACGCTTCTAACGTACCGCAACTGGAACGTTTTCCCTATTATATTCTAATTTTTAAGAATATATTAAATTCCCTGAGATTTTCAGGGTTTTCCAAGAAAAAACAAAATTCCCTGAAATTAATACAAAGCGAGTTGAAGTAAGAGGGGCTTCAGAGAGGAGTATTTCGAGGAATTCTGAGGAGAATTCCAAAAAAATTCCAAGAGAATCAAATTTTGACGATAACTCCAAAGCAATTCTAAGGAGAAACAGCAGAGAATTCCAAGAGAATTTCAGTGAATTTGTAAGGAGAAGCCAAGGAGAATTTTCAATAATTCTGAGGAGAAACCCCAGGTATTTTTGAGCAGAAATTCCGGATTGATTTGGGATTTGGGCGTAACCAATGACTTCAATCTTCGATCTCTCGCAATTAAATACCAACTGCTAAAGGAATCACTCCCCTGTTTGATTGTGTTGTTAGCTTGCGAGATTGAGTTGTTATTGGCGAGAAATCGTTGATTTAAATCATTGTTTCCAATAAACAGTTACACTCAAATCTTTAATCAGTTCGGAATTCAAAGTTCATAGCACTTCTGAGAGAATTCTCAAATGAGGTTCAAGGGCGTTTTGAGAAGAATTCGTAGAAAATTGAATTTCGAAAGTAAAGTAATTCCAGGCAAATTCTGTAATTTTACATCATCAAACAAATAACATCAAGGAAATATCGAAGAGAATTGCAAGGGTATTCTGAGAAGAATTTCAATGAAATGTTTAGGAGAAATATATGAAAGGTCCAGTGGAATTCTAAAGAATACTCCAAGAGGGGGCGAGCACGTCGTAGTGGTTAGCAAACAAGTACCTCACGCTTAAGTTCAAATCTTATCCCCGGACCAGTCATGAATGACTTAAAATGTGTTGAAGTGACTATAATAAAAATATATATAATAAAGAGAATCAAATTGTGATGATAACTCCAAAGCAATTCTGAGGATAAATACCAGAGGAAATTTGTAAGAGAATTTCACTGAATTTGAGAAGAGAAATCTAAGGTATTTCTAAGTAGAAAGTCCAAATCCAAAGCATTTCTGAGTGAACTGAGGTTCAAGGGAGTTCCGAGAAGACAATCGAATTCTGTAATTCTAAGGCAAATGTGAGAAGTTTCAAGGCAATTTCGAGCGATTCGAGAATTCTGAGGTAATTTAAAGGGATCGTGAGAAGAACTATAATAATTCCAAGAGATTCCAGAAATAAATGCAAGAGTATCAAATTATGTAATACCAAGGAAAATTTTAGGAACGGTTCAAGGAAATTAGGAAGATTTCAAGAGAATTCTGAGGTTAGTTTCAATCGAATTAATAGTATAATTTGGAGGAGAACTTCGGAAAAATTACGAACAATATTCAAATAAAATCTGAACTGATTCCAAGAGATTGTGAGAAAAAAAGTTTCAAGGGGATATCAAGGTTATTCCAAGAGATTAAGAGGACAATTCTAAACTAACTCAGATAACCGTTTTTGGATATGCCAATAACCGTTTTTGAATATGCCAATGCAAGTGTGTCGAATTCAAAGGATAATTCCAAAGTAATCCTGAGGCATATTTTCAACGAACTCTAAGCCGAGGATAATATCATAAGGGAATTTCTGGAGAAATATAAAGAGAATTCCAAGATATTGTTGGTGAATTGTAATGGAATTCTGAGAAAAATTAATCTAAGGAAATGCCCAAGAAGAATTATAAGAGAGAAAAACTGAAACTTGTAGTCTACGAGCATGCACCCAAGGGCATCCTTGCAAGTTTGCCTAGGAACTCTTGTATAATTGCATTACAAATTCTTTGATTTCTGTTGAAAAAAGTTTCTTGAGATGAACAGGATTTTTCTCTCGGTTCCTACTCTACATAGGTTCTGCCTTTGAAAATTGAAATCCGAATCTTTTCGGGCAACTGATTTTGAATCAGTTCGACAGCTACTTTGAATCAGATACTACGACCTATTGTAAATTTAAATACAATCGCAAAATAAAATACAATTGATCCACCTTACTACGTCATCGTTCGAACCATGGATTACATATAAGGCGCTAACAGACCCATGACGGGATAAAGGTCGTATCATCATCGTGCTGATCCCACCAGTTTCCGATGGCATTATCAACATCCGCAAACGTGTGTGGAGTCTCGCCACAGAGCCTAGCGTTCCATGAAGTACTAACAAAAAACGGGGTGTTGACACAATATATTCCGAGGATATCGCGCGGATACGGCATTTCCCATCCCTCGAACACGATTCTAAGCTTCATTAAAAAGGAAAATCTCATCCTGCTGTTTAAGCTTCAGGTACGTGACACTCTAGAGCCCGGAGTTGATCGATTTTGTGTAACACATTTACTCTTTTCCGCAACGACCACCCCACCCCCCGTACCGTTTTGGTTTAGCATGCTTGACCTGGTTGTGCAAGATTTATAAATAATTAAATTTAGGTTGGAGATTGATTTATCGGTTAAAACTGAATTGCCGTTGCCGTTGTCATCGGCTAAGAATTCCTTCACACCATTCCATTTGCACCATGCAGTAGCGGTGTGTGTCCCTTCTACTCATTGGAACAAATTCGTGTGAAGTATTTCATTTGGAACCGCCTTTCCTCCAACCACTTCCAATTTAGCTAGAGAAAACCATCGTGGTGACAGCTTTTATTGATTCAAGAGAATTCCACACCGCCGGCCCCCTGATTGAGCTTCAATCGACAACTCGTTTTTCCATTCAGCGCATGCTAATTTGCATAACTTTACGCTTCGTCGATACTTTTTCCTCCCTTGGAGGGATGGGGAGGTGCTTCGTTCAAAAAGAGCCTGAGGAAATCTAGTCTTTCATTACATCTTTCGTTTTTAGCTCTCTGTCTGTGTTGTTTATCGTCATCGACTAGGGTGATTGGGCGATGGGTTTCCTGGAATGATCCTTTAGTGCGGAATTAGCTTGCTCTTAATAGAAAGGGTTTCCCAGCGAGAGCGATTATATAGTTGTTAATGGAAAAGCATTTAAGAATATGGAAATGTTGTGGTGTTGATGAGGGGAACTTTATTGACGCTTTTTGAAGAAGGGTGTAGATGTAATAACCTCAGTACTACGTAGCGGAAGTTTACCGAATTTTTTGAACAAGTTTGCAAAGCTATTTGTTGCGCTTGAATAATTCAACGAAGAAAATATCCTTTTGTTAAACATAATAACGCAGCCCTGTTCAAATACACCGTAACGTGCGGTTATGTAGAACGCACAAGTCAAAACATTCCCGCCATATCGATTCTCACGCTCCTTCCTCCGAAATCATGAAACGCTCTCTTCCCTATTGGTGTCCTGTCGAGGGAGTTTTGATAAAAAAAACAGGACAAAAATAGAATACACGCAAGCTATGTCAACCCAACCACTAAGTTCACTTTTGATGAAGGAATTTTCATGCTGTTTTGAGCACACAAAAGACGGTTTGGTATGGCCAATTCAATACAGTTGGCAAGCAGCGCTGAAAGGGAGTAATGTTCGGCGAAATCTGATTTCCACCAAAGATGCTACGGAACACAATTTACGCCTTTTCTCGGCAAAGAAATGGGTATTCAATAGCTGTCAACTTTCGGGGGTGAGACGTGCTGACGACGACAGAGATATTTTTTGTTTGGTGGAAAAATAGGTAAATATAAGATCAGATAACATACCCGAACGGAATTGAAAAACGGAATACAAGACGATTTGTTGGAATGTTGCTGACTTTGTATGATGGAAGTGGTGCAGTACCAGTCGAAAAGCGTTCATCTTCACTGAAAATGCCTTGAATTTAGCGAAATTTGATTAAGAAACTGTAACCACCAAGTTATGGTATACAATTGAAGGGGAATTTTCTTGTAAACAACAAGCCTACTTGTAATATCCTGTATGCAATTTCTGACTAGGTTGCACGCTTTTGCACTCATCCAAATGTAGGATTTTGCTGTTGCATTGTGTAACCAATTTAAAGACATAGGGGAAATGGCTCTAATGTTGGCCTATGGATCTAAGATTGGGCCCATCGCTAAAAATCTGCTATTTATCAGTTTTATCTACATGAACGCGTCATTGGGACGGTACTAATGGATATTTTTGGTCGCTATTGAAAATTTAGTCGATTGCTGAATTTATGTATGTTCCCAAATTAGGGGCATTTAGGCCGACATTATATCCATTTCCCCTACTTTATATTATTAGCAAAATCAACAAACTGTTTCATTGATGTAATGATAGTTCTTATCATTCTAGATTCTAGACCAAACAAAATTAATTATAAAACTACATGTATAGAAAATACATACAAGTAAGCCAGTTTTCGGCACTAGTGGTCTTCTAATTGGTTCTATCTTAATGTTCACACTTTTTCATTATTTATCAAATTTATTTCGATACAACATATATTTTGCCAAATATAATAAAACCTTGAAAATTTGTTTCAAATTTATTTTAGTTCCTAGGGCCAAAACCTGGTGCACTTGTGCCAACTGGCAAACTTACAATACTGGTGCAATTGTACATGTACACAAATTGAATAATCATAATTTAAGGAATTGATAATGAATTTATGATTGAATTTAAAATACCGTCGGTCGGGGCTTCTTTTGACACTTTATTTGATGTAAACGAACTTTAATACAAGGATGTGGTGTATATACAATAGGAATACCATTATGGTGCGCAATCAGAAGCATATGAACGACCAAGATGATTGTAGAAAATGATCACCATATAGCCATCAAACCGCAGTCGAAAATGTTAACAGAGGGGCTACTTTGGACACGTGATAAATTTTCATCTGTTTTACTTATTAAAAAATCAAACATCAATCGACATCATAAACTCCATCCAAAAATAAACAACCTGTACAAAATTTGTAGACAGATCACTCAAATTACTGGTTTGACAGATATTGCAAAAAATCATGAATTATTGGTACGATGGAGATTTAATATGGAGAAACATCAACTCTCTTTCCTTTACATTGCTGCATTATTTGCTTTCACAAGGTCACAACTAACGATTTTATGATCGCTGATTGCTCGTTCATCGCGTTGCTCATCGTTACAGCTAATCGCTAGTTGTGACCTTCTGAAAGCAAAATTGACACATTTTATATGTCATATAAGAACTTTACCACCTCTTCTTGCATCTTACAAATAACATCTTATCGTTATAGTATCCCATTGTATCATAATACCGAAAAATAGCATTTTAGCTGTAATGAGCAATTGCAAGCCTGACCAAAACTATGAGAGTTTATAGAATGGAACACTGTCAAATGTCTATTGACTGAATGTGTATTCCATTGAAGTAGCGACAAATTGAAGCAACTTAGAGATATTAGCGACCAAGCAGAGAATATCAGCAGAGCCGCTGTGATATTCATGTCAGTGATATTTAGTTTGACACTGGCAAACTGATTTTCACTTCAAGAGACTCATAAAATTCAGCATTTTGATGGAATTGAATTGATATTAACGTTTTCAAAAGTATGAAATGTGGTCCTACTCCATCTCTTCCACTGAGAGGCGAAGAGGAAAGAAAAGCTTTTTAACCAGCAGCTGCAAAACATTGTAAAGAACGCTTTTCATATACACGAAGACCGCCATTACCGAGCATACGGTACATCCATCCTATGAAGTAATGTCATTCTCATGTTGACTACATTTCTCATGGTGACATAGGAAAGGTGGGAGCATATAGGAAAGCAAGAGTTTTCGTGTTTTGATGTCCCTCAATTGAGTTTTTTTTTTTTTTTTGCTTTATTAGAGAGATTTTTAGCCTTGGTCTGGTTCATCTCTATCATTGAGTTTTTAAATCGAACACATCAACGGCGCCGGTGGTGTAGTGGTAAGCGTGATTACCTCTCACCCCAGCAGGCCTGGGTTCAATCCCAGTCGGCGCCGCCGGGATGTTCTGAGGCATAACATCTCTGATCACGCCTTCCTTCGGATGGGAAGTAAAGCCGTTGTTCCCCGGTTCATGAGTTGATGGGTCGATAGGTAGGGTCCAGGTGTGGGAGCACGTCGGTAGCATTGGTGCTCAGCACGGAAAATAAGATCGACGGAAAAAACAAACCAAAGGAAATCGAACACATTATCTGTTCATTTAAATAAAATGTGTATGAGCTTTTACTCACGAGAAATTAGCAGTTGATGTTGACACTGATTTTAAAACATAGTCAGATCAGCGTACAATATTCCCACCTCTACTAAGTTTTATATACACCTTGTATGAAAGCTTCTGTCAAACACTGTTATTGATCTACACTGAACGAAAACATCCGCAATACTTCGAATGATTATTGCATTGCCGGCATCCATATGACTGTCCTCTAAATAAAGGATGATCATTATTTGAAAATTGGCAGTACAACATACAGTGCTTAGAGGATATCAGTTTAATAATAGGATGCCTTGCAAATGCTTAAAATTGGGTTGATAGTTCGCTTGTTTATATTTCCATATTGAATAGCCAGGAACAGCCATTCCATCATGGATACAAAAATCTTTTGTTGGTAGAGGAAACTTCCTCCACCACGAAATGGACAATCTTCGGTTCCTACGCTTTACATAATCGTTTTGGAGGATTTGCGTTATGGGGCTGAATCAGTACAATATGCATTTCAATTTGGGATGACAATCATTCTACAGAGAGCATTACGTATTTCAACTGAGGCCCATTCACTTCTTGTATCAATGTTCATCCTGTATTCGAGTGGAGCATCATCTGATTACAAAACAATCGTCGTCCGGTTGCAGCTATCATTCGTAAAAGCAATTTCGATGTTTCGATTCGAATGGTCTGAGGTTTCATTCGAAAAGAGCATGATGTTTTGGTACAGTGTAAGAGAAGTGGAGACAATACGGAGGCGAAAACGAACCACTTTTCTGTCAAACGCGAACCAGCTCGTGATTGGTCGATTTGAAGTGCGTAAGATAGAGATAGGGATAGAGATAGAAATAAAAGAGTAAGGAGGCAACTGTCTCCTCTTCCTCTTAGTTATTGATATAGGACCAGTGGCTTACACACATTCATTCAATGTTCAAATCAGGTCGAAACAAATTCACAAAAATGGCTCCGAAAATTCCCAAAGAATTAACTTGTAAGAAAACAACGAAAGAATCAAAATAATGCAAAATGAAAAGTGTTTCTTAATTAAAAAAGTAAAGGGTTGTGTCCTAGACACGACCGCAGTATGACGTAGAACCACACAAAATTGTTGTTTTTCATGCATTTTTGACTATTATACTTTATCTTAAAATTTTCAAGTATTTCAATGTTTCGGTTATGGTTGATTCAAAACAATTTACACATTTTCTTTACAAATATCCATGTGAAATTCCACATGATGTTCATTTGACCACACATAAACAGAATCCACTCAGAAGTACACATGAAATTTACACGCAAATGAATAGTATGTGTGGTCACTAGACTGATGCAAAATTTGAAATTTTCGCTCCACAGTGCTCAAACGGTGCCAAATCGGGTCCTGATTAGCCTCCAAAAGAGAAAACTCATTTTATAAGAAACTGACTTGGCACAAACCATTTGAAGTTTACATGGAAATTACTATGGGAAAACAAAACTTTTTGTTCATTGTCTTCTTGCCTTTTTACACATTGTACTGTTAACACATTTTATTGCTATTCTTATGGGAATTTTTATCAGCTACAACTTTGCAGAAGATCATTTTTCATCCAAACGTCAAATTAAATAGTTATTAATTTTTTAAGAGATTGATAATCTTATGGCAAGATTAAGCAACTGTATTGTGGGCAACACTGTATTCTGCAGTGTGACATAGTAGCCATGATTTTTGTCCTCTATTCTACGCGCCATAAACACCAATGTTGCCTGCTGAACAGTTGATTGAGCATAATCATAAGACATCAGGGACTTGAATCATTAATAATTTTTGTTCCTTACGTTTGATCGAAAAGTGGTTTTCAACAAGTTCAGCTATCATTTTCTAAAGTAGAGTGAACTGGTGAATTTTGAGATAGATATAAACTGAAATTATGGTTTCTCCATAGTAATTCCCATATAAACTTCAAATGGTTTGTGCCAAGTCAGTTTCTCACTAAATGAGTTCAAATTTTGGGAGGCTTATCAGGGCCCAATTTGGAACCATTTGAGCACTGTGGAGCGAAAATTTCAAATTTTGCATCAGTCTAGTGGTCACGCATGGTTTTTAAATGTACATATTTTAAGTAGGGGAATTTACGTATTCTCGGCAACCTAAGCAGCGACCTTCTTTCTATAGCCTTTTTCTCTGAGGAACGCACACATATGCAGTATTGGTTTGTTTACAATCTTTTGCTGCCAGCTGCTCTAACAATTTCAGTCGAAAGAATTGTCAAAAACTGTTTTGAAACGCTTTTAAAAAGCTCCAATCTTCTCTAGTGAGAGCGAGTATTGTCGGCAACCGTTCCATTTGAACTGCATGTAAATCTGCTGTTCTATTATCGGCAACTCGAAATCAGCTACAATTTGTAGTGTGTGTGTTTCATTTCAAGAAAACCTTGCTAGATTGCTTTTTCCCAGTGGTAAAAATATAGTCAAATTGAAGCTGAAAGCATAAAGAATCGTTTGCATGCATTCAGCGAAGTGTTTTCGTAAGAAAATCCAGTGAAAATAGTGTTTCAATTTGGGTTGCCGAAAATAGTCTTGCAAGCCGAAGGCGTCATTTCCCCTATGTGGCTGACACATAGATATTGTTTTGTTAGGAGCGGTATTTGAGGGGTGGGGGGGGGGGGGTTAGGAAAGGTTGTTGAGGGGTGGGGAGGGGGTTGGTTAGGAAAGGTTGTTGATGAGTGGGGGAGGGGTTAGGAAAGGTTGTTGATGAGTGGTGGTGGGGGGTTAGGAGAGGTCGTTGAGGGAGGGGAGAGATTGTTGTGAAGGGGGGAGGGGAAGAGATTGTTGTGAAGGGGGGAGAGGGAGAGATTGTTGTGAAGGGGGAGGGGGAGAGGTTGTTGTGAAAGGGGGAGGGGGTTTCATCATTATTGTGGTCACGCCGTGATCCACCTTAAGTCGCTGATTTGGTCCTGCTTACTGCAGGACCAAGCGCCACGCCGTCCGAAGCGACAATGAGCAAAAGCATGACAGCAGCGCTGTTTTATATCTTTTCAGGTTCAGGACCTGATAGGATTTCCCGCAGTTTTTTATGAATGGGGCGGAGCAGAAAGTTTCTTTTGTGCAGAATATGTAAAATAGGATGGACTTTGGATGTTAATATAATTGCATATATAGAGGCACCAGATATGTTTTACCGTCAGTTGTGTGTAATTCACCAACTGAATGTCATCAAACATGTCTTCAATGCAATTTTTTGTTCAAATTTGGTAAAACTTGGTTTTACTAATGATTGTGGTATGTTTAAAATTTATTTCCCGGAAAAAAGGGATCATTAAAGTCTGTCTCGTTTTCGGGTTATTGATGAGGGGGGTTTTAGAAGTGGTATTTGAGGGGGGGGTGGGTAGGAGAGGTATTTGAGGGGGGGGGGGTTAGGAGAGGTATTTGAGGGGGGGGGGTAGGAGAGGAATTTGAGGGGGGGGGGGGTTAGGAGAGGTATTTGAGGGGGGGGGGTTTAGGAGAGGTATTTGAGGGGGGGTAAGAGGGGTTTGATGGTGGGGAGAGGGGTAGGAGAGGTTTCATGGTGGGGGGGGGGGTAGGAGAGGTTTGATGGTGGGGGAGGGTAGGAGAGGTTGTTGAGGGGGGGGCCGAGAGATTGTTGTGAAGGACGTGTGTGCTTTTCCTCATTGTGGTCACGCCGTGATCCACCTTAAGCTGCTGATTTGGTCCTGCTTACTGCAGGACCAAGCGCCACGCCGTCCGAAGCGTTAATGAGCAGTGGCATGAGACCAGCGCTGATTTATATCTTTTCAGATTCAAGCAGAATGATGTGCAACCAAGTGGTATTCGTTTATGATGACTGGGTTTGCGAAAAAGGCTTATTTCATGAAAACAGTGATAAAATTATCATTTGTACATTTTCAAAAGTTTAATTACAGAAAAATTGGAAAAATATTTATTTCAACAGGTTCGTAATGTAATATCCTATCGATTGGCGTATTTGGATTTTAATTTCATCTATAAATGACAAAGTTACAAGCGTTCAAAACCTAACACTCCTTCACCACACATATTTTTTGACTTGCACCCCAGTATAGTCGACAAAGACGTAGTTCTACGTCAAAAATCATGCTTCGATATAAGATACAATTCGATATAACATACATTCGTGAAATCAAAATGTGATTTTTTTTAAGAAAGGCTGTTTTGCACTTCTAGGTGAACAATATTACCAAAATATGCTATATTTTTTATAATTTATCAAAATAATGCAAAATTAAATGTGTTTCTTAATTTAAAAATCATGCTTCGATATAAGATACAATTCGATATAACATACATTCGTAAAATCAAAATGTATGTTATATCGAAGTTTACCTGTATAACGCTCTTTGATTCACCTTGTAATTATCATAAAAAAAAAATAAAAAATATCGCTATATTATCTAGGAATTCATCAACGAATTTTGCTGAAAAAATCTCTCCAAAATATTCTTTAAAATTCACTCAATATTCCACTCAAAATTCTCTTGGGGTGATTTCGTGAATTTCTTGAAATGGTCATCAGAATTCCCTATAAATTCTTCCATGTGTTCTCTAAAGATGATAAGGGCTCAGTCGGTAAAGGCGTAGCTACAAAGCAAGACCATGCTGGAGGTGACTGGGTTCGATTCCCGGTCCGGTCTAGGAATTTTTCAGGTTGGAAAATTCCACGACTTTTCTGGGCATAGAGTATTTAATTAATAACCGTGGAAGTGCATCTAGAACACTAAGTTGTTAGCACGCATTAAGCTAATATTCGATAAGCAATAAGCTTGCAATGCGAAGAAGAATAAGAATAAGAAAGATGATAATAGGAACAACCTTGAGATTTTCCATTATATTCCTTTGAAATTTAACTTAAAACTTCGTAGGAAATTTCCATGAAACTATCACAGGGTGTCGACTCAAAGTCGAAAATAAAATTCCCTGACTTTCCAGTCGGTTTTCAGAAAAATTCCAGTCCACAAAACTTCGTTATTTTAACCTAAGAAGCTACAACGTGATGTGCTTCATTATACCGTAGCTTAAATTAAGGTTAGTTTAAAATGAGCAGCAGGGTAAGCTTTCGAAAATATCAAGAATAACATACTCATGGCACTTACAACAGAACTTGATACTAATACAATTTTTACAGACCATATGACCGACTACCAACGAAGGATGTGAATAGACCTAGGGCTATAAATACATATTATAATATAATAATGAATAACTACTGCTCACAACTAGGCTCCCTATTCATTACTAAGTAAGGGGTACCACAAAATATCAAATAATGGACGCAGTGGTTCAACTCCCCCCAACAAAAAAGGTAATAATAGGAATATTTAATCAATGTCACCAAGCTCTCAATTTGTGTTCATAATTTCACAGCCAAATAAAAATCAACCCGTAGACGATCCTTTCTCTTTACATATAAATTATTGTAAAATAACAGAGCAGTGATTATTCTTGCTTTTGCAACCGAACCTGAGGATGCACTGCTCATGCATTAGTCAGTTTCGTACTTTCTGGAACTCCATATGACAACCGCAGACATGGTAAAATAATTTAAGTTTAATTATCATTAACATTTTATTCTCTCAGTGAGTTCACATTACAACGAGAAATTGCAAGTTTAATATGTGTTTATTTTCGGATTACGTTTAAAAATATTTATCATTTGAGCAGAACAATTTTCTCCTGCAAACGACGATCCTTGTCTACTTGGAAAGCGAATGCGATTTTTCGAACTCACTGAATAAGTTCATTCAAAATTTGTAAGTTTTCGAACCCGCTTGCATGAGTAACACCATCATAGATCTGACGTCGCGCTACGACTGAAGGCCCAAACGCAATGTGGGCGGAAGCGGAACGGAAACGCTGTCACAAATGACATCAAGATGCCTAACCGCACTCGATTTGATTCTAACTAGTTTTCAATCCGACTAACAACGGCGCCGGTGGTGTAGTGGTAAGCGTGATTACCTCTCACCCCAGAAGGCCTGGGTTCAATCCCAGTCGGCGCCGCCGGGATGTTCTGAGGCATATTTAACATCTCTGATCACGCCTTCCTTCGGATGGGAAGTAAAGCCGTTGGTCCCCGGTTCATGAGTTGATGGGTCGATAGGTAGGGTCCAGGTGTAGAAGCTGCCTTCCTGGCACGTCGGTAGCATTGGTGCTCAGCACGGAAAACAAGATCGACGGAAAAAACAAACCAAAGAAAAAAAAAAAAAATAATCCGACTAATAGGCTTACTCAGATCGGGCTTTTCCGCTACCACTGCCGTTCCGCTGTCATTGCGCTTGGGCCTTGACTCTTCCCTCATGTTTTCAAAGATATTCTGCATTTACCGAAAAACCTCTCTCTGCATTGGCGTTGCCATGCGATAAGCAGCAAATCATTTTCACAACCAACAATAGTTCTGATTACGCCGACCAATAACCTGTGCCAAAAAACGTCCAGTCGTTCCGTTTTTGCGATCATATTGATCAAATGTGCATTTACCTGTGCAATATTGTTATTATTATTTATTATTGGTCGGATACTAAGTTGAATTGACGAACCATGGCGACAAGAGAGCTGTTAGCTGCATGATTGGTATTGTGCGCTTCCTCGTGTAGCAAAGCTCTCGGATGGAGTGTACGGACAGGTGCATATACATTAATCTTAGCCAGTAACTCCGGCACATCATATTCAGCAAGCAAAACTTTGGCAACGAAGACAGCCTGCGATGCGTTTCTCCGCTCACCAAGAATATCCAAGCCCAGCAAACGACAGCGATCAGCATACGGTGGTAGATTAAGCGGGTCGCTCCAAGGAAGATGGCGCAATGCGTATCTGACGAATCTACGTTGGACTCGAAGCTGTGCAATCCATACTGCCTGGTAGGGACTCTAGACAACACACGCAAACTCAAGCAATGAGAGCAGCAATGAGCAGTAAAGAGCTTTAAAACACAAAGGATCCCATAAAATTGCGCACATACGAAACATAAAAGATCTCCGAAAGCTTTTGTAATTCTAAGTAATCAGCTTGGTTGCGAACAGCAATGTAAATTTTCAGGTCATCAGCAAAAAACAATTTACCTCCGCTAGGCAGGATAAACGTTGCATCGTTCACAAATAGAGAGAAGAGCAGTGGTCCCAGTATGCTTCCCTGTGGAACTCCGGAACTGTTCGAGAAGCAGTAAGATGAGTAGTTTCCGATGCAGGCAGTAACTTGCCGTTGTACGAGGTACGATCTCAGCCAACTGCAGAAGGGAGCAGAACATCCAATTTTGTCCAGTTTTGCTAGTAGAATGACGTGCACAACTTTATCAAACGCAGCTTTAAGATCTGAGTAGATGGCATCCACTTAGAGTTTCTTAGATACATTTTCCATGCAGAGAGACGTAAAGCTGACGAGATTCGTTTCGACGGAGCGGCCAGGAAAGAAGCCATGCTAATGTATTTTTTGCAGAAACCAAACAATCTCTCATTGACCAGCGAGTCGAACACTTTCGATTCGACCCCGAGCGAGGTAATCCCACGGTAGTTTTCCACATTGCATTTGTCTCCTTTCTTGAAAACTGGGAACATAGTAGAGCATTTCCAAAGGGTGGGAAACTTACGCTGATGGAGCGATAGATTAAAAGCAGGGTCATCATTGCATCATTGTGGCTAAGATATCACAGCATTTTTTCAGCACAGCAGATTGCATAACGCTCGGTCCGGGTTAAAAAGAAGATTTAGTTTTCCTTATCGCAGAGAGAACCATTTCAACATCCACAGTAAAAACATCCATGTTTACGACATCGGTTGGCACATCGCGGACTGCTAGATTGATTTCAACTTGCGATGGTGAGTCGTTCGAGAAAACGCCCGAGAAGTGCCTTGCAAAAAGCCTGCATTTATCCTCAGTTGCAATGCTACGTCGTTGCCCAGAAAAACCTTCGACGGGAGACCAGTTTCCTTTCCTTCAGTATTTACGAACGACCAGAATCATTGCTTCGCAGATTGCGTTCAGTGCGAATTACATACCGCTGGTAGAGAAGCTTGTTGTAGCGGCGATAGGGTAAACGCTCCTATAGTTGCGGTACGTCAGAAGCGTTAGGTTCCTATAGTTGTGTATTGAGTATCCATACACAACTATAGGAACCTAACGCTTCTAACGTACCGCTACTATAGGAGCGTTTACCCTAGTTGTTACTGGCAATTGAAAAATTCCGTTTGGTCAAGAAGCAGAAATACAGTCGCGCAGAAAGCAATTATAGTGATCGACAGCTATGTCGATCTCCAGGTCATTCAACACGTTCCAGTCTATCTTGGACTAGGAACGTCGCAGCAAACGTAAATCAGTCTTCCGGAAGTTGAGACGATAGACAATCGAAGTTTCATCAAAGTGAAGTTGAGATCTATTTGCGATAGAAATATCCAAAGCAGGATAGAAATTGTCAAGAGGAACGATGACATCAGGTGCCTCAGTAACGGTACAGTCAAGAAGTGAATTTTCACTAACGAACACCAAGTCTAGGAAATGAGACTGAAAGTTGGGAACTAGATTTATCTGCCTCAATCCATGAAAACCAGTACCGTCCACAAGCAAGCGGCTGGCCGGAGTAGTAACAGATGCTATTGGATCTGGATATGCAATATCCTGAGTGCGACCAGATAAGCCCAGGTTGATTGAAATCACCGAGCATAAGAATCATGTCCAAATAATAGTCCAAATGTAAAGTCATAGAAGAAAAAAATTCTACAGCATCCATATGAAGTTGCATTATACTACAGTCGAGACGTCGTTCAGGGGGAATGTACACCGTTCAGATGGTCAATATTAATGAACCTTTCCATAACGCCTCTAACCATTTGAGACATCGCGTTGCACAAAAAAGGCACCATAGGGTTGTCCATCTGAAATTCGCATTGAAATGGCTCAACTTCGACAGCAACTGATTTAAAGAAAGCTAGCTTAATACCACGTTCAGACTACAGAGTTATAACATATTATAACGGTTATCAAATAATTGCAACACAGAAACCACCATCAAGATAGTGCTATCAGCAGCGAGACATTCAAACAGTTTTTAACATCTTGGTAGGAAGCTGACGTTGGTTCAATTTTGTCTTTCTGGACGCCTTGAATAAATTTTCGTATTTGCGGAGTAATTTTGATTGCCCTCTGAACAGCAGCACTATTTTCCAACCATCGGTGACCGCAAAACTTTAACGGGAATATGGTAGATCCAGAATACATCGTGATAAACGCTCGTCTTGCTGGTGCATCTTTGAAGATATTGTAGATACCACGCAAATATTTGACAACATCCCAACTGATACTGTGAACACTATCCTTGAATGTATTATGCAAAATATACAGCCCACAGCTTCCCAGATCTATCAGCTTCTCGCCACCTTTTTGTACCTCTAGCTTCAATTTACATTGGGCCCATCCATGGACACTTGCAGCAACTTGTTCGAAGAGATACCGGCAAGGGAGTCCATAAACGCAGCGAGTAGATCTGATGCCCGGGATCTTCCCAAAAACTTTCACGTCATGCACTGATACAATTTCAAAGATTGTTTTATGTGTCCCACACATGATTTTTTGCAATGTGATCAACATTATTTTTTTCCCTGACCTACATTAAAATTCCCTGATATTCCCTGACTTTCCAGATCATAAATAGAATTCCCTGACTTTCCAGGTTTTTCCAGGTAGTCGACACCCCATCAAAACTTCTTTCAAATACTCTTAAGCGAACTTTAGGAAGCATCATCAGAATTTTCATTGACTTTTTTTTAGAGTTCCCTTTGGATAGCTTTCTTCTCTTGGAATTCTACTTACCAGTACCATGGAATTTCCCTTAGAATTTACTTTCAGTTCTCGTTACAAATCTCTTAGAAAAGTCCTCTCAAAATTACATTGCAGTTTTAGTCAGAATGCTACAAACGATGCCCTGGTAAATTTAATACTCAGGAATTATCCTTACGTTTCACTTGGAGTCTGGAGTTCCGTGGAACTAATTAAATTTCAGTTTCCAAAAAAATCTTTCTTTGATATTTTCCTCTGAATTTCCTTGAAATTATTCCTGAAGATTATTCTAAATTCTCATCAACTTTATTAATTAAACATCATAACCTTTGGAACTTTATCAAAACCCTTAATTTGTTTTAAATCTAAGTTTTTAGATATTATTTTCCGTACTCATGAAAGTTTATTTTCATTTAAGCTTCTTGAAAATTTCTTCAAGTTTTATTTCATTCGGTCCAAGCAGGGTTACACTTCAACTCACTTGCTATAAAAACAATTGTTTTTCAGAATTATGAAATCATTAGATGTTATAATGATAATTCTAACTTGTAAGTTACAAGTACAGGTCGTGAAGTATGTGTTTAACACATACAATCTGTCAATATTGCTTTCAGTGCGTCACAATCAGCGATTTTACGATTCGTGAGCGCTTACTCTGAGTGAATGCTCACGAATCATAAGATCGATGATTGTGATGCTCTGAAACCAAAATTGACAGGTTTCATGAGTCAAACACATACTTTACCCCCCTATTCTTGTTACTTACAAGTTCAACATACCATTATATTATTTTATGATTTCATTATTCAGGGTGGCCAGTGAATTTTCATTTTGAAATTCCCGGTTTTTTCCCGGTTTTCCCGGTTCAAATATTAAAAATTTCCCGCCTTTTAATATTCAATAAAAAATCAAATTGAACGCATTTTTAAAAACGTGCTGAAACGAATTTACTGAAAGGATAAAAAAATAATTTTTAAGCGCCGGTGGTGTAGTGGTAAGCGTGATTACCTCTCACCCCAGCAGGCCTGGGTTCAATCCCAGTCGGCGCCGCCGGGATGTTCTGAGGCATAACATCTCTGATCACGCCTTCCTTCGGATGGGAAGTAAAGCCGTTGGTCCCCGGTCCCATGAGTTGATGGGTCGATAGGTAGGGTCCAGGTGTGGGAGCTGCTTTCCTGGCACGTCGGTAGCATTGGTGCTCAGCACGGAAAACAAGATCGACGGAAAAAAAACAAACCAAGGAAAAAAAAAAATTTAAGAAGATTCCCAAGATTCTGGGGCTTTGAAATTTGTGTAGAGTCTGAAACTAGAACTTTACTTCAAAATTTATGATTAATAACAATCTTCGTGATGCCAGACTTGGAGAAAAAATAATTAAAATGAGAGATTTTGAAAAAATTTCAAGATCACAGATTTGAAAAAAAAACATACTTATGAGTCGTGGAGTCACAATTGTCACGTTGTGAGACTTGGCAGCATTTTAAGGGTTATAACAAATTACAGAACAATCTATAGAATCTTGCGGACAAACCCTGGAATTTTTAATAAAATTGAAAAGAATTCAAAGTGTTGATTTCAAACAAATATTTAGAATGTTTTTGAAGGATAAGTTCTGAGCAGAATTCCAGAATTATTCTGACATGAAATTCTTATAAATTGTTCGATGAATTTGGAATGATTTCTGTGGAGAAGAATGCAAGTTCGAAATTAAATTGTTACGTAATTTTAGAAAATTCCAAAAGGAGTTGTGAAAAATAAAACATAAAGTAAACTTCCTACGTGATTTTGTGAAGATTTGTATGGGGATCGTGAGGAAAATGACAGATAAATTTTAAGAAACATTTCAAGAGAAGTAGGGGGATGGCGGAAAGAAAACCATACGGAGCATTTTTGTACAAACTTGTTGAAAATGCTTCTAATATGCATCTCCATGAAAACCGTATCAAAATTCAATTACATGTCTAAGATAATAATGGAAATGTTATTTTCTAGTGAAACCCCGTCAAAACGTTAACTTTTACTAGGGTGCTCATATTGCCCCGTATGGTTGTTGATCGGAGCAAAAACTGAAATTTTTCAAACATAATAATTTATTGAGTCTATCATATTTTATCCTTATTTTTAACATTATATATTATCAAACATATTACAAAGCATGATCATGATCACAGCTATCATACATTTATGAATGTTTTTCATGTGTTATGATGTGTTTTTCTTAGGTGGACCATATTGCCCCTATCTACCCTATGATCAGAATTCAACAAGAAACAGAGTTCTAAGAGTGTTCTGGCCAGAGCTGGTAAATATCACGGCCATCATGTGACGATGAGAAAACAGGTTCTCTCACTATCACGAGACGAAACTACCTATCATTAGCTTTCTTGTCATTTTTCAATGATCAAGCATTCATGAGAATAATTCCTATGCGGTTTTGACTTCGGTTCTTCTATCTGATTTAGATAAATTTAAGCAAACAAACGTATATAATTGGTAGAGTGAATATATTATTAAGGTTTCTTCGTTACAAGTAACTTTAATAGCATTAAATGAGCTAGTTATTACGATGATCACAACACTGTCACGTTCTGTCATGACAAAAAATTCGATGAGATTTTGAAAAAATCTCTATCATCGTTTTCTTATCCAATAATAGTGACAGAAGTATCTATGTAAATATCGCTTGAGATCTTTCATTGAAAATGACATTTGCCAGCCCTGGTTCTGGCAATAATTTCAACCCTAGTGCGAAAAATTCATCACAGAAATCCAACAAAATTGATTGCAAAAAATTGCTAATAATTACAAAGAAATTCTTTAAAATATTCCAAGGGGTTTCTAAATAAAATTTCGAAAGATTTCTGCTGTTTAGAATAGAGTCAAAAGAAATTTTTGAAAATATTTTCAAACGAATCAAAGTCGCCTAAGTGGCTCAAGGGAATTCTAAGAAGGATTCAAATTAAATTCTTAGAAGGGGTTTCAAGTGAATTCCAAATTACTGGTTAATTTCAAAAGAATTTCATGATAATTCAGAGCAGGATTACAAGTTAATTCTGGAATTCATATCATCACAATTGTGAACAACGAACAATAATTCAATTTCGGTTTTTACAAATATTTGTATCCACAGTCCAGCATCTTCAAAATTTTCTTTTAAGGACCATGCTCTTTACATCTAAAATTGAAACTTATTGCAATATTGCTGAGTGATTAAATTCTAAAAACAATAAGACGGGTAACCGAAGAAAATTATGCAATTTATACCTGAAATTCTGGTGTAAAAATTTGTTCCTATGGTATGGTTAATTTATTTTTCCCGGTTCTCTCTTCGAATTCCCGGGTTTTCCCCGGTTACTTTTCAAATTCCCGGATATTTCCCGATATTCCCGGTTTTCCCGGTTTGCTGGCCACCCTGATTATTCCAAAAAACAATGTTTTATAGCAAGATTTCAAAAAAAAAATAGTCTAAGTTTAAAATCTGTATAAATTATTCATGTTTCAGAACCATAAAAAACACGGTGTCCATTCAAATCCAATTTTCCCGGTTTTTCCCGGTTATTTAAAAAAACAACTCAAACATCCCTATTACTTAAACAAAAAAGGCGTTCAAAATAACCATTTATAGGTTATCATATAACATTTCAGCAGAATTGCTACACAATACGTCTGCTTTGTAAAAAAATGAGATGAAATTTGCACTAACATTTTGATGATTTAGATCTCCAAAATCTCATGGAATCATTAATTCGTATAAAATTAAAGAATCTCCTGCAAAAAATGAGCCAAAATGTTGTTTTGGTATGTCAGAAAGAGCATATATCATATACAAGGGACCTGAGGAGGAGAAACGCAGCATTAAAAGTTCTTCAAATCTTCCTGGAGTTTAGTTCTTAAAGTATAAGCCAAACAACATTGTATAGAATACAAAGATGTTTTACCAAAATATAAAACAAATCGTCCTGGAGAAGCTTTACAGGTTGATCGAAATCCTGTTCGATTTACACTCAGAAGTTTTGAACATTTTTGTGCATCACATCATTTGAAATTATTAATTGTGTTTGGAAATAATATCCAAATTATTCCGGATATCTGATCATGAAGTTGTGCAGACTCAACAAGGTATACGATGATTCGATTCAATGATAGAATGGGTAAACCTTGGAGTAATCCCATAACATAATTTGTTTGGTTTATTACGTTTCCCAAAATGCGTGAAGATCAGATCTCAATTTTTTTGTATATTCAGTTTAACACTTATGGATCATTCGTGACATATCCGCGTTAGATTTGAACTCATGACTTTGGAGTAAGAGGTTTGGAATCAGATCTTTATGTTTTACGGGCTAACCAAGGTATTGAACGATGCCCTGACCAGTGGTAGCACGAGTAGTGGGTTTAAACATTTTTCCCTAACAATTGATACTTGGCAAGCTGCAAAAATGTCATGACATTTCTAAACTGTTTTCTGCCAGCGACAGAACATTATCGCACAAAGAAGCAGACAAGACTAGCGGCGCGCGATCCATAGGCCAACATTAGAGCCATTTCCCCTATGATGGTGGCGAAGTAAATTAATAATTTTGATTAGCTTAATTTTTTGAAACGCAAACTAGAATACTGGTCGATGATTTTCCTGATGAATTTATCGAATTACCGACATTTTCCCGGTTCTACCTGTTGACAATGAAATACTTTTCCCGGTTTTTCAGTCTCTTCCTGGCTCTGCTAATTGCGATTTCGAGAGCAGCACCGACAGCTACATCCTCCAGTTACTGTGGTTCTCGAGGGTCATAGCACTCAAAATGGGAACGGATAATGTTCCAAACCACCAACTTAACATGCCAGCAGCTTTCACAGAACGCAATGCGAGAACAAAATTTGAACAACTTCCAAGAAAGCAGGCTCTTTAAAATCCGCGAAAAAGGTCGTCGATCTCTTCCCTTGCCATCGCTACTGTTGTGATTGCCTACTGCTGTTTGGCTCTCATCGGAGTGGTTTTGTACTGCTCCTTCCCCGAAGGGTTGATGGGTGGCAGCAACAATTTGTCAAACATCGAGCATAGCAAGCGGAACGTAGCAACATGCTGTTTCCGCGTGCTGAAAACTAGGACAAAATGTAGATTTGTTTTTTTTTCATGCCGCGAGGACGCTGAACTTTGTCCGCCGTAGGACTTGGAGCGCAGTAGCGCGACGAATGAAATCCTTATTGCATGTTTACAGTAGTTTGTCTTTGTCCGCATTTTGGGCAGACCCAGCATCCATCTGAGCATCGAGGGAGAGGGGGGTCACCGCTTGTTGCTAGATTTCCGAGGAGACAGGATATTACACTTGTTGTTCCAAGTTTTGTGTTCGTTCATTGTCGGAAAGTTGGTTCACCCATTATCCTGAGTAGTAGAAGTAGCATTGCAGTGGCACTAGGCCAAAACTAGAAGCCAGTTCTTGGAAAATTTTCATTGTTTTGTGCACTTATAGCCTTGGCAGGGAGCAAGTCTAGTCTAGGAGATATGTTTGCGATATATACGAGAGTCATTGTACTTTCCAGCAAAGCTAAACGGCAGTGCAGCAACGACCGACCGACACCGGCAAACGGCAACCAGCAGCAGTGGAAGCGGTGCTTGATCTCGCAATTATAAGATTAAAGTCGTCTCGTCTTTGATGTTGGAATGACTCTTCAAGAGCACTATTGTTTTGCCGTGGAAATTAGAACAGCACCGGAATGGGGTAACTACAACTTGGGTATCTACTCTCGGCGGAGTTTCACCGGTTATAAGCAGGCCGTTGACGAAGTGATTTAAAGTATAACTCACTGTGATGCTAATTTTTAACTTTGATGCGACCAACTTTGATGTTAGCTAAAGCTTAACTTGTGTGGTGCATGTACATGTGGATAGCTAATGAGGGCGCCCAGGCCCCCTGCAAGAAGGGTTCAGAGCAATTTCTCGCTTACGGACTTCAAACTTTTTAAGATCTTAAAAATGTCTAATAAAAGTTCTACAGAAAAAAACATTGGTTTTGACCCAACGCGTTTTTATTAAATATTTTAAATTGTAGGCATGAATCATGCACAATCTTCTTCTTTCTTATTCTTCGCATTTCAAGCTTATTGCTTATCTCATATTTTAGCTTATTGCGTGTTCTCAATTTAGTGTTCTAGATGCACTTCCACAGTTATTAATTGAGAGCTAGTATAATTGTGTGGCAAGGACAATCATACTCTATTGCCCAGGAAAGTTGAGAAATTTTCCAACCCGAAACATTTCTAGACCGGACCGGGAATCGAACCCAGCCACCTCCAGCATGGTCTTGCTTTGTAGCTGTGTCTTTATCGACTGAGCTAATCATGCAGAGCCTTTACAAATTAAAAAAAAAGTTGCAATTCCTGACCGCAAATGCAATTCCTGACCGGTCAAGAATTGACAAAATGGAAGCAACATCCTTTTTTTTTTTGGCGGCATTGGCTAAGTTTAGTTAAAAAGTTGTTATTGCATCAGACCGCCCCCAGAAAAATATCCTTGCTATGATAATGAACATGTTATGTTGTATCCTATAAGTCCACATTGGGGGAAAACGAAATCAACAGTGAATTTTCAAATATCCGTATCTGCTTTTGTAAACACAGATTCAAATGTCAATTTGTCGAAACTCTTAGCCCGCCTACGTAAACTAATACCACCTCAAAATTTTGACAAATTGACGTTTGCAGATTTACGGCTATTTGAAAATTCACTCTTGAAATATAGTAATGATAGAACGTTTTCAATTTTACTAAAGAAATTCGATATACCACCACAACGGTATCAACAATGTTTCTGCTATCAGTACAGACAGTCCAATTTAATTTAATAAAAAAAAAAAACAATGTTTACACTCGTTCCCCGGGCCGCTAGTCACATTTTAGGCAAAAATTCCCGCATCAAACCGGATCTTTAGCTACCAAAACGTGGCTACACACTCCACTGACAACACGAGGCACATCTACCTCGATCAATCTCTCCGGGTCGTTCCCAAAAACAGCAAAAAGAAAAATCCCCATCATCACCCGAGCATCGCCATCACAGTCAGTGTCCGCACGCGAAACCAAAGGTCCATTATAAATTGTACCCCTCTAATTCACACACTTCTGGGTGTAAATCTTCCACTCTGTCAGTTTGGCTACTTTTTCGCAGCTTTTCCATTCCCATTTTTGCGCCCAGGGGAAGGCACTCTTGTTTCCATTTCATTACCCTGTGAAGAAAGACGAGCTACTCGCTCTATTGAACTTTGGATTTCGGCTAAAAGTTTGCCGCACCACTGGCATCATCGACTCCGGCTTCCCAGGGATTGGTGCCACCGGTTCCGGAGGGTGTTAAATGGGATTCCGGTTCATAAAAATTCGGGAAAATGGAGGACGGCGACGAAGGACGCATGGAAATCGAAAACTTACTCTGATCCAAAATTGAAAAACGTCTCTACCATGGGTGTGATAGTAGATTGAATTGCTTGATTCGAACCAAAGTTTCCAGGCCATGAATCTCTTCGCCGTCCACCGTCCGGCGTCCTAGGGTGCTGATGGCAATATCGGAAACGATGGTCCATGCCCAGCAAGGTCTAGCAATTTAATTAAGGCATCCCGTGTCCGGTCAGCAGGTTTATCGACACATGGATCGTCGTACACCGCATGACCTTTACGTCTCTGTATATCTGGCTTTCGCCATGCATTGACTTCCTGGCGACCGCGCAGGCATCCGGTTCTCTGGGTGTTATGGAGTGAGAGTGAAGGTTTCCTTTTTTTTTGTGCGCTGCAAATACCTTGGTGGATGAAATATGGGGCCATCCCAACAACCAACGGCAGGCTTTGTGTAATCCAAGTTAATGAGATCATTGGGAAGTTAAACAATGGTGATACTACCGCGAACCACCAGGTGTGGGTGGTACAGTGGAAAAGCGTAGATTACAGCGTGTATACATAAATTGCAGCAGCCACGATTCGCGCCGCTTTATGAATATTAATCAGTTTGGATACGTCGCCTGTTCTGTGTCGGTGGGAGAGAGAGGTAAGAATGTAGGAATCTATTTGCAATACCTGAGATTTTAATTGTTTGATATGGCTGATGTCATATTCATGGCTGTTGTGGTATAAATTTATTTCGATACGATGGCACCAGAGTCTAAGCTATTCAGCTTAAATAACTTATTTTCAAATGAATCTTACAATCTGGGATCCAGAAAACATTTGTACGTTTGAGAGCCTGAACATTTGTCAAATTGAAAATTCCATACATTTTCCACCAAAATTGTTCGAAATCTAGGATTTTTTAAAATGTAACACTCCAAGGTCGCAATTGTTTGAGCTAAATAAATAGATTTATTTTTCTTAGTCTGTGAGAAAACGTCTATGTATGTAAACAACATTCAAAACAAAATATAAAGGGCGAACACGAAATTATTGCGACACATTCAACAGGGCATAACTTTTTTACCATTGGGTAAAAATCAACCAAATTTTGCACACTTTCTCATTGATGTGTATTGTGTACATGCTGTCAAACTCGAAGTCGTGTTTTTCGATTCAACGAAAATGGAGGTGAACCAACGCGAGTTGAGAGAACAAATTCTTTCCAAACACCTGGAATTTCCTGACCTGTCGCACCGGCAGTTGGGAAAAATGTTGAACATTCACCATTCAACCGTCTCCAGAGTGTTGAAGCGGTTCCAGGAGCGGTTGACGTTGGACCACGGCAAAGGAGCTGGAAGAAAACCGGGACCGGAGAACAAAAAGACGGAGGGAAAGGTGAAGCGGATGATTAAAGCAAATCCCAACGTCTCAAGCCGTGATTTGGCTAAAAAGATCGGCATGTCGCAGAGCTACGTCCAGAATGCAAAGAAGAGAGCTGGACAACAAGGTACAGAACTTCCCAAACCACGATGAGCGGCAACAATCGACGGCTAAAACTCGGGCACGGAAGCTCTACGAAAAGATGCTGACAAAATATGGCTGCTGTGTGATGGACGACGAAACGTATATAAAAGCCGATTTTAAGCAAATTCCGGGGTTGGAGTTTTTCACCGGCAAGAGCAAGTTCGATGTGGACGACAAATTTAAGAAGAAGAAAATGTCGAAGTTCGCCTCCAAATATCTCATTTGGCAGGCCATCTGCTCTTGCGGACTGAGGAGTGAGCCTTTCGTGACAAAGGGCACAGTAAATGGCGAGATCTACAAATCTGAGTGCCTCGAGAAGCGCCTTTTGCCGTTCTTGCAGCAGCACGACGAAGCTCCGCTATTTTGGCCAGATTTGGCATCATGCCACTATTCTAAAAGTGTCCTGGAGTGGTATGAGGCCAATTCTGTCCATTTTGTTCCAAAGGACATGAATCCGCCAAACTGTCCGGAGCTGCGCCCGGTGGAGCAGTACTGGGCAATAATGAAGCGGGAACTTCGGAAGAGCAAGAAGACAGTCAAAGACGAGAAGGACATGTTAAGAAAATGGAAAAAAAAAACTGAGAAACTGGTACCGGATGACACTGTAAAGACTTTGATGGAGGGCATCAAGTGAAAATGCGTTCAATTTTACACTGAAGGCTCCATCGATTAACTTTTCTTTTGATTTTTGAAGTAAATATATGTATAAAACTACCCTAAAATTTTGGTTTGATTCTAAACATTATAAGAAAATTGGCATGACATTTTCGGTGTCGCAATAATTTCGTGTTCGCCCTATAATCCAAATCTCTCTCCATGCTGAGATCACAACCGGAAAAAATCCTTTTCTGTTACGACCAGAACGAATCGTATTGATCGGGGGCAAAAAGGCTCATTTTGCTGAGCGGATTTCACCCGTTTAGCTCATTAAGGTGAACCGGTTCAATTTGAACAGCTCTTTACCTCATTTTGAAATTAATGAAATATTGACACACTCAAAATCAGAAGTACAAAAAATCGACCTTGTAACAATTTAAAGATTAGGGTTTATAACGAATTTTAATGAAATTTCAAAATAAAATTAGTTAGGGGAAATGGCTCTAATGTTGGCCTATGGATCTAAGATTGGGCCCATCGCTAAAAAACTGCTATTTATCAATTGTATCTAGATGAACGCGTCATTGGGACTAATGACTAATAAAACTAATGAATATTTTTGGTTGCTATTGGAAATTTAGTCGATTGCTGGATTTATGTATGGGCCCAAATTTATTAGGGACACTAAGGCCGACATTACATACATTTCCCCTATATAGCCAGGGAAATTTTGAAAAGGTTTCTAATATGGGCAAAACTACCAGGGAGTTCTGACAGAAATTTTAAAGAAATTCTAGGGCTGGTAACGATCAATGCTGCCAAAAATAGTGATTTTAGTGACCATGTTGAAGAAATAAATGACCAGATAGTGACTTACAGTTGTGGACAAAAGTGACTAAAAAGTAACCTAAGAGAAGAAAAGTAGTCGATCAACTACCTGGAAAACCTGGAAAACCGGAAATCTTTAGGGAATATGTTTTCCAGTAAATATCTGGAAGTCTAATCATTGCTCAGGGAATTTAATAAATTTCTTACTAAGGATATTTTAAAGAAAAGAATGCATTTTGAAATACAAACATTTAATTTTCCTCATTATTTTCATTGACACATTGAACTTTATAGAGCTAGATTAATCTTCAGTAACATATAAATTATTAAAATCCTGATACCTACTTGATTTTTTTTTTGTTCTGGAATATTTATTTTTCCACAAATATTAAATTTTAACAAATCTTTGAAATTCTGGACTTAAAAGTTATAATACTTCAAGAATCTGAAGTCAAATTCGTAGCACAGTTTTAAAGGCTCAGGGCATTTAATTATAATGTCTAAGGAACTCTTTGAGAAAATCATCCAGTGCAATCTGTTTTCAAGGTAGTTTTAGATTTCATGTGAAGTTTGAGATAGTTTGGAGTAGAATTTCAAGAAGACCCTGAATTGAATTAATAATAAATTTTAAGGACAACTCATAGGAATTTCTCAGGAACAGAACACTTGGGAACATCAGAAGAAAATTCCAACCGCATTCTGAGGATAATTTCATGAAGGTTGTGAGAGAAAACGAATCTAGAGCAGAAGTCCTTGAAAATTATGGAGAATACTTAGTTAGGGGGTTTACAGAAGGATTACAATTAAATCTGAGAATAGATCCAGGAGATCTTCAAACGAATTCGGAATATAATTCCAGGAGAGTTTGCCAAACAAATTATGAGCAGAAATCTAAGGAATTTGTGAGGATAACTGCAAATCAATTTTTAAGAGTCTTTCAATGAATGAGATTCAAAAGGAAATCTTAAATGAATTCAATGAAAATTTAGAGAATCTTTCGAAAAGGTCTCTTACGGAGGAGATTCCGAGGAAAATAAAAAAAAAAAAATTAAATTCGGAGGATGGTTCCAGCCATGTACCAAATGGATTTCTAGAATAATTCCCTGACAGTTTCGGGAGAATAACAAAGCAAATTATGATTATCATAAAACTTGTTGTATTGCCCAGAATTAAATTTTTTTTTTTTTTCCTTTGGTTTGTTTTTTTTTCGTCGATCTTGTTTTCCGTGCTGAGCACCAATGCTACCGACGTGCCAGGAAGGCAGCTCCCACACCTGGACCCTACCTATCGACCCATCAACTCATGAACCGGGGACCAACGGCTTTACTTCCCATCCGAAGGAAGGCGTGATCACCCAGAATTAAATTGAACTGTCCTAAAAAAAATTTAAGCTTCCATGAGTTTCTGAAGTTATGTGAAGGCCTCAATAATTTTCTTAACATCTCTGAAGCTCTCTGAAAATTAGGGAACTTCTTAAAATGTCCCGTTAATTATCCGAAACTTATGAAACAGAACTCCATCTCCTGAAAATCCCTCTAATTTTGGAGCTTACTAAGCTTCTTTGAAATGCTCCCGCATTTTGCTAATGTTCAAGAAAAGTCCTGAAGTTTTCGGATATTCTCTTAAAGAGGGACACCTGTTGAGATCTCTAAAAACAAAGGATATTTTCTGTAATTTTTTAGAACATTAGAATAGATGCAGTCAGTTCGGGTTTTCAGTATTTTATTAAGGAACATTTCAGGTTTATTTTCGAAAAATTTCAGTCCAAAACGTTAATTTTTCCGCTGTTGGTAGCAGCGTAGATTCAGGCAATGTTAGTCGCTTGCAGGACAGCGTTGTCAGCACTGAAACATCGGAGAAAATAAATAATTAGTGTTTTGGATTCTTTATTAAAATATGTAAAATCTAACATAGGGTTTTTCTAAATTCGCAAAATTACCAAACATTTAGTTGAAAAAATCGCTACTCACTACTTTACTGCATGAAAACAATCGGAAAGTTGGAATATCCGAAAAATCCTGTGTTAGATTTTAAATAATTCCAGGTACAAAAATGTGGTTTTGAGAAAAAGGTTGCCAACAGCGAAAAAAAATGTTGGGGTGAAAGTTTTTGAAAATAAGCTGAAATGTTGGTTAACAACATACTGAAAAGCCGAAGTGATTGCATTTATTCTAATGGTCTACTCTTTTTTTTAGATATCTCAACAGGTTTGCCGTCTTAAGTTCCCTAGACTTCGATGAAGTTCTGGAAATTTTTCTGAAGATCACTACACTTCTGTGAAGTTTTCGAAGTTTTTCTGAAATTTCTGGAAATTCTTTAAGCACCCGTAGTTTTCTAGGAATCGAAACGAAATAATTTGTATAGTTCTGATTTTCACTGAAGATTTTTCTTATGTTCATAGAACTGCCCTTAAATTATCGACACTAATTCATAACTTCTTTGATAGTCTAGACTTCCTGGTGTTATTAAAACTGTCCAAAATATGTATGAACTTCCTTAAAGTTATCCAGACTGACCCGAATTTCTCAGTATGTTTTATAAGAACCCGCAATTTTACTGAAATTAATTGAATTGACATGACGTTTCCGCAATTTTCCATAAGTTTTATAAGCTTTATAAACGCTCGCGGAACTTTGCTTTAAATAACAAATTTTACCTGATTTTATCTGGACAACCCTGAAGTTCCCTTAAATTTGATCAATGATCCAGTAAATTTTCTAATTTATAGGATAAATGGATGTAATGTCGGCCTAAATGCCCCTAATTTGGGCCCATACATAAATTCAACAATCGACTAAATTTTCAATAGCGACCAAAAATATCCTTTAGTACCGTCCCAATGACGCGTTCATCTAGATAAAATTGATAAATAGCAGATTTTTAGCGATGGGCTCAATCTTAGATCCATAGGCCAACATTAGATCCATTTCCCCTATATGCATGAAGTTTTCGGATTAATCATAAAATTCTCGGAACATCCATTAATTCCACAGAACTCCTTGTAAGTGGTTGCGATTGTTTTGATGTTATGTGATCGTCCTCGTAGTACTCAGAACTTCGCTGAATATCATGAACCTAGTTAAAAATATCTTAATTTCTTAGAAATTCTCTAGAATTTCTTGAAGATATCGGTACTTGCTAAAAGTTCTCGCATTTTCTTGTTAATTGATGGCCTTTAATCAACTGAGCTAAGATTGCCGCAATTTTTTAAATTCTTGAAATTTCCATTATATAACACCCTTAAAATACTCTATTATTTTCCAGATGTTCTTATATTTTTTATTTCGTTCCAGAAATTCCCTCGGAGCTTTGCTGAAGTTTCCGGAAATTCCCTGAGTTTCTCGAAACTTTTTTATGGTTTCTACAATTTTCTTAGAAATGTTTGAACTTCCCTATGATTCTCTGGTCTGTCTGAAGATCTCGGTTCTGCTCTGAAATAAATCGAATCCTCTTGAAGACATTTAAGCTTCCCGAAAATTCTCTGCACTTCTGTGAAGTTCATGAAATATTTCTGAAGTTTTCATAAAATCTCTGTACTTCCTTGAAATTCTTGGAACATCTTAAGGGGGCTCGATTTTTATTCAGCACATCATGGATCTTATAGATCTTTAAACTGCTCCAAAACTCTGGATAAAAGATACGCGGACTGCCCATAAGATCTCTTATCTGAGGTGCTTAGAACTTCTTAAAAGGTTCCACAATTTTACTCAAGTTCTCTACCGTATGCGTGATAATGTTTGCACCATTGAGCAATGTCCAAATTAAAAAAAATTCTCAAAACTTTCGTTTTCGAGTTTTTTTATTTATTCAAAGCGGGGATGTTTCTCAGAGTCTTAAACTATGTTAATCATCGATCGAGTTTCCACTTGCTGCAATTACGGCCTCCACACGCTTCCGGAATGCACGGCAGGTTCTAATAATGTAGTCTGGATCCATTTCTCTCCAGGTATGGGTCAATGTTTGTCTGAGGCTTGCTGTACTCGGGTGGCGTTTAGAACAGGCCTTGGCCTTCATGACGCGCCATATTGAGTAATCCAGCGGATTAAGATCGGGGCTGGATGGTGGCCACATATCCTTCGCCCAAACGGAAGATGTTCCTGCAACCACTTCTGAGTACGGTTCGAGGTGTGGCACGGAGCCCCATCTTGTTGAAATACAACAGTTGGCTTCGGACCGTACTGTTCTTTGATCCACGGAAGAACATACTTACTTAAAATCCTGATGTAGACCTCCGTGTTGACCTTGTCGCCTTCTGGAATGAACACCGGGTCCATTTTTTGCCATCGGAAGCCACCAATCCAAACACCATAACGCTAGCAGGATGCTTGGTCAGATACACGTTCTTGTGCTCGTCGGCCATGTCTTTTACCGGAAGAGAACTAATATACCGGTCGGTTCTGGAATTTGATACGGGATCGACGGTAAACATGCTCTCGTCGGTGAACAGGATTACCGGATTTTTTTCTCTTAAGGAAGTTCAAGATTTTCTTGCATCGTTCGACTCGTAGCTCCCGGATGCGGGTGGTAATCATGTGAGTTTTTTTTCCGTGCCCTCGACTTCGCCCCGCAACCTTCCTCTACGATCTTCCGTGCCGTAAAGTCACTGATCCCGTGTTCCTTTGCCATTTTACTTATTGCACACACTGGATTCACCCGAATCTTCCTTTTGATAGCAGCGATAACCCTCGGAACCCGAGCTGACCTCGAACGACCTGTGGCCACCTTCGCGGATAGTTGTCCTTTCTTTTCTCGGTCTAAAACACTTTTGACGGTCCACCAGGACACTCCCACGGCGATTGAAATGTTGCGACATTTGCGTGTGGGACAAATCACGAATACGCTGCCACTTCGTCACGGTGCAACTGTCAAACTAAGTAAATCATTTTCTTTTATACACAGCCTACTACGGTATGAGCTATAGGTTACGTGCATGCAAAGAAAACCAAGGCATTGTATGCACAGGTGAAACGGGAACCTTATTTGTACGATGGTGCAAACATTATCACGCATACGGTATATTACTGAAGTTCTCTTGACACCAGTGAAGTTCTCTGAATTTCTAGGAACTTCTTAAAAGTTGCTGCAGTTTTTCGGCTGCTAATAGAACCGCTTTGAGTATACTAAGCTTCCAGTAAGTTACCTATATTTTCAGGATGTTCCCGCAGATTGTTTATGAAACTTCACTGAAATTCTCAGCATTTCCTTTCGCTCCTCAGAACTTCTTTAACGTTGCTACAATTATTGTGAAGTTAATGGGACTTCACTGAAGATTTATAATCTTTCGAAAAGTTAATTACAAACTTGAAATAAATCATTTATAATTTTTTCCTTAATTCTGACGCTTAGAAAATTTTCAATATCTTGAACTTGTAAATGGAATACAAAACTTCAAAGCATTGCAAATTTTGAAATCTTTGAATTTCTTGAATTAAGTAAGTGTTAACTGATTGTCATGTCTTAAAAAACGTTCCGATTAATTACTGTTTTTGTTGTTTCACAAAAAAGCATATTTTAACGCATGCAAAAAAAAAAGCTTTGTTGTTGTAAACCTGGGAATTATCCGTAAAAGTTATGGAAAATTCTGGAAAACTAAAGGAAATTTATTTAATAGTGATTTTAGTGACCATGTTGAAGAAATAAGTGACTAAATAGTGACTGATAGTTGTTAAAATAGTGACTAAAATGTGACCCTGAATTGAATTAAATTGAAAAAAATTGAATTGAAAACTCTTATGAATTTCTGAGGAGCATAACTCCTGTGAACTTCAAAGGAAAATTCCAAGGGCATTCTGAGAATAATTTCATAAAGTGTGTGGGAGAAAACAAATTCGGAGCATAAGTCCTTGGATTTTTTTGAAAATACTAAAGAAGGATTACAATTAAATCATCATCATCAACATCTTCAAAGGAATTTGGAAAATAAATTCAGGAAAGTTTTCCAAACAAATTATGAGAAGAAATCTAAGGAAATTGTGAGTAGAAATGCCAATGAATTCTTAGAAGACTTTCAATGTGAGTGGAATTCCAAGGGAACGAGTGAGATTCAAAAGAAAATCAATTATTTATCAATTCAATTAATATTCTGATAATCTTTCGAAAGGGTGTCTTATTGTGGAGAATTTCAAGGTAAATCCGATAAAAACTAAAAGATAATTGAATTCGGAGGATAGCTTCATCGAAATTTCTGTTGCATATAAAATGGACTATTCTGAGAACTTCCCAAATTTTTCCTATGAAGTTCTCGAAATGTTTCTGAATACCACTGTCTTTCTGTGAAGTTTTCGAAGTTTTTCTAAATTTCTGGAACTTTTGTGCACCCGCAATTTTCATGGAATTAAAATGAAATAATTAGTGTAGTTTTATGATTTTCACTTAAGTTCTCATGATTTTTCTGAAGTTCATGAAACTTCCATTAAATTATCGACACTAATTTAAAACTTCTTCAATAGTCTAGACTTTCCGGGTGTTATTAAAACTGCCTAAACGAATTTCTTTAAAGTTCTCTAGGTTGCCCTGAATGTATCAGTATTTTTTAACAACCCGCAACTTTACTGAAATTAATTGATTTGCCTTGAAGTTTGGACAATTTTCCTTAAGTATTCTAACCATTAAAAACGCTCACTTATTTTCCCTGAACTATGCTTACCTGAAGTTCTCTAAATTTGTTTGTTCGGCAAATTTTCTAATATATATATTATATATTTAAAATTCCCTGACGTTTTTCTTGGAATTCTTGGAATACCCCATAACTCTACGGAATTCCTTGTAAGTCACTGCAAATTTGCTTAAGATAATGGGATTATTCAGAAGCTATTTGATCGTCCTCGAAGTACTCGGAACTTCACTGAATATCATGAAACTATCTAAATTCTAAGTTCTCTGGAATTTCTTGAAGATATTTATCGCTTCTTGCTAAAAGTTCTCGCATTTTTTTTAAATGAATGGAACTTCGTTAATATTCTCTAATCAACTTAGCTCAAATTTCGTATTTTCTAAAGTTCTTGATGTTTCCATGATATAACACCTTTAAAATACTGTCACGTTTACCGGATGTTCATGTAATTTTTATCACGTTTCAGAAGTTCTATCGGAGCTTTGTTGAAGTTTCCGGAACTCCTTTAAGGTTTCTACAATTTTCTTTGAATTATTTGAACTGCCCTTGATTCTCTGATCTGTTTTGATGTTCGCGAAGCTTTCCTAAAGCTCTCAATTCTATTGAAGATAAATTTCCCAGAAATTCTTTGGACTTCTGTGAAGTTCCTGAAATATTTATGAAGTTTTCATAAATTATCTGATGTTCTATGTACTTCCCTGAAATTCTCGGAACATCCTAAATTTACGATTATAGATATTTAAACTGCTCTAAAAAGTCTGAACTAAAGTCATGGCAACTGCTCTTAAGATCTGAAATTCCCCAAAGATCTCTAGATCTAGCTTTTCTGAGGTGCTTTGATTTTTTTAAATTTGCACAATACCCCTCAAGGTTTCTATATTTCTTAAGTTTGCTTAACGCCTGTGATGTGCTCTAAAATTCTAGGAACCTTAGAAAGTTTCTGAAAATTTTAGAATGTTAAAAGAACCGATTTGAGGTTCTTAAAGCTTCCAATAAGTTCCCCATAATTTCAGTGTGTTAACTCCCTTATGTTCCCGCAGTTTGTTTATGGAGCTTTACTGAAATTCTCAGAATTTCCTTTCATTCCTCAGAACTTCTTTAAAGTTCCTACAATTGTTGTGAAGTTAATGGGAATGCAATGAAGATCTCTAATGTTTCATAAAGTTAATTACGAACTTGAAATAAATCATTTAATGTTTTCCTTAATTCAGGCACTTTGGAAATTTTCAATATCATGAACTTGTACATGGAATACGAAACTACAAGACATTGAATATTTTTAGATCTTGGACTTACTCAAATAAAGAACGTTTTTTTTAACTTTTTTAAAGTGAGAAATTTAGTAAGCGCCAAACATCAACATTCAATAGATTTGATTATAAAGTTGTTTCTTTAAAACTGATTGCCATGTCTTAAAAACTTTTGGGTTAATTACTATTGTTTTTGATCTTCCAGAAAAGGCATATTTTGAACGCATTTAAAAAAAGCTTTCTTGAATTTATCCGTTAAACCTGGAAAACTCAGGAAATTTTATTTAGAAAAATAAGTAGACAGCCTGTAGATAAAGAACGACAATTAAACGCCACAAAGCAGTCTATTACATAGGCTCCGTAGAGTTTGCAAAGACAGTTGAACCTTAGTATTTAAAAATATGGAAGACAAAGAGCAAATGGTGGAATTTTCAAAAAGTATTGCAGAGCAGTGCTGCAAATATCGACAATATACGGCAACATTGACAATTATGCTTTTTTATTAGCTGAATTTGTACCGAAATTTAATGACTTGAGCAAAACAATTACTGAACACGTTAAAGTGAACAATCATCTACGTCCTAAAATGCTTGGATAACAATAATGTGACACGGAATGCACGAAGCTACACTTTTTGTTACCAGGTGAATCTTTGTCATTGACGAAAAATTAATGAGATTTTGACGAAGGTTTATTTGAGGATCAAGCCTATCACTGACGACACTGACTATGTGAAAAACAATTTTGTCAATATCGCGCGAAAATCTGCAAATGACAATGACAAATCTCTTAAGGGCGCCGGTGGTGTAGTGGTAAGCGTGATTACCTCTCACCCTAGCAGGCCTGGGTTCAATTCCAGTCGGCGCCGCCGGGATGTTCTGAGGCATAACATCTCTGATCACACCTTCCTTCGGATGGGAAGTAAAGCCGTTGGTCCCCGGTTCATGAGTTGATGGGTCGATAGGTAGGGTCCAGGTGTGGGAGCTGCCTTCCTGGCACGTCGGTAGCATTGGTGCTCAGCACGGAATACAAGATCGACGGAAAAAACAAACCAAAGGAAAAAAAAATGACAAATCTCAGTACTGTTACAGAGATATTGGCAACCATTTTCATCGCTATCCTGACATCTTTCAGACTTTCAACATTCAAAATCCAACTTCGATAAGCAAATCAAATTGATGCCAGTTTTAAACCTTGTGCTGCTTTGTATTGATTTCTCGCGATCCTTGGATACCAAAACCTTCCCACAGCCAGTTTGGATACTGTTCGCCCTGTTGTAGTCGAAAGAAGCATGTACAAACCTATAACGAAACGAAAGAGATAAGGAAACTGTGGTTAGTATGAACATAAAGTGTGAGTTCGAAGCTGTGTGAAGTTGTTAATATTTTTACAACGTCGCTGAAATTAAGATTGTGCAACTTTGCGAGCAAAAAATAAAGTCCCGTGAATGGAGGCACAGTGAAGCTATGCAACTTTTACACATTCCATTACTTAAATGCTACTCCGCCAGCAAACCGGTAGGAGGAGAGAGGTCGTGAAACTGACGGTGCAAGTGGAATGGCAAGTGACAAAAACGATTTTCCACCCTAAGGGAAGTTACATTTTCATTTTGCACTTTAAATATGGAGACATAAAAGCCTCTCACTCTCACCTCCGAAAAGTCTAAGCCGTACTCCCATCAGTAAGTGGCTGGATGGGAGAGAGAGGTAATGTTACTTTTCGCGCGCTATGAATATAATTTTCATAAATTATTTCATGAAGCACCACGGCCAGACAACGGCGACGGTGCATATTTGCTTTTTTTTGCTACTCCCCGAATCCAGCCGACCTATCGAGAACCGATTGTGGGACTCTTGAGAGCACTCGGAGAGCAGCGTTGCGGAAGCTTAGCGTAATGGAAAAGTTGTTTGCTTGACTCCTCGGAGGGTTGATCCCTTCCAGCAAACCGAACGAGTAGGCCAATTTTCCAGGTATGCACATAACAGAATATAACGGGAACTGACAGAGACACAGTGTAGGTGCCGCTTGCTACAATATTGTCCGCAGAACTCGCCTGACGTCAATACCTTACCTCCGCAGTAGACAGACGTTTGTAGGAATTCCCTGGGGTAAAATTTGGTAAAGCTAAAGCAAACTGACGCTTGTATTATACTTGTAATTGCTCTGGAATTTTTCGCCTAACAAGCACCCCGCAGCACTTTCCATGACAGTCCAACAGCGGGAATTTGGCCTCCCGAGCTTTTCCGGATTGCTGGCTTGTCTCGTGGATTTGATTCACCCCGGCCCAGTGCGGCGCAACAACAACCAAATGCGGAACACTAGAGGAAAATTTAATTAAATTTCCTGAAATTCCAGATTGTGTTGATATTTTGATGGGTGCCGAAAATTAATTACAATGAATGTGCTCACAGTGCAAGCGAATATTATCTCCCTAATGATACTGCCTCCAAGCTTCTCTCGGAGGAAATTGGATGCGGCTGTCCGTCAAAGTGATGGAAAAGCAGCTACCCGGTTCGTCCGTCATCATCGTCCAAGGCCGGTCGGTACACATCATGTTAATTCCGAGTGTCTCCCGGTAAGAGGAAATTAATCATTTTCAATCCCCGTGGTGCAGAATACCGGCCACATACGGTTTGCTGCTGGTTGTTTCCACTGGTTGTGGGTCATATGGCATAAAATCGACTAGTGTGAAGATAGCATCTAGGAGTGCGAAAATTGAAGCAACTATTTATTATGTGAAAAGCTAACTTCCATTTCTAGCAAACACAATAGACTTTACACCAAGCAAAACGAGCACACAATCCTCATCTACTTGCACAACGATGACCACATAACAACAGCGACGCATCAGCATTCTGCCGAAAACCGGAATCGGAAACGTCATGTGACTAAATGATAGATGGTCATGCTCTAGGGCAACCAAATGCCAATGATGATGATGATGATGATGATGAGTTACTCAATTTCCTCACACTTTACTCTAATTCAGCAGGGCCGAAGATTTTTCTCATGAAAACTCTTTTCTCTTTCTCTCGGAAGAAGCCTATCGCTTTCCAGGAAAAACACATCAGCCTGTTTTAAATGGCGGTGGCACTTGGACACTCTTCCGGAAAAAACCGGTTACCGGTCTGGAGTGGAACAGGTTCTAGGAAATGGAACTGGTTTCAATAAAATTACAGTCATATGCAAGGCATGCCAGAAGGATGGTGTGGATGGGAAAAAGTGCGACCTTGTATACAAGAGGAAAATTCGTGGAAGCATACGATGTTGGGGCATTGTTGTCTACTGTAGACTCTACGGAAAAACGTGATCAGGGGCCGTTAATAAATTACGTCTGCTTGGAATATATAACGCAATTGTTAACAACATTGTTTGCAAGTTGTATGCAATATTGCCGTATTACGTCAAGCACTGTGGCAAGTGGTGCTTGAGAAATGTTGGTGTATGAATCTAAAGTTGGGACCATCGATACATATACCCTGTTCTTCAATTTTTCGTAGAACAAAGCATCATCTGGACAATACAAATGGATATTTTTGAACGCTAGTGAAAAATTGACAAATAATGCTCTAGTTCGAAATTTATATAAGGGTCCAATATTAGGAACACTTAGGCCGACATTAGGGACATTAGGCCTACATATGTGCAACAGTTAAGCCAATTTTATCGAAATGTGTTCATAAGTTGTTTAATTTTATTTGGAGCATTATGCGCTAGTATATTAAGACAAAATTGCTTATAATTAGGTTTAGAAGAGCAATTCTCCATTCTAGTGAGTTGATTCAGTAGTATGATTCATTTTTCTCAATAGAATGGACCGAAATGTTCCCAGTAACCAATAACAGATAGATCATACGTCCGATTTTACCGATAATATTACTTTTTTCGTATGTTTTAACGGAGCCTGGGATTTGAACCACGATCTTCTGTTCGGTTAGCAAAACCGGTCACCACTAGGCCATCGAGCTCCTAACAACACCTCAACCTATTACGACAGACGACCGGCCACAAATAGTAACACGGTACAATTGAATCGATTTAATAAATTAACGGGTGTTCAATAGAAAATGAGAATGATTTCAGTGCCGTCCAGCGCTCTTGTGAGAGCTTCGCGACTAAGTTGCGTCGTACGTCGTAGTTGGTCAGCCTTCTTCAATATTCATTGACGTTTTTTTTTTTTTAAAGAACAAACATTATATTTAAAAAAAAATACTGAACTCATTTAAAAAAATTTTTTTTACTAGCTTTATGACTGAAAAAAATCTAATTTTTTATGGAACACCCGTTAATTTATCAAATCGATTCAATTGTACCGTGTTACTATTTGTGGCCGGTCGTCTGTCGTAATAGGTTGAGGTGTTGTTAGGAGCTCGATGGCCTAGTGGTGACCGGTTTTGCTAACCGAACAGAAGATCGTGGTTCAAATCCCAGGCTCCGTTAAAACATACGAAAAAAGTAATATTATCGGTAACATCGGACGTATGATCTATCTGTTATTGGTTACTGGGAACATTTCGGTCCATTCTATTGAGAAAAATGAATCATACTACTGACTCATCTAGTAATGATCATGGTGACCAGCAAATTCCGAATAGCAGTTTCCCGGAATTTTGGAATTTTTTCCGATAGTGCGACTATACATTTAAATTAAGTATAAAATCGAATTTGATTGGGCCACAGGGATCACTGGTTATATGAGTAATGTTTTCCCTCTGATCGGGACATAAACCATTTGTTTTTTTGCAGTATATATGGGGAATTACTACGGTAGCATAACTTATGTATGCCTTAAAAATTCACTCAGAACTCTATACAGCATCCCTTTTTAATGATCCCAAGAATTTCCTTTAGAATCATTTCCCTTCACAGAGTTCTTTTCAAAATTCCTCTAAAAAATATTTGAGGTTTTCATTGAGAGTCCTATTGGAAATGTTTTCATAACAGTCCACAATTTGTTTGCAGAACACTCCCAAAAAATTAATGGAATTCATAGTATGCTTGCTTCCATAATTATATTTTAAACTAGCTTAAATTCTCATTCAGAATCTCAGAATTTTCTGAGGTAAAATAGAGCTCAAAATCATCTAGAAGCTCTCCTCTAAACTCTTCTGAAAATCCACCAGAAATTCTTCTCTAGACGCCTTTTGAATTATCTGATTCGATTTCCTTGGTATTTTTCGATAAACGCCTTTGGGACTCTTTTTAGAATGCACTTGACATTATCTTTCGAATTTCATCAGAATTTAATAACCTCGGGATTTCAATGGAATACTCAGCAGAACTCTCTTCAAATTCTTCTCAGAGCTTATTTAGAATATTAATAAAAAATGGACCTAGCATTTTCTACAGAATTGCCATGGATTTTACCACAGAACTGCCTAAAAATTTTACTCCGGATTCTCATAACTGGCTTGAAGTTCAAATCCAAACTCTCTTATGGCTGTAAGCTCCAATCGGTATTATCCTCGGATTAAATCCCGATCAAGAATGTCCGCCTGCTTTGATGTCAGAGTTATTCAACACGATGCTATGCAAACAATTCGCAGATCATTCAAACAGGGACGGTATTAAAAGTTAATCCGAGTTGGAGCTTACCGCCATTAAAGTTCTTTCCAACAATCCCTTGTCATTTTTCTCTGAAGTAGGGTTTTTAATCTAATTTCCGTCCTACTAAGCACAACCCATGCTTTACCTCTCTTTTTTTGGAAAGGTTTATTGGTTATGTTTCTATCAAAGATAACTTCAAATTTATTCACCTTTCCATACGTATCGTTGGATTTTATAGAGTCAAACAATGTTGAGATATTATTAAAAATCTAACACTACTTCTTGATTCTAAATTCGTCCTACCAGTTTCAATTCCGTCCTACCGCATTGAAACGCCATTAGATTTTCTTCGTCTTACGGATGATGGTAGAAAAAGTGGATTCGCTAGGGGCGTTTCTTTTGTTTTGAGAACAATGAGTGTAAATATTCATACGATACGCTGTAATAGACTTCATGATGTGGCTTATGAACTAACAGATCGGAGCAAACGGATTACTGTTTTGTGCATGATAAAATCATTGATATTATTGATGATTTCTGCTCGATAGAACGGAAATGGGCGATTACGACGAAGTAGCGCTCTTCCCTACCGTAGTTTCCTAGAATTAATTCTAAAATTTCCTCAAAATTTATTTGGAATGTTTGTACTGTATCCTGAAAATCTAGTTCAGTCCAAGGTTATATAATTTTTTAAAGATCCAGCAGTTTAGCAGTTTAATAAAAATTGTGATTAATTGCTGAAACATTATTTATTTTGTTCATAAGCCGAATTGAGGGGCTAGGCTTAAATAACATCTTGTAAACCTATCTAGTGAATTCTAGTGGTCAAGAGATAATATAGAGAACTATAGTTCAATATTAGCGGCGCCGGTGGTGTACTGGTAAGCGTGATTACCTCTCACTCCAGCAGGCCTGAGTTCAATCCCAGTCGGCGCCGCCGGGATGTTCTGCTGAGGCATAACATCTCAGATCACGGCTTCCTTCGGAAGGGAAGTAAAGCCGTTGGTCCCCGGTTCATGAGTTGATGGGTCGATATGTAGGGTCCAAGTGAGGGAGCTGCCTTCCTGGCGTCGGTAACATTGGTGCTCAGCAAGATCAACGGAAAACAAATCAAGGAAAAAAATAGTTCAATATGAATTGAGAGGGTCAGAAGAAAAGGGGTACAAGTGACAAATAGAAACGGGCACTATCAGATAATATAAACCGTTAAAACTTATCAAAACCTTTAAAGTGTTTATGGACAGCCCTTAATGTGAAAGGCGTTTATAAAATGTTGTACAATGTATCGGAGAGTAGCATTTTCAGTGTTTAGAGGTTTGTTATTTGCACTCCTTTTCTTTCTCAATTATGAAGATTCTGCGGCTATTTTTTGACACCACATAGAAATTAAATAGATTTTTCTACACTTAGTTTATTTCTTATTTTGTAGTTGTTTATTAATTTATTTGATAAGGCTCAATCGAATTAACTTTAAAGAGCCGAGGATTCTTGGTCACCATACAATACATCTTAAAACTATAGTCAAAAGGTACAACACAATAAACACTTTATCTTCCGCTATCCAAAAAACATCCTGCATCAGAACGGGAACCGCTTCTAGTGGTTTCATTGTACGGCAGTAACGCCAACGGGGATTAAAGCCTGCTTTTGTCGACAGCCGAGTGAACAATGAGTTGATTACTTATACCGAATTTGTTTTTGATTCAGTTCCAACCTAGATCGGGTATTAAGATTTAGTGTGCCTGTTTTCTGACTTACATCAGTTTGATCGTTTGTTTTTAAAACCTATATCAGGTTGAGGTTCGCACTGACAAAAAGTTCGATTTCGTACTGGGTTGGAACTGGTTCCAACCTGGATAAAAAAACAAATTCGCTATTAATTAGATATTTAAATGTTGACATCGAGTCATCATCGAAACATTAAAGTGACAACAAATTAAGTTTTTTGCTATATTAATAATAACATATTGATTACTTATTGTGCAAAATATTAACGATTATGCCAATATTAAAATGCCTAAATTCAGTTGTAACCAGTAGAGCCACATTTTGTTAATCTTCATATAGGGTAAATGATGGCTTCGGCACCCATTGACAATTTTCGACAACCTTAATTTAAACGTTAATTTCGCTGTATTTTCTCACCAAAACACTTCGCTGAATGTATTTAAACGATTATTTAGCCTTGCAGATTCAATCTGATTACATTTTGCCGATTGAGCAAACCTCATATACCTGGTTCTATTCAAATGAAACATACACACAACAAAATAGGGCTGATTTCGAGTTGCCGGTAATAGAACAGCTGGTTAACACGCACTTCAAATGGAAAGGTTGCCGAAGAAAAAGAGGCTGCCGGAAATAGTCTCACTCACCTGAGTTTTCAACACTGTTTTCAACCCATTTTGGACAATTCTTCGATGCAATCGGTGTAAATATTTACATTATTTGATAAATCTCAGGTAATCATGACAGCAGTAGGTCATTCAAATTGTTTTCAATAATCAAACGTCAAGATTACCTGGGTTTTGTCAAATAAGGTAACTATTTTCATTGCTTGCACCAAAGAATTCTGTCGATTGGAATAGCAAGCAGCAAATAAATGTAAACAAACAAACACGTCATATGTGCGGGTCACGCTTAGAAATTGCTAATAGACGGTTGACAAATTATGTTATCATGAACGATTACATCATAATATCAAATTATGTTTTTATTTAGCGTTCTGCGTTGAACTGACTCCATTTACTCAGCTCCTCTAAAGAGCAGTTCCACGCAAATAGTGAAAAAATGAATTTTGAATCCACACTCTTCGATTTGTATGAATCTTTGCGAAATTGTTTGTTATGGGAAATTCACATTTTTGCTAAAATTCAGCCATTTTGGATCGTGTATCGTGTATGATTGTCAAAACATTTTCTTTGAAGTTTTTCTAAAAATTGCAGCATGAAAACGTAATTTCTAATCGATATGACTTTTGAGACAATGTTGTAGCGATAAATAATGTCTTTCTGTTTTATTATTTTAAGTAAAAATTAAAAAACGGACAAGAGTATTTTGAAAAATTCAGGATTGTAAGTTTTTTTTTAATTTTTACTTCAAATTACTAAAAACATGCATCTGTATATTTTACCAGAAAAACATTATTTATCTCTACAACTGTTCATTTTGATCAGAAGTGCAGTTTCCGAGCTATATTTTTTTGAAGAATTTCAAGGCTTCATTTTGAAAATTTTACGCAATCCAAAATGGCCGAATTTTAACAAAAATGTGAATCATTGCCCATGACAAACAATAATGCAAAGTTACATGCAAGTCGGAGAAGGTCGAGTGTATGGTCATTTGGCGTGGAACTGTTTTAAAGTAGAGCGTATTAGGGAACGGTATATCGATTTTAGCCTGTATACGGCGGTATACTTAGCTATTCTGAAAATTAAACCCAGCCATCAATCGCGAGGCTTTGTTGCCGTTTGAACATCAATTGTGAGTCCAAGATGATTTCTAAATCTTCACGTAACTTTACTCGTTCAATTAACGCTCTGAACTCATTCGGTTCTAGTTTGACACCAGGCACTGAACCTATCAATCTGTTTTTATTTAGAAACAAAGCGTCATCCAAGCGGCGCCGGCGGTGTGGTGGTAAGCGTGATTACCTCTCACCCCAGCAGGCCTGGGTTCAATCCCAGTCGGCACCGCCGGGAAATTCTGAGGCAAAAAATGTCTGATCACGGGAAGTAAAGCCGTTGGTCCCCGGTTCATAAGTTGATGGATCGATAGGTAGGGTCCAGATGTGGGAGCTGCCTCCCTGGCGTCGTTAGCATTGGCGCTCAGCATGGAAAACAAGATCGACGGAAAATAAACCAAAGGAAAAAAGAACGTCATCTTGAAGAACATTTTAAGATCATCAGCGAAAGACAGGCGTGGTCCCTCTAACAAGCGATTCACATCGTTGAAATTAATTATGGGGCTATGTAACATTGCAGAAGGTAATTTCTATTTGAATTATAAATTTTTTTATACACGGAATATATATAAAAAAGAAATTAACAACAACTTAGCCGAATCAAGAGGAAATGCCGACAACGAATAAATTATCAAGCGAAGTAAGGATATTCTACTCTCCACCCAAATAGTTATTGTAGCTATGCAAAAAAACCAAGATCTTTCAAAAGAAGTGTGACTTAAAGTTTCATCCATTAGGCCTGAAATAACAAAAACAATAGAATTAGAAAGAACGACTCATGTCTAATAGACGGAACAATTTCATATATCACTAAATGTTAGTGAAACAAATTATGGGAAAGGAAGAAACAGCTTTGGGTTTTCTCATCGTTGATATCAATCAACGAAAGTCTGATAACCGCTGACATAAAGGATTTTAATAGAGCGGTGCCATAACTGGTACACTTTCCACTACTGGTACATCTCTGCTCTTTGTCAATTGTAACGTTGAACTTCTCCGTTGATATTGAAACATTTGAAAAAAAAGCTTATTTTTAAAGAAGTTAATTCTTCCAATCACAATATCCTCTATCCAGCGTTTTTAGCATCAATTCCCTACAGGCAGAGCAAACGAAATCCATGTTACAAGGAATCCACGTTTCCCTTCAAAAATCCTTCCACGAAGAAGCTATTGTTGCTTTTCCGACGAGACACACTTAAGGCGATGCTCTCCCTTTTTCTCTCTCCCCCTATCGTCATGCATCAGATTTATGCGTGACACGTGTCAAACGCTTGGGGATCAATCGTTCCCGCAATCCAACTGCTATGCATCAGATTAATTAGATCCTACGTTAAAAGGCAGCTGGTAGTCAGCAAAGTGCCATTTGTTTTTCAATTTACAACGAATTTTTGCACGAGTGTTTGTTTGTTTAGAACATCTCGCACCATCTTACGTAACCATAAAGTTGAGTGATTCCGATACGCTGGACTTGTTCATCGTTACACTTGGTTGATTGAAGGTTCGGGTAGCCGTCAACGGCAACCGGAAACATTACCTGGATTGTATCCCTATGGCGGCAGCAGCAGCAGCAGCAGCATCATCATCGTTGGGATATTTGCTCAACAAAGCAGGGATTCATTCAAATGGAAAACGCGCGTTGGCAAATATACTTTCCACACGAACTGATATTGTTGTTACGTGATACTGTACAGGGAATTTACCATACCGAGAATCGTACCAGTGTAGACACGTGTAGGGCTTAATTGGGTTGGATCTTCTGGATGTTTAGAAAGTTAATCTGTGCAATTATACTTCCATTTTCATCAGTCATTTAAATCTAATCAAATATTGGACAGTTTCGACAAATGTTACAGTCACCAGCTGCTGTAAATTGTGTTATTGTTGAATCAATCCTTCAGGAAAAGTTTCGATTTAATAATAAATTGAAGCTTTATTGTCGAGTCGCGAGTCGCAGGACATTCATTCCAGGAACAGCACCACACAAATACATTAGGTTGATTTATTAACTGCCTCTGTTAGACGTCTACGGATTCCGACCAATAATGGGGACCACATGGGGGGATAACCCACCTAACTTAACCAGAAACACCACGTATTGCCACGTTCGGTCGTGGTGTCGCACGTGGAAATGATGGAAAACTGTTATGTGCAATTAATTATAACTTTTGCGACGGTGAAGAAGGAAACGGAACTCGGTGGTGGTGCGTAGTGGGCGCTTCTAAATTTAGCCTGCCGTCTTTCTGTTGTTAAATTTTTTCACCGGTGTATTTTACGACCGGGCATACATTCTGCTTCAGTGTAAGTGCTTCGCTTCAGGAAATGACAACATCGAGCAGAGTTCGCCTAAGCTTTTTGCTTGTAGCATACGTCATAGTTGTTGGGGCGTGGTGTCGAGCCGAACGATGACGATAGCGGCAAAATCGTGTGGTTTACACCTCTGCCTGTTCGGCTGGGCAATTTGTTAACAAGTTTTGATGACAGTCAGTCCAGGGCTTTGGGCAGGCCGAATGAGTCTCCAGATGATGTGCGGTGCCAGACATGGGACAGGTCCACGTTCTGGCAGTTGTGATTAATCGTTTTGACTAAATTGGTCCCACCGGTGCTGTGGAAATTTTAGGCGGAGGTAGGTATGATTAAGTATGGTTTTCATATTACAAATCATACCAGGTTTTTTAAAAGGTGAGTTGCTTTTACTGTTCTATGAAATGATTATATATTTGACGCAGAAAATTATACTTAGGGTAGAGCGCTACTTCGTCGTAATCGCCCATTTCCGTTCTATCGAACAGAAAAGATGAATAATATCAATGATTTCATCGTGCACAAATCAGTAATTGGTTTGTTCCTAGGCGTTAGTTCATTAGCTTCAACATAAATCCTGTTAGAGCGCATTACATGCATATTTACGCTCATTGTTCTCAAAACAAAAGAAGCGCTCCCAGCGAATCTCCTTTTTCTACGTTTATCCGTAGGACGAAGAAAATCTAATGGCGTTTCAATGCGTTAGGACGGAATTGAAACTCGTAGAACGAATTTAGAATCAAGAAGCAGTATTAAATTTTAAACAATATCTCAACAATTTGTGACTCTTTTTCAAATCTAACGGTACGTATGGAAAGGTGAATAAATTTAGAACTCATCTTTGACAGAAATATTCCGTTTTTTGTTTAATCTCGTTCAGTAAAGAGAGGTAAAGCACGGGTTGTGCTTAGTACGACGGAAATTAGATCAAAAACCCTATTTCTAAATTATCCCATCTAAAAGAATCACAAATTGAAATTTGGGGTTTCCCGAAGTCACGGAAGGGTTTTGAGAATATTACATTTAAGTTTTTTTTTCTTTGATTTGTTTTCTGTCGATCTTGCTTTCCGTACTGAGTACCAATGCCACCGATGCCAGGGAGGCAGCTCTCATACCTGGACACTACCTATCGACCCATCAACTCATAGACCGGGGACCAACGGCTTTACTTCTTTCCGAGATTTTATGCCTCAGAAAATCCCGGCAGCCCGACTGGGATTGAACTCAGGCCTTTTGGAAGGAGGTTTTATGGAAATCGGATAGGGTCGAGTCTGAATATTGTTTGTTTTGCTATTTGATATAGTTTGAGAAATTTATATACTCTGAATCTACAAAAGACAGATAAGTTGCTATTTTCTAAATATTTAGGGCAATAATTTCATAGCTTTACTTATATGATGGTAATTTTCCAAACTCTGAATAACAACCAAGCAATACAGGGTTTTTAAATATATACATGGGCGTAATTCTTTAGTAGAATACATTTTCAGAAAAATCTTTAAAATGTGAACGTGTGATTTTTTTTTTAATTTCAGGTTTAGACAATCTTTTAAGATTCCGAACATAAAAGAGGTTTGAAACTCTGAGCTTGAAGACATTAATCAATACTCCGGGACATTAAAAATTATACCAGGACGGGATGATGTGGAAGAGAAAAAATCAAGATTCCGGTTAGAAAAATAATACTACGATTTCGATATGATTTCAGACTTGGAGATGATTATCCACATTTCGGAATAAATAAATTTTTGTAAAAAATTGCTACTGATACAACAAGGAATTTTAGATAACAAATGAAGTATGCTCGATCCAGTTTCAAGAACATAATTCTCGGCTTATGGGACGTCATTTCATTGCAATAGCTCCATGTTTCTGGGATTGAACGGTCGTCGGTCGAAGTGGTTTATTGTGATGTACGAAGATCGGTGGCTTTAGAGCGACTGTTTTTGCTTACTGAGCAGAAGATTGAGGGTTCAATCTCAGGCCCTTTTACATTACTTTGCTGATAGGGTCGTGTAATTTGCTTACCATGATTTGAAAGGTCGTATCACTTTCCAAAGCGAATGCAGCAGGGGGATGCGAAGGAAATAATTTTGCCTATGCATCATAGATTCAACATTTCGTCCAATGTTTTGTTTTGATTATTAAGAGTTATTATCAAAATATTACTTTGCCTTTATTAAACATTATTGGGGGAGGGGGCATGCCATGTTGACGCCTTTGGTAGTAGACTGGCTAAAAAAATAAAAGTTCATATTGTCTAATGGCCCCCAGATTTGTGTCTATAGATGAGTAAATCATTGTCTGAAAGTTTCAGCTCATTTGGTGCTTATGGTTAAAATGTATGGAGAAATGACACTTACTCTTGACGACTGGATTGAAATTTTACATTGATGTTCTACACTCAGTAATGTCAGTAATGTAAACACTGCAGGAACAGTGTACAGTTTGAGAAAAAATATATCAACTCTTTATTGTATATTTTTTCAAAAATCGTTTTAGGCGGGGTCAGTCCTAATTTAGTTGTAATTAATTTCAGGTCAATTTCAACAACAAAACGCATATTCAATTTACTTATTATTACAGGGCTGCCAGCGATGAATGTTGTCAAAATAGTGATTTTAGTGACCAAATAAAGAAATTAGTGACCAAATAGTGACTTATAGTTGTAAAAAAGTGAATAAAAAGTAACCTAAAGGAAGAAAAATAGTCGTTCTGATGGCACACCAAATAAATGGTTGATGTTTTAGATCTATTCAATTAGAAGCTCTTAAACACATAAATATGTACGATATGTAGATTTCATAGAAAACTTATGACCTAAGTGTCTCCTACCTGGAAGAACATGAAAACCCGGGAATTCTTAGGGAATTTTATTTCTCGTGAAAATACCTGGAAATCTCAGGGAATCTTATCATTACTCACGAAATTTAATAATTTCCTTACTAAGGATATTCCAAAGAAAAAAATGCATTTTAAAATAAAAACATTATATATTCCTAGTTATTTGGTATTGTTTGGTGAATACTTAGGGGGTGAAGGGGATTCTAAAGGGAGGATTACAATTAAATATTTGAATAGCTCCAGGAGATCTTCAAAGAAATTCCAGAAGAGTTTGCCAAGAAATCTAAGGAATTTGTGAGGAGAAATTAAAATGAATTCATAAGAGGCTTTCAATGTGAGTAGAATTCCAAAGAAAGGAGTTAGATTAAAAAAGAAATCTGTAATAAATTCAATGAAAATGAGCATCTTTCCATACATAGGATTTATTACTGACGAGAATTTCAAGACAATTCCTAGGAAAATTAAAAGAAAATTGGATTCGGAGGATTGTTGCGAGAACTATTCTAACAGTATTATTAATATTTTTTTAGATTTAGCGAATGATGAGGAGAACTCCAAGCTAATTTTCATGAGAAATCTCCGTTGAATATGTAATGAACTATTCTGAGGTCTTCAGAACAATTTAAAAGTTCCCAAAATATTCCTGAAGTTAATGAAACTGCCTTGAAGTTATTTTGTTGTTTGCGAAACTAGCCTGATGCTCACAATACTTCTCATCATTGTTTTTAACTTCTCTAAACTTTTCCGGACTTCCTAAAGTTTTCACAATTTTCCTAACGATGAATCTTCTCTAAAGTTTTAACAATTCACTGAATTTCTCGAAACTTTTTTTTAAATTTATGTAATTTCGCAGCTCTGGAATATCTCTGCTCTTTCTTAAAGTTTTTTTTCAGTTTTTTAGCGAGATCAATATCTTTCTTGAAGTTCTCGAAACTTCTCTAAAGTGTATGCAGTTCTCATGAAGCTTGTTGTACTACTCTGAATTGAACTGTCCTAAAAATGTTTAAGCTTCCGTGAACTTCTGGACTTATATGAAAATCTCAATAATTTTCTTAACATCTCTAAAGTTCTCTGAAAATTTGGGAACTTCTTGAAATTTTCCGCTATTTTAGTGAAACTAATGAAATTGAACTCCCCTGAAATTACCCTTGTTTTTGGAACTTTACTAAACTTATTTGAAATGTTTCTGAAGATCTGTGTACTTCTGTGATGTTTTCTGAAATTTTAGGAACATCTTGAAGCTCCCGCAACAAAATAATTAATATAGTTCTATGATTTTTATTGAAGTTCTCAAGATTTGTCGATTTTCGAAACTTATTCATAGCTTCTTCAATAGTCTAAAGTTTTCTGATGTTTTTAAAACTGCCCAAAATATTTCTCAATTTTCTTTGAATTCTCTGGGCTGCTCTAAATATCTAAGTATTTTTTTAAAAGAACCCACAATTTTACTGGAATTGATTGAATTGCTTTAAAGTTCTTCAATTTTCCTTAAGTTTTATAAAGTTTATAAACGCTCACGGAATTTTGCCTTAAATCACTATTTTTTCCTGGAAAGTCCAGCCCTGAGCATAGAAATCACCTTAATTTCTCTAAATAGAACAAATGTTCCGGTAAATTTTCTGAACATATTTATAATTCCCTGAATCTTCTCAAGATTTTAGATCAATCATAGAATTCTCGGAATATCCCATAATTCAAAAGAACTCCCTGTAAGTCGAAGCAAATTTCCTTAAGTTCATGGGATTTTTGTGATGTTATCTGATCGTCCTCGAAGTAATCGGAACTTCACTGAATATAACGAAACAATCTAAAAATATCTATATTTACTTTAGTTCTTTGGAATTTCTTGAAAATATCGGTGCTTGTTAAAAGTTCTCGCATTTTTTTTAATTAATGGAGCTTCGTTGATGTTCTCTAATCAACTTAGCTAAATTTTCGAAAGTTTTTAGATCTTGAAATTTCCATGATATAACACCCTTGAAATACTCTCACATTTTTCGGATGTTCATATAATTTTGATTGCGTTCCAGAAAGTTTCCAGAAAGTCCTGGAAATTTTCATGAAACTTGTTTAAGGTTTCTGCAATTTTTTGACATTTTTTTACCTGTCCTTTAATTCTATGATCTGTCTTGATGTTCTCCGAGCTTCCCTAAAGCTCTCAATTCTAATGACGATCTCGGTTCTGCTTTAAAATAAATGGAATTCTCGTGAACACCTTTAAACTTCCCTGAAATTCTCTGGATTTCTGTGAAGTTCCTGAAATATTTCTGAAGTTTTCATAAATATTCTGAAGGTCTCTGTACTGAATCTTTCGGAACATCTTAAGGGTTCTCGATTTTATTTCAGCACATCTTGGAATTATCCTGAATTTGTCTAACCTCACGCTTATGCATTTTGGAAGAATGGCAACTCTTCCATTTTCTCGTATGACCGCTATTAGACAGGTACAATTGCATCATCTGTCGCTCAAAGGTAAATGCTTCGAACGAATTTGATAACAAAGATTACTTCCTCAGAAGAAAGGTTTGTGTATTTGCTCAATTTTCTATGCGTTGCTTCCACCTTCGTTGCAGCGCTACTGTATCTCGCTTGGATTCTGGCAAAGTTGCCAGTCTTCTTGATATGATGTCTTTGACAAAACTGTAGGCCTATCCTATACAGTGCAAGAAGAATGATCAATCTTAAAATAAATTAACATTAAAAAAGTTTAAAATAGTGACTGATTACAAGGAAAAGTGACTTTAGTGACGGCCTTAAAAAGGAGACTTTTTAGTGACTTGCCTGAAAAAAATGACTCGCTACCAGCCCTGTTATTATTGCAATTAAGGTTTTTTAAACATAAGTGATGAGAATAAAATTGTTTCTTTAAAATAACTTTTTTTTTATAATAAGGGTAAAAATTATTCAATATATAGGGAAGGTTAATTAATTACGTAACGCAAAAGGCTCATTTTCCTCCTTTATTACGTTTATTGTATGGGCCTTAAAACATTTTGTATGGATTGTCATGGTTTCTAACCCCCGGCCTTCCCTCTCCTCTAAAAGCGTGACGTAATTTATGATCGTTCCCTTACTCGATAAAACACAAGCAATGATTTTTTTGATTTGAACCATATTAAAACATGTGTCTTAATGTTCAAGACTCTTTGTCTCACTGGTTCTGCCTAATGAGGAACAGTCAGACAAAAATTTACCTTTACATTTCTTGTTGTAACTGAATAAGATTACAACCAATTCACCTGAAAATTTTGTAAAGCCAACCATTCGAATAGAATCCCCTACATTTTTTTCTTCAAATTTCAAGGTAACAATTTGAGAAATATATGACCGTTATTTTCCCCTATTGAAAATTATGGAGGGAGGGCAAAAGTGCAATGCCCCCCCCCCCTAACTTGGCTCCTATGGTAGTAGACTAACCCAAAAAAAATAATGTTCATATGTTCAACCCCCAGATTTGTGTCTTTAGATAAGGAAATCCCTCTCTGAAAGTTTTAGCTCATTTGATTGTAACATGAGCTGGTACTTCTGGTTTAAAGCAGGCCTGCACAACGTTTCAAAACTTGCATTTTTAAATGGCTGCATCTATTTTCGATGAACATGTTTCAAACTGCATTTTGTTCCTCATTCATTCCTCATTGAAATTTATAATCTATCTATCTATCTTCTATCTATATATATAAAAATGAATTTCTGTCTGTCTGTCTGTCTGTCTGACCCTTATAGACTCGGAAACTACTGAACCGATTGGCGTGAAAATTTGTATACAGGGGTTTTTGGGGCCGTGGAAGGTTCTTATGATAGTTCGAGACCCCTCCCCCTTCTGTAAGGGGGGGCTCCCATACAAATGAAACAGAAATTTCTGAATAACTCGAGAACTAATCAAGCAAATGGAACCAAATTAGGCATGTGGGGGTATAAGGAGATAATCATAGGAGGTAGCCCCTTAGATAATGGGGGGGGGGAGGGTCTACGTACAATATAGCATGTTTTTTTTTAAATCGGCGCATAAACTCAAGCTAATATTGAATCCCGAGCAAGACCGGGCATACTCAGCTAGTGATTAATAAAACTGGACTGGAATGATGCCAGATCAGCGCTGATTTAAAGAATATATGGAGATTTTGGTTGAAATGTAAGGAGAAATGACACTCCTTCACTCATTAGTGCATAGAACTGGTTCAGTATACGCGATTAAGGTGAAAGTTGAAGGATTTTTTCGACTTGCCATTTCGAACTTTTGATGGCACTGAGATTCGTGCAATCGAAAATTCGAAGTGATAAGGCAAAAAAAAACCAAAGCAGCCGTCATTTGCGTTTTACTCAAACTCAGAATTTCAGCACATGTAGTTTTAACTACGATGAACATCTTTGCAGTCTTCACATCATGATTTAAATTAGTTTTATTGGCAAATCCCAAGCTAAGCTAAAATTTTAAAATGCCTTAGATACACAAATGATGATGATCATAGTGATCTACCACCCATTGTAGCACGAAAACTAAGTTCGATAACGGACTGTTCGACTTGCTTCTCCGCGCTGTTCGACTTGCTTAAACTCAATAACCTCTGATTGTTCTCCATATGTCACTGAATGGCCAAAACGGATTGGGTGGATCGAAAGGGAATTTCACCTATACGCATCCACGGGACAGTCAAGAATCTCCTTCCAAAAACATGATCATACTAGTGATCAAAAACAAGCCCTCCAACAGGAGGGTGCCCCAATGAGTGTGGAGAAAAGCCGGCCCTTTATCCACGACATGTTAACAACAGGGAGTTGTCAATTTTACTCACCCCATCCAAACCACTTCAATGGGGTGCCCTGACGCCTGAGATACACACATTTGCAACAACTTATAAATTTGAGAATTCATCCAGGCTTAAAACCTCAGAATTTTTTTTAAAGTGCCGCAAATTTCAGAGCGAAGTCCCAGACACTTGATTTATATTTATTTCGAAATATTAAACATTTAGCAATTACGACATTTCGCATATTTTAGTTAGTTTTGAATTATCAAAGTTTCTTATGCACTAAAACCTTGAAAATTTTTCAATGTCCAAAATATTGGTCTGAGAACATACATTTTATAAGTCCTGAAAGTCTAAATAAAAACTTTTCTAATCTAGAAGATTTTTCTTAACTCAGAAGAATTTCCTTTGAATCAAGTAAAAATTTCTTCTCAGTTAGTTTCATCAGAGTTCATCTTAGGGTTTTTCTTTACCATTTGCTACATAATATTCTAGAAACTCTCCATAGAACGCTCTTTGATTCATCCTGCAATTCTCATAAAATTCTTAACAATTCTCGCTGTATTTACCTACGAATCCTCTAAAGATTATGACAGGAATAACCTTTAAACTCTCCATAGTATCCCTTTGAAATTTATCTCAAAGCTTCGTTGGAAATTTCCTTGAAGCTTTCCACAAAACTTCTTTGAAATACTCCTAATAGTACTTTTGGAATAATCCTCAGAATTTCATGGTAGACCTAAATTAACAATTGAATCAAAATTCTAAACTGAACCGCTTCTCCAACGTTTTAACCAACGCAGTTTCGCGTATTTAATATGCAAGGAGTAACTACTCTGCACCTACATAAAAGGTGATGGAAATGCCCTCTACCTTCTTACTACCTTTCTCATCATTTTGTGCGACAAAGATCAACAACAGACAAACAGGCAAAAGCACACCTCTATGCTCAGACTGCGGAAAGAAGATGCCACTCTGCCGACGCATCGTGACGGTACCAGATAGTGAACGAGGAAATGCCATTTCCTGATGAGATCTGTCATCTTCTGAAGGTGCTGATGTGCCAACTGGAACTATACTCAGACGATATTTCATGCATGTTTTATAACTCCGGAAAGTGTTGTAAGGGACTCCAACGCACCAAACCGTGTGTGTGCATGCGAGTAGGTGTTCTAATTTGTTCCATTTTTACTCAACTCCCTTCTTTATTACTTGAAAGAATGACTACGTTGGAATGTGTGTTATAAACAAACGAATGGTCGAACGAACGACGAACTCTTTTTGATTTCCAAGCCTGGAGTCAAACAACCTTTCTGGTGGTGGAGTGACGTTGGAAAGATAAACGACGAGGTACTATAAGGGCGACTATAAAATTTTAACGACTTTAATCTTCATCCGTTTATGTTCTGTGGACATTTCACCGGATCTAGACCCGGATGACGGAGTGCTGTGTAAATGGAGCTAAGCTGAGCTCCATAATGACTAAATCAACTGAAATGACTCCAATAAACGAACAAACAAGGGGGTGCTCGGGATCTGAGTCGGAACAGAACCAAACCATACCGCTTGTTGATGGTGTAATGAGTTAGCAAGAAATGGAGGCCTATTATCAGAGCGAATTAAGGTCAATGTACAAACTCTCGAGGGGTAAGGTCGTTTCCGAAGGATATAATAAGTAACCGTCATCAGGATTATCTACCGAGCCGCACAAGCGGTTCCTTCGAATAAATCTCTGCTATTTTGCATTTCTTTACCCTGCGGCCCACGGCAACCGGCTTAACTCGTCGCATTTCTGAGCGCATCTTGCAGCATGGTATTACACTAGCATTGACCTCAAACATCTGTTCTGGTTCAATCTGATCGGTATTCGTCTGGCGATGACGATGACGACGACGCCGTTGGACCGGGAAGAATCTGGCAGCAGCGCCACCGACAGCATCGGCGACGGAAAAGGTACAGTCCGAAAATAAAACTCTGCGTTTCTAAAATTACTCGGGAGTAGGGAGCAAAAATAAACTCTTTTGTTTCCTCAACAACGTGTGGATGAATATTTGCTTCTGCTGGCAAGATTCGGACAGATCCAACGAAATATCGAGGGGGACGGTTGACTCTGAAGTAGCAGTCACATGATATGTTATTGTTGGTCGGCGGGATTGGGGCGTGCTACGCTCGCAGTCATTAGAGAACCAGAGACCAGAGATCCGGATGAACCGAACCAGATGTTGCGTAGAGACGTGAGGGTGTGTGTATGTTTTGGGTATTTTATGTTCACTCAATGTTTATTTTCTCAACAAGAACAAATTCGATATGTGTGCAGTGTATCTATCCGGTGATCATGACCCGCCGCCGTTGGGGTAATCATTGTATTTATAGTTGCATATTCATTTTTTTGGATGGGGAAAGCAAAAAGTAAACACTAGATCCGTAACGTCATAGTAGACGATTCTCCGAAACTTGGTATCGTACAAAACGATGTTATTTAATCGCTTTTCATCTTTCTGCGACTTCTTCTCAACACGACCATTTCGACGAAATTATCGACCGCCTTCTCAGTAACTGAAATCGTGTTGCTATCGGAGCTTTGACCTCCCGATTGACGTTGTTTGCAGAAAGTTTGCCATCACTGATAAGCATTTCGATCAAAACAAGCACTCCAATTCTCGATGGAATTACATTTTGGGTGTGATATCTATGATTGCACCGTCAAGATTGTTATTGAATGCTCGTGTCGATTGTCACCTTTATCGAAGGAATGTTAATTCCATCGAGATCGTCGTAAACGACAAAGACAAATATTTATCCATGCATGTAGGTTTTGAGCTGCTACATTGCAATTAAGCTTCACCAAAAGGGTCGTTCTTCCCCAGACCATCGTACGCGAAAAATCGGAAAATGATTCAATGGAACAACGTGTGCAAAATCCCTTCTGCTTTGATCCATGATCCGTGGTCGACCGACCTGCCAGGTAGGGCCCCGGAACGATGTGATGCTAGTACAAGCGCCAAAGCCCGATCTGCTTGAAGGCTCCGTCGTCAATGCTTGGCAGGTTGGGTTATTTTTAAAACTAATTTATTTGCTACCTTGCTCGTCATCGTCCGGATATCCGAGGAAGAATTACCTTCTGGAAGAGCTGCGGCCGGGAAGGTTGGGGTTTGTTAGCGTTTGAAGATGCATTCATTTCAAATGGAACTCGTTGAATTATTGATTCAACGGGAAAGTCTAGGTGGTTTGTTGTTTTTGTGTGGTTTCTTTTAGCTGTCCAGGGAGGTGTGTTTTAGGAAAGTATAAACGAGCCACACATTTTTTTTAAAGAAATTTTTGTAAACGACTATTTACGTTGAGGGATGGCGGGGGGTCAGCCCCTTTGCAAACATTGATCTAGAATACATGTTGCAGTTAAATCAATGCTTTTAATGGAATTCTTCATTTTTTTCCTCTGTTCGGGACCTAACACCACTGCGACCAGTAATTTGATCTATTGTAGTATATCCCGTGTCCTTAGTTTAGTGCATGTCGTATTACTCCATCACTATTGAGAAATGATGAAGCATTCGATTTTCTTTACAGTTGTCATTCTTGCATTTATCGCAAGGATCCGACTCTAATTGAAAGGTCCCGCTATTTATACCCTTCGGGGTGTTGGAATACCCTCCAAAGGAGCGCCCCTTTGTCAGTCAAAATTAGATTCCTTAGCAACAGAATTAAGGAATGACACCGATAATGACCATGCATCAGAACCCTAGTCTTAACCACTTCAAACTAGGGAACAACTAATAGAAGATTAGGACTCACATAGATGAAGACTAACTAACTCATTGTTTCCTTGTTTCAAGATCATCCTCGGTGGACAAAGCCGAGTCTTGTCACTATCAACAAGGCATAAAAAGTAACAAGGACTAAGATGTGTTCCTTTGATTACTGAAAAATCCTGTTCACCTAGTTTGAAGTAGTCGGGACTAGGAATCGGTGGTAGATCTTACATCCCGTAACGTACCACGAAAAGGTGATCTACCCACGTTACGGGGAAAATTCTCCATTAGGAGGATTTGCAGTTGGTTGAGTAATTATTTTTTTTTAATTCAATAATAAAGCCTTTAATATTTTGGCAATTTCAAATCATTTATGAATTGCAATATTTTTTTTTTGGCTGTTGATGGGTCATTTTTGGTTGCTTAATACCGTTTTAAAATCTGGACGCTTTAACTCACCTATTTGAGGATGTTTTGATTGGCAAAGTAGATCAGATGGACAAGATTTATTTGATGGTAAATATAGAATTTATAAATCTATCACCAGGTAACACTAGTGTAACATTTGACTTCTATTTGCAAACTTTAATTTGATAAGAATTCAAGAATTCCACCACCACGCGGCTCTAGTATGTAATTTGACTTCTAGTAGCTTGCTTAAATTGATAAGTTCCGGTGATAAGTTCCATGGGGTTTGAGTATGATTGTACATGCCAAACAATTATACTTGCATTGGTACAGGCATCGAAAACTCTCAATTAATCATATCGCCCGGCCATTTTTCACAGAGATGGCGCTGTTCCGCAGGTAGGAAGTGATAAAGATCCCTATATAGAAATTGAGAGAAGTGGTAAGAATTCACTTTCAGTGCATATTCAGGTCAAACAAAGTGAACGAAAACCTAAATAACTTAGTCAGGGACTTCTATCATTTTTTCCCGGAAATTATTGTTAAACAAGCTACAATGAAATAAAAATGATTTTTCCCCATACAGTTTTACCTGCTTTACTGCCACTCCCCAAAGAGCCAAAAAAAATTCTAATTTATGAGAGAATTTTTTTTCTCACGACCTCAATCTCTCAACATGCCATGTATTTTGATGACAATCGATTTGTGATTTCCCTTTCACAGATTACAAAATAGAGTACCTGACACTTCAAAACATGTCTGGTACCTCTATATAAGCTTGACGATTAACATTCAAAGTCCCTCCTTTTTTACATATTCTGCACAAAAGATACTTTCTACCCCGCCCCATTCATAAAAATCGACGGGAAATTCTGTGAGGGGTGAGCTATTTTGTGTGCAGAATGTGTAAAAAAAATGAGGGACTTCGAATGTTAATCTAAATGCATATATAGATGTACCAGACATGTTTTCCACTGCAGTGTCCTCTGTGAACAATTAACGGAAAACAGATTGTGTGTAGTTTCCGGAAGATGTCACCGCAAACAACAGCAGTGACGTCTGATGGAACATGAATGCAGAAGCTTGACAAAATGATTAATTAATAACTGACGAAGTATATCTAGAACACTAAGTTGAGAGCACGCAATAAGCATGAAATGCGAGGAAGAAGACGATAATGAGTACTGAAGAAAAATTGTGGTGGGCGTGAAAATTTTACTCACTGACTTGAGCTATACAGCGGGAAAACAGTTGGAATAAGTGTACTATACTCACTTTTGTTTACATATCGTTTACTCAGTTGTGCCATGTTTTTCTATTATTGACAAGTGAGCAGGCTTCAAAATTATACGGATAGGCATGGATAATATAATTATCCGGATAGACCTATCCAGTGGATAGAAATAAACGGAGTCTATCCCTATCCACATTTCTTTCCCTCCGGATAATATCCAAGTTAAAATTATCCGGATAATTTTAACTTGGATATTATCCATTATTTTTCCCTCCGGATAGTATCCGGAGTACTCCGAGCAGTTTATGTTTAGAATAGGGATGTTTGATATCAAATATGAACTCCTAAAAATGGGTATTTTTAGTACCGGGATGATGTCCAGAGGCCGGAAATCGATATCTGACGCCATTTTGAAATCCAAGATGGCGGCTTCAGGTTTCATAAAAGTGGGAAATACTGTCAAATACCCATCAATATGGGTATTTTTGGAATCGGGGTGATGTCCAGAGGCCGAAAATTGATATCCGACGACATTTTGAAATCCAATATGGCGGCTTCCGGTTTGATAGAAGGTGGAAAATACTGTCAAATACCCATCAATATGGGTATTTTAGGAGTCGGGGTGATGTCCAGAGGCCGGAAATTGATATCTGACACCATTTTGAAATCCAAAATGGCGGCTTCCGGTTTCATAAAAGTGGGAAATACTGTCAAATACCCATCAATATGGACATTTTAGGAATCTGGGTGATGTCCAAAGGCCGTAAAATGATATCCTATGCCGTTTTGGAATCCAAGATGGTGGTCATTGGGTTCAAAATAAGTGGCCAATTCCCTTAAATATTGCTTATTTTGGAACGAGGATGACGTATAGGTGCAGAAAGCTGATGTCCCATGTCATTTTTAAATCCAATATGGTGACTATATCGTATAATATTTTACATATTTTATAAAACAGGTGGCCACCATATTGCATTTCAAAATGGCGTTGGAAATCGATTTTAGGTCTTCATGCGTTACCCGCTTACCACTAAAACCCATATTTTAAGGTATTTCACTGGTTTTTAAAACCAATGGCCACCATCTTAGATTCCAGTTGGGTGTCGGACAGCGATTTTCCGCCTCAACACGTCGTCTTCTATCCGAAAGTACCCATATTGTAGGGTATTTGACACTCTTTTTGAAACTAATGGCTTTCTTGGATTCCAAAATGGTGTAGGACATCGATTTTCGGCTTTTACCGGCCGTCCCCGTTCTGAAAGTAGCCATATTGTAGAGTATTTGACACTTATTTTGAACCCATTGGTCACTGTATTGGATTCCAAAATGGCGTCGGACATTAATTTTAGGCATCTACACGTCGTCTCCGTTCCGAAAATACCCATATTGTAAGGTATATGACACTTCTTCTGAAACCGAAAGCCACCATATTAGATTTCAAGATGAGATCGGACATCGATTTCCGGCATCTACATATCACCCCGATTATAAAAGTACCCATATTGTGAGGTATTTGACACTTTTTCTTAATCCGACTGCCGCGATGTTGGATTTCAAAATGGCATCGGGTATCGATCTCCGGCATCTACACGTAATCCCCGTTCTGAAAATACCCATATTATTGAGTATTGCAAACTTTTTGAACCCAATGGCCGGCATCTTGCATTCCAACATTTCGCTCACGTTCTGAAAATACCAATATTGTAGGGTATTTGCTACTCTTTCTAAACCCAATGAAAGATATATTTGATTTCAAAATGGCGTTGGATATCAATTTCTGGCCTCTGGACATTACCCCGATTCCAAAAATACCCATATTGATGGGTATTTGACAGTATTTCCCACTTTATGAAACCGGAAGCCGCCATATTGGATTTCAAAATGTCGTAGGATATCAATTTTCGGCCTCTGGACATCACCCGGACTCCTAAAATACCCATATTGATGGGTATTTGACAGTATTTCCACCTTCTATCAAACCGGAAGCCGCCATATTGGATTTCAAAATGTCGTCGGATATCAATTTTCGGCCTCTGGACATCACCCCGATTCCAAAAATACCCATATTGATGGGTATTTGACAGTATTTTCCACCTTCTATCAAACCGGAAGCCGCCATATTGGATTTCAAAATGTCGTCGGATATCGATTTCCGGCCTCTGGACATCATCCCGGTTCTAAAAATACCCATATTGATGGGTATTTGACAGTATTTTCCACCTCCTATCAAACCGGAAGCCGCCATATTGGATTTCAAAATGTCGTCGGATATAAATTTTCGGCCTCTGGACATCACCCCGATTCCAAAAATACCCATATTGATGGGTATTTGACAGTATTTCCCACTTTTATGAAACTGGAAGCCGCCATCTTGGATTTCAAAATGCCGTTAGATATCGATTTCCGGCCTCTGGACATCATCCCGGTTCTAAAAATACCCATTTTTAGGAGTTCATATTTGATATCAAACATCCCTATTCTAAACATAAACTGTTCGGAGTACTCCGGATACTATCCGGAGGGAAAAATAATGGATATTATCCCTATCCACTTTTTCTTTCCTCCGGATAATTTTAAAACTTTTCTATCCGGATAATTTTAACTTGGATATTATCCGTTTTAAAATTATCCGGATAGGGATAGGGATAATATCCAATGATAGATTGGATAGTGGATAATGAATAGGGATAATTTTGATGCCTGCAAGTGAGTAGAAGTGACTCACACACTAAGTTAAATTGGCTGGCCGTGTGCAATTGGCAGAATTGTCCAAAACTTGTTGAAAGCGTTTTTAGAACGCTCTAAACTTCTCAGGTGAGTGCGACTAAAGGGTGATACGGTCAAAATTTGGTCAATATCAACTTGACGTATTTCTTTCAATTTTGCATTTAAAAAACCTGAACACCCCTCATTTTGAAGGTGTGTGTGTGTAGAATGTTGCTCCTATTTTGATTTTGGAATTCACTCTTCAGTTGTCAAAATGCCGTCCAAGCAAGAAGAGCAGCGTATCAAAATTTTGCTCGCGCATCGCGAAAATCCGAGCTACTCGCACGCAAAGTTGGCAAAATCGCTAAAAGTTGCCAAATCAACCGTTACAAATGTAATTAAAGTGTTTGGGGAACGTTTGTCGACAGCCAGGAAGTCTGGATCGGGGGGAAATCGAAAACCGGAAGCCGCTGAGACGACAAAGAGAGTTGCCGGTAGTTTCAAGCGAAACCCTAACCTCTCTCTCCGAGATGCCGCAAATAAGCTGGGTGTATCGTCTACAACCGTGCATCGAGCCAAAAAACGAGCCGGACTATCGACTTACAAGAAGGTAGTGACTCCAAATCGCGATGATAAACAAAATACGACGGCCAAAGCGCGATCCCGGAGGCTGTACACGACGATGCTGACGAAGTTTGACTGCGTGGTAATGGCGACGAAACCTAAATACGTCAAAGCCGACTACAAGCAGCTTCCGGGACAGGAGTTTTATACGGCAAAAGGAAGAGGAAAGGTAGCAGATGTTTTCAAGCACATGAAACTGTCAACGTTCGCAAAGAAATATCTGGTTTGGCAAGCCATCTGTACCTGTGGCTTGAAAAGCAGCATTTTCATAGCTTCCGGGACTGTCAACCAAGAAATTTACGTGAAAGAGTGTTTGAATAAACGTCTGCTGCCTTTCCTGAAGAAACACGGTTGTTCCGTACTGTTTTGGCCGGATTTGGAATCTTGCCATTACGGTAAAAAGGCCATGGAGTGGTACGCCGCCAACAACGTGCAGGTGGTTCCCAAGGACAAGAACCCTCCCAACACGCCAGAGCTCCGCCCAATTGAGAAATACTGGGCTATTGTCAAGCGGAACCTAAAGAAGACCAAAAAAACTGCTAAGGGCGAGCAGCAGTTCAAGGCAAACTGGCTTTCTGCGGCGAAGAAGGTGGACAAGGTGGCTGTACAAAATCTGATGGCAGGGGTCAAGCGTAAGGCCCGGCAATTCGGATTTGGAAAAGCGGAAGCCTAACTGAATATTTTTCCTGAATTTTATACTAATTGAACTTGAAAAAGAAATTTAATTTGATTTTTTAAATAAACGATTTCACCGATTTACACGCGTTTTCCCTTGACCAAATTTTGACCGTATCACCCTTTATTGTCGCAAGCCCCTTTTTCTTCGGCATTTGAACTGCCCTTTAAACCAGCAGTTCTATTATCGGTAACTCGAATTCATTTAAAGAAAAATCTGGCCTAACTTGATTGCCCAGTCGTAAAAATGTAATCAGATTGAAGCTGAAAGACTAAATAATCGCTTGAATACATTCAAAGAATTGTTGTGATGGGATAATACAGTGAAATTAACGTTTAAATTTTGGTTTTTGAAGACAGCCAAGGGGTGCCGAAGCCGACATTTACCCTACTTTATTGAGTTTCTTAAATTTTGACGAGATTTCCTGAACTAATTTGATGTTTTCCAAGCTTTTTTGAGGTTTCTAGTATTTGTAGGCGCTTTGAACAACTCTAAAGTACCCAGAACTTTTCTGATTTGTTTTCTGGCATTTATAAACTCCGAGTTAATTCGAGGGTTTTTAGTTTAGAAGCACCTCTACTAACAAAATTAATTAATAATGCTCTCGAAAAAAATCACACTTCAAGCGTACTGGAAGGTGTAGGTTCGATTCCCACCTTTAGGCAGTGGATTTTGACGTAGGACTACGTCTTTAATTTCTATACCCGAGCCGGAATCGATAGCTAATAGATAACAAATGTATATATTAATGTGGTATGATACCAGATTTTGGTATGCCTGTAGTATATAACCTTGTTTTGATATTATTCAGTTATAGAAATATTTTGTAAAATATCAAATGTATACCAAAATAACAAAATGTGATCTTTCAGTTTTTAGACAATAACACCTAAAAGAGTTATTGAATTGGTATTAAAAGACCTTCAAAATAACAAACTATGGTATTTTGGCATCTAAAAGAGCGTTTCGTTATCCGTTTGTTATTGTAATAACTAAATTATTTATTAGTTCGTTATTCGTAGAACATTTTTGAGGTATTATTTTTGGTATTTTACTTCGTATGTCAGCCTCACTAAAACCATATTTAGGTTATGCTATTTTCTTACCTGAATTTGGTATTAATAAATTATTTTTTCCTGCTCGGGTACTGGGGGTCACATTAAAAAAAATCAAAATTCAGACATGTAACGAAAAATCCCAAACACGGACGCAACAATAGAGCACAAATCGGACACACGACACATTGCGCATGCTCACATAAGCGAGCTCAATACTCGGTTGACCGCTCACCATTTCACCAGTGAAAGGAAGGGAGGAGAAAAGCAGAGATAATAAAAACGCTTGCCAAATCGTTTTCTTTGTCATTTGCTTTCGACCGACGGACGGATAAGCGTCGAACACGACGTATGAGTGGAACATCACGCATCGCACCAATACTAAGACGAGACGACGACGAAAGCACCCACATCGACCGGAGCAAAGGCTTCCCGCAATAGGCAGCATGACTAGGCCGTTGTCATCCGGTCGGCATCGACTTGCACTGTTGTGGCCACCATTTGAAAAACAACCTTTTTCAGGGCCACCAATTCAAAAACAGAAAGAGTTAAGAACTAAATGATCAACATATTTGTTCCTTCCAGTAGTGGTTCTACGTCAAACTTTCGTTCGTGCCCCTAGGCACAGACCCTTCTACTTTTTTACACCATTTTCGCAACACATCAAGTATCGTTTCAAAAAATTTAAAATAAGTTTCACGAAAGATTGTACGATTTTCAACCAAATTTTACCATCAGAAACGATAGTTCAAAAGCAAACTGTGGGCAATACAATAGAAAATATCCATCATATCAATTTTTCAATCACCAAGATTAAAAGTAAGTTGTCCAACATACGATGTGACTTTATCGATGATTCATGACTCATCGCCATCGTCAGAATTTGTCTACGACAAGATACCGTCGTTATCGGCTGTTTTGGGTGTTTTATCTACCCTGGTAACAATACACGGCCTGGAAACGATAAGTTTGGACTCCTCGAGTGCTTTTGTTACGTCAAATGATAGTTGACGTTATTGACGTCATTGAGCTATGAAACAGGAAATATGCAACTATGCATTAGCAAATATTTAGACCATGTGATGTCAAACAACGACTTCCAGAGACAGTAAATCAGATTTAACAATGCAGCATAACTCATTGAATCAGCCACTCTTCGTTCCTCTATCTTTACACACCTACTATCAGTTCAATTCCGTCTAAGCTATTTACTATCATTAGCATCATCAGCTACGATCCTAATAATGTTCCGCTAAAAAGCCATAAATCGTTCCACAATTAGCACAACGACGCACCGCTCTAATTGGCCATTAAACGGGGACTGATTCCGGGCGACGGTAGCCCCAGCACATAATTGTTAATTTAATTATATCAGCCACACCTTCAATTAGAATCAGTTCTTGATGCAAAAGACGCAACTCCATTTCAGATTTTGACCACCGAAATTTTCCGCAAACCACTTCCGCCCGACCTGTTCAAATCCATTTCCACTTAATTGCCGTAGTATAATAAAAACTTTAAACAATACAATCATAGAACTGCCTCGCAAGAAGAGAAAAAAATCGCACCACGACCGGATCGTTTCTATTTCCCATCATTCACCAATTGGCAATTTATCACAATAGAACAAAAACGCCGCCGCCACCACGGTCGCCACTGGCGGGTGCAATATCATCTACTAGGCAACTGGCTATTATTCCAACCTTATTAATGTTGCTACCACCGCCGACACCGGGTGGAAAAACGGAACCCGGGTGCCACCTGTAATAATTAAAATTGATTTACGACGCACACACCTTTTCTCGTCAGTCAAAAGAATTCGCGCCAGATTCAACCGAGCGATATATGGGTTTCGAATGCGGCAGCAGAAGCAGTAGGGATTCATTTTAATTTTGAAGAGCAAATAGCAGACCGTGTGGGTGAATGATTATCCTGAAATACCTCTACCTACCCGAGCAAAGTCGGTTAACAAAATGAAAGCAAATCGATATTAAAGTGTGCAGTTCCTATCATAATGAAAACTCATTTTGATTTCAAATGTCGCGACATAAGTCTGATATCATATTGTGCTTTCATTATGCAGTCAAGACTTTTTAAATGAAAGCAACTTAACTTGAAGTTCTGCTGTTAACGTCTTGTTTAAAATTTAATTGAAGTTTATCTGTCGTTGAACTAATGATTATTGTTTATTTGTTCTGTTTAACACATTTTAGATCATTCGTGACTTGCCCGGGGTGAGGTTTGAGCCCAAGTCTTTCAGCGTGAGAAGCATGAATGCTAACCATTAACTCCAGGCCCGTATTCAGTTAAACTTTATGAATGCAAAATCAGTAATCAAATTGATTTCATTGAAAGCAGGATTAGTTTTCCGTTTGCTTCAACAGTGTAAAATTTTGCTCTCATTTTTGCTGTGTTAACCGTTAAGTCAACCAAAATGAGATCAACTGGAGTATTCAAAATAAGTTACATCATAACAGCAAATTTTGATTTCAATTTGATCTCCAGCTTTGCTCGGGTAGCCAGCAGACAACAACGTTGCAATAAAAGCTCTCGGTCTGGAATCTTGAATTCCATATGTGCTTTCCGTGCAGCACCGACCGACCGACCGACCGACCATTGCGTTTCAATATTATGACGGTCGGTGGTACAGTTTACCCGGTGCAAATGTTTATTTGTGGGGTAGCAATTTATTGCATTTATTAATTACCGAGTTTTTACCGACGTCTACGTCTGGATTGCCGGTCAGGTTGGATCTGGATCCTTTCAGATCCTCATATGCTATATCGCTATGGCAAATTGGATTGCTCTGTCGGAAGGATACCGGATGGCTGGCCGTCGATCGGTGGGAAGTAGCTCGTATTTTTTCCCCCCTCGACTGATTGCTATATCCGAACATGGCCATGGGGGTGGAAACTGATTTAGTGGTTTCACGATATAGATTTATGGTGTAAATGGTGTTGTAATTGCCCATGTAGTCACATATCAATAGAAAATTTATAATATTTCATATACTCTAATAATACCCTATGTTGACACTGCATTTTGATGTCGTCATACCTGAAAATAGGAAAAAGGAAAATTAATTAGAATTTGCTGAGTAGGTATGTTATGTGAAGTAATTTATCTTGTTTAAACAAATTTTGCGTCTTTTTTTCAATTGGTCCCATCTATCTTCATCGAGCTTCTCTTTGGATGACCACGCCCATGCAAACAGATTTCGTACTATTTTTTGCCGAATATGATCTCAAATGAAGGTATTATTTAGCACCCAACATGTCAAACATAACAGATAATGTTTTTGCTGTTGAATTATTAACGAAAGAGAAGGATGATGTAGAGAATTGATCAATGCAGATAGGACCTTCTTATTATAAGTATGAGTACAATAAACAATTTGACAGATAAGAGAATAGCCCCGGCCCAAAGAGCGACAATAATAATAATAAAAAATGGCGGAGTTGGTCCAGTGGATCAAGCAATTCTAAAGGGAATATTAGGGGAACTTCTAGGACAAGCCTAGAAACCTATCAGGCAGACATAGATCATCTAAGGAAAGTTTAGGGAACATCCTTGCCTAGTTCAGGAAAATTTGAAATCATTTTTATCGAGCTTCCAGTGAAAATTTAGAGAACAGTTCTGGAAACTCAGAAATCTCATACAAATTTCCGAATCAAACGAATGGCATAATTTTTCAAACTTTTAGAGTAAATTCAGAGATCATCAAAGAGAGATCGCAGTAGCCCGCGCTTGAAAGCTGACGTGTTTTTCGATTGCTTCGTATTTTTCGTAAGCGAATTAAACACATTTTGGCTTTAAATTTGTTAATTTGTTAGCTGAAATTTAGTTGCAAGTGTTCATAAAGTTATCATTTAGTGATATATCGTGTTTTGCTTTGAATCTAACCTCCAAAATATACAACGCAGATTCAGTTCCATTGTTCGGTGTCGATTTTCATTGCCTCGGTTCTGTAGCATCCGAACTCGGGAGCCCGGTTCTCCGAGTTCGGATGCTACACTTTCGGCGTGTAGTTCTATTGAGAAATTGATCCGGATGTCGGAGATTGCGAGCAATATGAAAGATGCCTCGCTAGATACGCCCAAAACTGGACAGGTGGTGGTTGGTGGCCGCGAACTGTTCCTGGAGAAAGCACTAAACGTGAACCTCCTCCCAGATGACCATGACAATGCAAGAAAATGTATGTTCGTTAAAGGATGGTGCATCGACAAAGGTGCATCACGAGAATGAGATGCAAAGCTTAGAGAAAATCAAAATTACGGAACCCATGGATTGGAGGATTAAATTAACATGGTGAGACCAGTCCAAATACACTTTACAATTTAAAAAACAGAAACTAAATACGTGCCAGGTTTGAAAAGAATATTTTCGAAACTGGAAGCGTGTATGTAAGACCAATATCCATTTGATAACGGTGATGCATACATGCGGGGCTTATTGTAAGTGAAAGTAACCTCGAAATGGGCGTGACTCTCCAGACATTCTGAAATGGGTTGCTGTATCTGCAATAGAGCTATCACTTTCTAACTCCCGGACTAAAGCTGTCTACAATGACCATAAATGCGACATTGTAGAGAGAGTTCTTCCATAATAACACTGCCGGCCAGTGGGGATTAGAGGGAATACACACAGAAATTCAGGGATCATCGAAAGCAATTTCAGGAACCTTTTATAGGCAGTTCATGGTACTGCTAGAGGATATCCTGGTTCTGAATACTTCACGGTCTAATTAAAAAATGTTCTAGGGAAAGCATATGCTAGGTTTGGAAATTTTTAAGAAAATACAAAAATTAAAAATCAGGGAATTTCGTGATCTGCTTCAGAAAGTCTTCAGGACAATTTAGCGAAAATTTTAGAGGATGTACTTGTACTACTTGATACTTTTAAGAGGTATAACTGTATTGATTTAGGACACAATAAGGAACTCATTTAGGATATTCAACCTTTTCGGAAGAGCGGTAAAATTGCAAGTAAGATCAAACATCTTTCAGCGCAAGTTTAGGGAACTTTCAAGTCTGTATCAGAAACCGTTCAGAAAAACAGGGTGGCCACTGGATTCAAGAATTTTCAATTCAATTTAAGAATAGCATATACCGGTTTTTCTGGGTGTATTTCTCCCGGTATATTATAAACTTTTTTTTTCTTATTTTATTTTTGACATTGTTAGCCAGTTGTTCATCTCACATTATAAACTGATGAATATGGTAAAACAAAAGAATATGGAATAGTTGATTTTAGCCGAATATGTCAGTAGAAACCGTTACCACTTAAAATATTATATAGGGGAAATGGATGTAATGTCGGCCAAGTGTCCCTAATTTGGGCCCATACATAAATTCAGCAATCGACTAAATTTTCAATAGCGACCAAAAATATCCATAAGTACCGTCCCAATGACGCGTTCATCTAGATAAAAATTAATGAATAGCAGATTTTTAGCGATGGACCCAATCTTAGATCCATAGGCTAACATTAGAGCCATTTCCCCTATGCCTCCAACAAAATAATTATGAAGATATTTGAAAAAAAAATCGACTCCAGAATAGCGATTGTCAATAAACTTATGAAGCCTGAAACTCACTAGGCTGAAGGCTACTTTGCAGAATGTTGGAAAATAATAGATTGAACTATGATTTTTTTAGAATATTACGAACCAAGAAAAATGCTCATGATTCTGAGACAAAGGAATTTTATTCATTTCTGAGGCAAGGTCATTGTTCAGATTGTTGAACTTGATTTTTGTGGAGCATTCTAAGCGAATTTTATTGATAATTCTAGAGGAATTCAGTGGTGTACATCACAGGAATTTGACTAAAATTTCAAAGAATTTTTGAGAAGTATTTTAAGAAATTTGTATGAAGAACTAAAGCTGTATTCTAAGGTAGTTCTGAAGACAATTTTATGGGTATCGAGAGGAGCACTCTAGGGGATTATGGGGCCTCATAGCCTAGTCAGTAAAGGCACGGTATTACCAAGCCGGAGGCGGCGGGTTCGTTTCCCGGTCCGGTCGAGGGAATCTTTTCGGGTTGGAAATTTTAGAGTATCATTGTGTGACAACAATATACAAATTCATACATTGGTATTGGCATCGAAAGCTCTCAATTAATAACTGTGGAAGTGCATTTAGAACACTAAGTTGAGAGCTCGCAATAAGCTAATAAGCACTAAGCAATAGCTTGAAATGCGAATAAGAAGGAGAAGACTCTAGGGGATTATACAATTTAATGACATTTCAGAGAGCATTCTAAGGAAATTCTAAGGCGAATTCAAAGGGAAGTACCTACGTAATACTTTGCCAAAGAAGTCCTCTTTCCATTTATTATCACTCTTATCTGGAAACGAACCAACCTATGGCTGTAAATCTCTTAAATGCTAATCAATCAATCAAATTCAAAGTGAATTAGGAGAGCTGAGTCCCAAGGGAATGCCGATAATAATTCCAAGCGAATTTAATTCTAAAAGTTAGTTTTAACATAGTCTTTAGGAGAATGCTTGAAAATTGTGAGGGGAATTAATTGGAACTTCTGGAAGAGTTCCGACGAAATTCTATAAGCAATCCAGATACATTACAAAAGAGTTCCAATGTATTTTCGAGAAGAGTTGCAAGGAAACTCCGAAAAGAATTCAAAGGAAAATTTGAAGGGAACTTTGAAAAGAACTACAATCGATTTCTGAGGAATCCTGGAGTTCTGAGGTTGATTCCAAAGGGATTTTGGGGAAAAAATTTAGAAGTTTAAGCAGGGTGACCAGTGAACTTTCATTTTAAAAATTCCTGGTTTTTTCCCGGCTTTCCCGGTTCGTATCTTTAAAAATTGCCGGTTGTTTATATTCAGAAAAACACATACAGTATGCAAAAAAAGTTTATCCACCCCCCCTACCAATTAACATTTTTTTTTGTTTTTCTGGTGAAAATCAGTTTAATTTTATGAGTGTTGCTCCATGATTTATCAATTTATGTTTATTTATCACATTGCCATTGAAACTACGGCGTTTATATCTTTTCTTGAGATTTCATGTGATAAATTATGACAAATTGTAAAAAATTACGCAAAAAAAGTTTATCCACCCCCAAACGGATACTATGACTAAAGTGTGTTTTACAGAGTTTTAGTGTGTATTCTGCAACTTTATCGAATGTAAACATTGTGTCTATCTGTCATTTAGTGCCCTTGAAGTTTTCATGCTCAAAATTTCAGTTTTGTGTTCAAAATTGGAAGTTTTTTGTTTCATAATGCCCAAAAAAGACCAAATTTCGATCAGTATCCGAAATTTGATTATTGAACATCACAAAACTGGCGAAAGCTACCGTGATATTGCCGATATTGTGCAGCTTCACAAAGATACGGTCGCTAGAATTGTACAGATGTACAAAAAGCGTGGTTCTATCTCACCAGCTAAGCGATCGGGGCGTCCTTCAAAGACAACTGACCGAATTGACAGAGCTATCGTGAAGAAGGCGGAGCTGGACCGGGGACTATCCGCTCCGAAAATTTCGACACAGATTGAAAACGAGTTTTCCATTCAACTGACATCACAATCCCTACGAAATCGTCTTCATAAGAAAAGTCTTAAGGGCAGAGAAGCTCTTAAGAAGCCATGGTTGTCCGCAATATATATCAAAAAAAGATCAAAGTGGGCCCAGGACCACATTTCATGGACCAAAATTTTATGGTATCTGATGGTATGGTCTGATGGTATCAATGGTGACCCAAATAGCATTATTTTCGTCTCGTCTGACCAGATCACCTTATTCCAGTCATCACTGGTCCATGAAATGTGGTCCTGGGCCCACTTCAATCTTTTTTTAATTTTTTTTGCGGACAACCATGGCTTCTTAAGAGATACTTTGCCCTTAAGGGGGTATTCCCAATCTTTTGCCTTTTTTCGGCCTGTTTTTCAATTAATTTTTTTTCAAGGAAAATGAATAGTAATGCGCCTAACTCTTTGGGATTCTTGTTTATTGAACATTAAAGTTTACAAATAAATTTTTTTCGACATAAAAAAAGACATTATTGACGTCACAAAATGGTGGAAAACAGACCCCTGTTCGCCGCAAACGCCTGGACGGGCGAAGACTTTTCTCTGGAACGGCTTCATCTGAAACAGATTTCGTGATGAAATTATAATCTGCATAAGATTCTCTGGAGCTTCTCCCGTTGGCAGCAAAAAATCTTGCAAATTAACAAAATGGCGGCCATATGAAAAAACAGGCGATTTTTAGCCCGCTTTTTTGCAGCTTTAAGGTGCTTCAAACAATGTTAAATGTTAATATTTTTGGCTGAAAGTGGGAGAAGCTCTAAAGAATTTAATAAGGAACAAAATGCGCAAAGATTCAAGTCAATATCTCTTATAGTTTCTGAGAAAAATCTTCGCCCGATAAAAAAAATGTGGTTTCGAGAAAAACGCGTTTAAAGTTTTGACTTTAGTTAAAACCATTTGGGGGTTCTTACCATTAGTCAGCTATGCCTGGACACCGAATTCGCTGATCGGAAAACGGCTTGGGGGGATGAAAGTATATAGTCTAAAGTACAAAAAAACGTGAAAAAAAAAATTTGATATTTTGAAAAAAAAAGATCGGGAATACCCCCTTAAGACTTTTCTTATGAAGACGATTTCGTACGGATTGTGATGTCAGTTGAATGGAAATCTCGTTTTCAATCTGTTTCGCAATTTTCGGAGCTGATAGTCCCCGGTCCAGCTCTGCCTTCTTCCCGATAGCTCTGTCAATTCGGTCAGTTGTCTTTGAAGGACGCCCCGATCGCTTAGCTGGTGAGATAGAACCACGCTTTTTGTAATCTTTACAATTCTAGCGACCGTATCTTTGTGAAGCTGCACAATATCGGCAATATCACGGTAGCTTTCGCCAGTTTTGTGATGTTCAATAATCAAATTTCGGATACTGATCGAAATTTGGTCTTTTTTGGGCATTATGAAACAAAAAACTTCCAATTTTGAACACAAAACTGAAATTTTGAGCATGAAAACTTCAAGAGCACTAAATGACAGATAGACACAATGTTTACATTCGATAAAGGTGCAGAAGACACACTAGAACTCTGTAAAACACACTTAAATCATAGTATCCGTTTGGAGGTGGATAAACTTTTTTTGCGTAATTTTTTACAATTTGTCATAATTTATCACATGAAATCTCAAGAAAAGATATAAACGCCGTATTTTCAATGGCAATGTGATAAATAAACATAAATTGATAAATCATGAAAGAACACTCATAAAATTAAACTGATTTTCACCAGAAAAACAAAAAAAATGTTAATTGGTAGGGGGTGGATAAACTTTTTTTGCATACTGTATAAATAAAACGTGACCAACTGGAATTTTTTGGAAGCTATTTGTAGGAAAATTATCGTTAGAAGCAAAACTACAGGTATTTTTTAAAGCTGAAACTCGGGTTAAAAGGTTCAAATATGAATGTTGGTGGGGGCGATGTCACTGCTGATTCATTGAATTATTACTTTGTTTCACATTTTGCCCCATCATCGTTTATTGAAACTGAGCAAGTTGGTGAGCTTTCCGCTAATTTTTTATTCAGATGTATTACTAGTAATGATATTTTGGAAGAGTTTGCGTCTGCTTCATGTGATTCTGTGGGTACTGATCTCATTCCTCTAAATATTTTGAAAGTGTCCTTACGTGTCACTCTACCTTACATCACAGACTTATTTAATTTTTGTACAACCACTTCAGAATTTCCATGTTCATGGAAAGTGGCTAAGATTGTTCCTATTGGTAAGATTGACAATCCTACTACAGAAAAGGATTATACTTTGTGCTCTGTCGAAAATTTTTGAATCAATTCTATCCAAACAATTACACGAATATCTTAATAATCATAACCTGCTATGTTTTTTTACAATCTGGTTATCGTAAGAACTGCAGCACGATTACAGCTCTTATAAAAATTGAAGACGATTTAAGAAATGCTCTTGATAACAAAATGTTAACCGTGATGGCGCTCTTAGATTTCAGCAAAGCTTTTGATTCAATTGATCATCGGAAACTCTGCAATAAACTCGCTAGTTGTTTTAAAATTGGTAATTCCTCAGTGAATTTAATTGAATCATATTTGGCTGACCGATCACATTATGTTGAATTTAATAACATGCAATCCAATTACGTGCATGTTCTGAGTGGGGTTCCTCAGGGATCCATCCTGGGACCCCTACTTTTTTTCTATGTTCATCAATGATATGCCCAACGTTTTATCAAATTGTAAATTTCACTTATATGCAGATGACTGTCAACTATACATCTCTGGCAAATTGAATAATATTTCTGAAACTATATCATTATTAAATAGTGATATAGAAAATATCTTAAAATGGTGTGAAACTAATGGTCTTATTTTGAATAGGGCAAAAACACAAACTATTATTTTTAGATAAAAACGAACTGGTATTCAGGATATCCCATTAGTTAAAGTGGGTGGTGATATCATTATGTATTCTGACACAATTAAAAACCTTGGTATTGTAATGGATTGTAACCTCAACTTTAATGCTCAAGTCAATGCTGTGTGCAGCAAAGTTTATTGTACGCTTCACTCCCTAGTTTTGTTACGTCACTCCACGCCTCAACATATCAGACTTCAACTTGCTAGATCCTTGATCATTCCGTTATTTTTGTACGGAGATATTCTCTTTAGTTTAACTTCTAAGACAAATACAAAGAAATTAAACTTGGTATTTAATGCCGTTACCAGATACGTATACGACCTGCGGAAATACGATCACATTTCTAACTTTTCTAATTTATTACTCGGCTACGATTTCGTCAACTACATGAAACTTAGAATGTGTATTCAAACTTTTAAAATTTTAAACGAAAGTCCGATATATCTTCGAAACTTCTTTATTAACTCACAATCTTCTAGGTCAAGTGTTTTAATTATTCCAAGATGCTCGACACATTTTTTAAGTGAATCAATGCGCTATCGTTCGATTCGATTATGGAATGAACTACCGAGGGAATGCAACAGCAAGAAGTTTAACAACATTCAAAAACTTATGCAGCAACTATTTCAGTTAGGTTAATAGGTACATCGGTAGTGTAATAGTAGCATATACTCTGAAAATCATTAGTAGATTACTTGTGCTATTATTCTTGTATTGTATAAATAAATAAATAAATATAATTCAACTCTATGAGTCACTCAGTCGAGGCCTCTCTTAGCTCAATCGGTAAAGGCGCAGCTACAAAGGAAGACCATGCTGAAGATGGCTGGGTTCGATTCGCGGTCCGGTCAGGGAATGTTTTTAAGGTTGGAAAATTTCTCGATTTCCTTGTACTTGTCACACAAGGATTGCAATAAAATTCAAAGAAAATTTTATGTTTCTGGTTTCTTGGAGAGCTTACTGGTTAGTTTAAGAATAATGTGACGATAATTCAGAGCAGAAGTCCAAGTTAATTCTGGAACTCATATCATGGAAATTGTGAATAAAATTGCACGTTGCACTAACGTACCTCTCTTATTGGTGCGTTTACCCTATTCGCTTATGAAGACTTCCGGACATTTTCTTTGAATGTAAGTCTGGAGGGCCTTTAGAGGACAAATAAAGCTTAGATGACACGCTCAGAGAACCCAAGAGCCATACAAAAAAGATCCAGAGAACTGTTTCGGATTTGTCCCGAGGATCTTGAACCGGATACATAGAGCACTCTCCGTAGAGTCTGGACTAACTCTTAAAGTCTCATGGTGTTGTCCTTTTAACACACCAGGCCTGCCCTAAAAGTTCTTAGTACGGTCCCTAAAGTTCTCCAGGCCTTCTCCCTATACCAACCAACAAAGACTGACCCACCTCAAATTACCTTAGAATTCACATCAAGCATTTTTTCTAGACTCCACAAATAAACAAGACTATTCGAAACATTGTTCTTGACATAATTGTACATTCCGAGATCATGGGGTCCAAGGTCAAAACAACCACGCAAACCATTGCGACAGTGCCGCGCTGCCATAAGCTTATTTCGGTCGTAGATGAGTGATCTCAACTTCCCATACGGGGCCCATTTCCATTCTACAATGTTGCACAACAAACAAAGTGCACCATCCATTTGCCATAATTTTCCGGCCGTACAAATATACACCTTCTTGCTCCAAAGTCGCTCGTCCCCGGCAAAAAGACACCGATATAAATACAAACACCAAAACAGAAACTTCCAAGGCCACTCATTCGACCATACCCGTTTTTTTGCGCTCCTACACTCCTTGCAGCGAAACTACCCGTTCTATAGCAAGTTGAAAAATTAATACTGCATTATGCAGATTAGCGCCTCTGTAGTAGAATTCCAATTGCCACTACGAGCAAAAAACTACATTCAAAATCAAAACACTCACCCCGTCCCCCTTCCTTCCATGACCCTATAACAGGACGGTAATAGTTTTGTCACCTCGATGGTTTTATATTCGCACCCATCATCGTGCCCTCAGTTATGTAAATTAACTCGGCCGTAGCCGTGTATTCACGTTTTGCCTACATCATTCAGCACGATGTTCGCAGTGTTCCACCCCCTGTACTGCATCCCCACCGAACCAAGATAATTCGTCACCGAACGATAAACGCGACGACCGACCAGCTGTCGCCAGCTTGAAGGACCTGCAAAACTTATCGCCTGTTCGTGCCTTGACCATATGAAACATGATGGGACAATTGAAATTCATTAACACACGAACGAGCTCACCGTATTGTCGGTCGCACGCGGTGGATGATCCTTCGACTTGTGTTAGAGGAAAGAGCAAAGTTATTGGCAATTGTCACGACAGTCCATCACACAATTAATGAAAGACAAAAAAAAACGAGGGAAATCGGTAATGTTTATCACCTATGACACACCACCAGAAGATAGTTGGATGGCTCATCCCAGAGGGCAAAGCTCGAGCTTTGAAGTCAGCCAGCAGTGCTAGTTGGTGGCTTTTTAGGGAACTAAAAAACTTGCTCAGAAAATGTCGTCGAATATTATTTTCTTCGATAAAGGGCGTTCTGTTCTCCCCGGTCTTTGGGTTTGATAAATTGTTCATTCAGATACGGTGCCTTTTCCATTCCAGCGAGTAAGAAGCGTAAGCACTCTCATAGATATAGCATCATCTAAATCTATTTTTATCCACCGTGTCAATTTAGGATTTTACCGCGGAGCGGGGACTGTCACAACAATACTCTTCCGCCTCGCTCGTCCTACACTACAGGGGCGCTGGCGAACCGGGCTATGACGATGATGGGTCCACAGTATCACACCACATACCAACGAAAACGAGACCAGATGTCATTTGACAGAATTACACAAACACCCAGAAGTATAATGCACATTATTCTTCTCTGCGTTACACTTATCCTACATATCCTACCTTCCTATGTAATCTAATTTTATTAAAGAGATGCGCACGTCTCCCCCTGTCTCTTCTTGTTCCGGCTCTCCGTCGTCGTCGTCGTCGTCGTATGAATTCGAATGAGAGAGGGACACACGAGTTAACTTTTACTGCACTCGTGATCTTATTTGGCGCGTAATTATTATGATTATTACAATTCGCGTACTCATAAATAGACGAAGAGGTGGGGACAGCATGAGCTTCCTTCTTGTTTGTCCGGGTGGTGGTATTTGTTTCCGCTGTGCTGTGTTTTAGTACACTTACACTCTTTGTGGAATGATCTGTTGGAAAAAGTGGGAGAGGAACTGCTGTCACTAGATCTGTCGTTTGTCAGCGTTCGGTCGGCAGCGGCAGTCAGGGCGTGGTGGTCGTTGGATTGATGGTCGTTTTATTTTAATTGAAGTTGAACCTTATTCGAGCTATGCGGCAGTAAAACATTGATGATGATTCAATTAGGTGGTACTTGACGATACATATAGAATGTAACTTAACTGGGTCGTAAAACAAAGAATTGCAACCGTTATTGACATGTCGTTTGGGGATGTTCTTGAGTTAATTAAAATGGTGTAAAAAATAATTGAATTAATGTTTCATTTCAACCAGGAACCAGTCTATTAACACAAGTTATAATTTGATGAGATCCTTTCACAATTTATGACAGTGAAAAGTGGTGATCAGGCGAACAACCGACTGGAGTAATTTGCACTGCAAGAATGGATCAGTCCACTTCCTTTTCTGAATCTTCCGCGACAGCCTCTTTTCCCAACGGCGCCGGTGGTGTAGTGGTAAGCGTGATTACCTCTCACCCCAGCAGGCCTGGGTTCAATCCCAGTCGGCGCCGCCGGGATGTTCTGAGGCATAACATTTCTGATCACGCCTTCCTTCGGATGGGAAGTAAAGCCGTTGGTCCCCGGTTCATGAGTTGATGGGTCGATAGGTAGGGTCCAGGTGTGGGAGCTGCCTTCCTGGCACGTCGGTAGCATTGGTGCTTAGCACGGAAAACAAGATCGACGGAAAAAACAAACCAAAGGAAAAAAAAAAAAAAGCCTCTTTTCCCGATTTTGAGACCAAAAGTGTGATCATCTTTCTAGATGGAGAAAAACCTATTTGGGCCAAACTGGAGCATATTTAAGAAGAAGAAGTTAGAAAATTTTCTGGTTATATAAATCATGTTTCTAGCTACCAATTGAAAATTTGTTACAACAATATTTTAAATCTTCTACCAATGTTATTACACATTTATTTGAATTGGTAGTACATGCAGTGCATCCACGACTATAAGAATCCAACAGTTCAGCGCTATTACCTTCCTCATCACGCTGTGATACGCGAGGAAAGCACGAAAACGAAGCTACGGGTTGTCTTTGATACCTCGTGTATAACGCCAAACGGACCTTCGCTCAACGACGCTCTAATGGTTGGGCCGACGGTTCAGGAAGACATCCGTTCAATTACTATACATTCCAGGGAGCATCAAGTTATGATAGCTGCTGATGCTTAAATAATGTACCGTCAAATTCTCGTGATTGTCGATTGCAACTCATCGTCTGGAAACCGTCACGGGACCATCCCATACGAGTTGCAAACTGTAACGTACGGTACTGCTAGCGCTCCTTTCCTAGCCACTCGGGTACTGATCCAACTTGCCGACGAAGAATGTCATCATTTTCCTCTGGCAGCCAATGCTCTTAAGAAGGATTTCTACGTCGACGACCTTTTTTTCCGACGGGAACAACACAGCAGAACTCGTCGAACTAAGGAACCAGCTAGATGAACTCCTAGCAAAGGGTGGATTTCAATTGCGAAAGTGGGCTTCGAACGACGAAGCAGTAGTCGAAGGAATTCCACCAGAGAATCGCGCACTAAAGGCCTCCGTAGACCTCGACCGAGATCAGGTCATCAGGCTGAGAGTCTGCACTGGGAACCAGCCACAGATTGCCTTAGATACAAGGCCGACCTATCATCCGACACTGTAGAAAAGCTTATCACCAAACCGATGGCGCTTTCGATGGTCGGTCGCTTCAACGAGCCTCTCGGCCTAGTAGGCCCCGTCTTAACTACTGCCAAGGTCTTTATCCAGAGCCTGTGGATGTTGAAAAACGAAGATGGATCATCGTGGAGCTGGGACAAGGAATTACCGATCGAGTGTCACACCCGGTGGACCAAATACCAGACGCAGCTACCGAGACTCAACGAACTTCGCATCGACCACTGTATCCTCTGTTACCCGAACCAGAAACCATCCAGATCCATATCTTTGCAGATGCCTCGCAACTCGACTACGGAGCCTGTGTAATGGTAAAGGTTGCTCTTCCGAAGTCATGAGTGGCACCTCTCAAAAGGCAATCGATTCCACGACTCGAGCTCTGTGGAGCACTTCTAGCAGCGCAACTCTTCGAGAAGGTGAAAGCATCACTTCAGCTCGACGCAGAATGCTATTTATAGCTCGACAGCACAGTTGTACTCTGCTGGCTCAACGAATCTCCATCTGCCACACTTTCGTGGCAGTCCGAACTTCGAAAATCCAACTTGCCACTCAACACTGCTCGTTGAATCATATTGCTGGGCTAGAGAACCCCGGGGGCTGAATTTCTCGTGGAATAGCTGCCGATGCTATCATCGGCTTCGATCTCTGGTGGCACGGACCTGAATGGCTTCGACAACCCCAAGATTGCTGGCCAATAGCCACCGGTTTACCTAACAAAAAAAAGGAAGATTTTTCATAATTTTAATCCCAAGGAAATTTTAAAATCTATTTTTTATAAGATCTTAAATCAACGATAGTCTAATAAGCTTTTCCAACCACTGCGGTTTATGCAATGTTGATGCTTCTTATTAAATGTATCTATGCAGATTTATGTTTAAATTATTAAAATATTCCTGAAATCTAGCTCTTGCAAACCAATTTGGTAATGCACAAAGAAGACCGCTGCACCAATTTTGCACCAGAGAAGATGATTCTTCTTGATTTCCCTCGCTTTAGGCAAGTGGAAGTTTAAAAAAAATCATTTTGAATCGAATATAGCACTGCATTTATAATGGGGAGCTTGAGCTTGAGCTTGATTGACCGCCCACGGTTGCTACTCTGTTACTGCCAGATCAGCTGTAATTACACAGAGAACCAATAGACGATGCTTGGGACTAGCAATCATCCTCAATGTGTAAAAACTGGCGTTCTTAAATTAGGCAATACCAGCGCCGGCCTTGCCCGAACACAGGTCAAGAAAGGAATGGGAAGGATTGTGTTGACATGACACTCGCTTTGATGGAAGCCGAGAACACCTCTGCACTTCCACGAGGAATCACTGGGATGTTGGATAAGAGGGTTGGGTTTGCAGCAGGGTTCGTTTTGGTAAACGATAAGCTGAATTGATGTCCTAACGATCATATAACGCGAAGGAGCTTGGGACTAAACCCACGGTCTTCTGCTCAGTAAGCAAAAACGTTTGCCACTAGGCAGACGAGCACCTTTTTAATCATCGAGTTGCTGTTATTACCATGTAGTCATATTAACAAATAAAACGATTGACGAATCTTGAATGTGGATGGGTCTGAGATTAGACTCATGATGTTCTGCTCAGTAAGCAAAAACGGTTGCTCTAAGGCCACCGAGCCCCTCATATCACATAATACCGTTGTGTATCCATTCAAACCCGGAACCAACGACAACAACGAGTTTCGCAAAATACACGATACACAAGCGATTTTACCATAAATCTCTTTGATATGTTAGGACCTGGGACAGCGTGTTTCTGCTCAGTAAGCAGGCCACTGTAACCGACGATCTTTAAAATCCAAAAACTAAAAACTACGAAAAAGAACTTAGGCCCTCATTAAGTTCCACTTTCACGCGACGTTCAATGACAGGGTCCTATCCAGGATTACATCTGAAAAATCCAAATCTGGCCAACGCCCACCTAAACCTGTTCTAATCCACCTGAAATGACTAACGAATGGAAGACTTTGACTACCCAGCCATGCAATAGTCTCATTCCGTGCCTTATGGCAACTTGATGATTCTATTGCGCTCATATTTTGGCACCACCCAGGGGAGACTTGGTCCTGTACCCAATGCTTAACTTATCTCCATTCCACTCAGCTACTCGCAATTTCTTGTGATATAGTGGGCGGAATATTATTATATGAGACAATTCAATGCAGACGTCTTTCCAAATTTGGCAGATCGACAGGTAATCGGTGAGTTACCACGATAGTTGCTATTCAACAACTCGACAACGTCTCATCGGCAACGCTTGCTATGAGAATTTCCCATTACAGACGCCAACGAAATGACTTCATCGAGCTATCGATCAACTACCCTGGTTATCGCCTGGTACCTTATAGCACGATGCTAGGAGGCGAACCGGAAGAATCGATGAGCTACCTCTCCCCCCCTATCGAATATAGCACTGCATTTATAATGGATGCAAAAAGATAGCTGGACGAGTGGAACTGACAGCAGCAGTAGAACGAAACAGGCGAGAAACTGAAAGAATATGAAACACTTTCTCACCGTCTGAACAATAAGATCTAAAATCAGTGAGTGAGTCGTTTTTGGCTCAGATTCCACCCTTTTCGATTGATTTTATCTACGAAAACAAATTGATTTGGTCTATCTTGCTACCTGTAAATATACTTGAAAGTGACTCAGTAATCAGCCACAGCACATTCACTAGACTGATGCAAAATTTGAAATATTCGCTCCACAGGGCTCAAACGGTTCCAAATTGGGCTCTGATTCGCCTCCTAAAATTTGTACTCATTTAGTGAGAAACTGACTTGGCACAAATCATTTGAAGTTTATAAGGGAATTACAATGGAGAAACCATAATTTCGGTTCATATCTATCTCAAAATTCACCAGCTCACTCTACTTTTGAAAATTATAGCTGAGCTTTTTGAAAATTTTATCAGCTACAACTTTGTTGAAGACCACTTTTCGATCAAATGTAAGGAACAAACATTATTAATAATTCAAGTCACTGATGTCTTATGATTATGCTCAATCAACTGTTCAGCAGGCAACATTGGTGTTTTTGGCGCGTAGAATAAAGGACAAAAATCATGGCTACTATGTCACACTGCAGAATACAGTGTTGCCTACAATACAGTAGCTTAATCTTGTCATAAGATAATCAATATCTTAAACAACTAATAACTATTTAATTTGACGTTTGGCTGAAAAACGATTTTTTGCAAAGTTGTAGCTGATAAAAATTCCCATTAGAAAAGCAATAGAATTTGTTAACAGTACAACATGTAAAAAGGCTAGAAGACAATGAACAAAAAGTTTTGTTTTTCCATAGTAATTTCCATATAAACTTAAATGGTTTGTGCCAAGCCAGCTTATTATCAAATGAGTTTAAGCTTTCGGAGGCTAATCAGGACCCGATTTAAAACCGTTTGAACACTGTGGAGCGAAAATTTCAAATTTTACCTGTCAATTTTCACTTGATTCTGCGATCAACGAAGCACGTCGCTATCCACTCGATTCAAACAAATAAAACAATATGAAAAAGACGATAAATTATGTTCAACTTGCAGTTCATTTTTCGTTGCGTAGAAGTTTTTGTTTGAACAAAATGATAAGTTTTGATTTTTAATACTTTTGAGCCATAAGCCAATATTGCTTACGTGAAATCATTAAAACAAGATTATTTTCCATGAAACCATCATTTAGATTTAAGTAAGTGTTTTAGAAATAGTTACCATGAAATTCGTAATCCTCTCAACCTTTCCCCATCCTTAAATTGTAAAACTCCCGAACCTCGAGACGACCACGAGTAATCGGTTAAACCCCCTAGCTCTAGTTTTAAGATTCTTATTGTAGAAGAAAAAGAATATATCGGCTCTGTAAAGTTTATTCAACGGAGCCTTACAAAAAAAAAAACGAATTAACATTAAAAAAGGGGCTTTAGGTAGTGTTGAAACGTCGCTAGAACTATTCCACAGCCACAGTCAGTAATGAGCAAAAGGCGAACGCACATCTTTTGCCTGTAGACTTGAAGACATACTTCAAGATGTGCGTTTGACTGTATACTGTCGCATTAATGACCCTTCGCTCATTTTCAACTTCTATTCAATTTTCATACTGCCGTACTCTAACGGAACTATCCACCTACCTTCTTCTGAAGATCATTCTCTAGCCAATAAATTATCACACTAAAGCTTCATGTCAGCATTTCCAACCAACTAAAAAAAAAGATTATTTTCCTGGTGGATTATTAAAATTCCCAATTTTTTCCCGGTTCATTTTTCTGGGGAAAAAATCCCGTCCTTTTCCCGGTTTTCCTGAACTTGGTTGAAATCCAAAAAATGTTCAGGTCCAGCATCCATCAACCGGAAATCAACAGTTCAAGAAGCTTAATTTGTTTGATAACATCCTGAAAGTTGAACAAACAACTATTTTTCAATTACTTTAGGAATTTTTATTGCCCAGAGCAAGGAAAACACATAAATTTTCTCCATACTAGCAGCGATAGCGAACTGGTACTTTAGACTTCCAGGAATGGAAAAAAAAACAAACACATTTCAATTCCCATTGAATCAAGAATGCACTACTTTCCGTTTTATTTTTATAAAACGGCTTAGCAACAACTCACAATGGCAACCAACCTACTAGACCGTTTTCCTGATCCAATTCTTCCGAGCCCCCTCCATCCTTCCAGTTGCTTGCTGTGAACTGTGTTTCCAAGAACTTTGTCCTTTTGCGCGTCTTCGGTACAATCACATGGTGGAATTTCACCCGAGCACTTATTTTATATTTGTAACATATTTCACTGGGCAACATTCTCACAGGTAGTGTACTTCTAGCATCCAACGTACACACAGGAATTGCGGAGAATCGCATGGGTGGCAGAGCACTAGACGCCACCAGACTGCTCTCCCAGCTTGGAGGGACGTGAAAAATTGCACATTTTTCTTATATAAATAAACTTTCATTGGATACACACGCAGCTGGGTTCGCGAATTGTCACCGAGGGAAGCACCTTGGGGGAAAATATCCATTTCATCAGCTTCTTGCCATCGTTCTACGGTTTAGAGCGGAGACCCACAGCGCAGCGTTTCTCAACCGATGGGATCCGAGGCCCACCGCCATCCAACGACAGCCTTCGATCGAATTTTCCGACGTTCAGGCAACTGGGTTATTCTTTTTAAAAATGTAGCTGAAAATTGGTTGATCACCTTAAAATTAAGACATTTCGTTATTTTTTTAACGGTTTTGATGGAACAACTTCAAATCGATAATTTAAAAATCTCAAGGAGGCAATCGTTTATTTAGAAAATGGTTTTGACCCCACGCGTTTTTAATTATGTTGAAAGTTCGGGACGAAAGCTGAACTGTTACAAAATCAAAAACTAGAAGCAATTCTTGATAGATTGGAAGTGTTATTTGATCAAAATCGGTCAAGAAATGACGAAACGGGAGCAATTTTTGCTAGGCGAAAAAGTTTGGGTACGCAAACGTTAAATCCATGAGCTAAAATGAGACTCTATTGCTTTTATTTGTATTAGTAAAACAGTTTTAATTTTTCATTATTGAAAAAAAAAAAACAAATTCGAACAAAATTGCAAGAGAAACATATTATTTGTAATAAACAAGTTGAATACCTCTGGCGCTGCAAGGGAAAATTTTATGCATTAATAAGCTAACTCACTTACTTATCATCCATCTATCCATAATCTCTGATGTATCGTACATATTCTGAAATGGATTGACTTGGCTTTACATATTTTGAAACCATTTTTGCGATTTATGGGCTACATTTGCGTTCTTGGGCGGTTTTATCAGGGCTATTTTTCCTATTTTAGGCCATTTTGGATATTTCAACCTGCCAGCCAGCGTTGCCAAATCTTCCAATACACCAGAATTTCCACTGATTTATGAGCTCCATATCGATCCATATGGAACTCTTCACATAATTATTTTATAATTAGAGCTAACATGGAATTCTCCTTATACTGGAATCTCCTTGGAATTTGAGTCAATTCATCCTTGTTGCTCAGATTCTGCTCAGTATTTTGGAATTCACTATGAATTAATATTCACGTTCAAAATTCCTATTTAGAATTTTTATAACAAATCTTTAAAGTACCTAAACATGTTTCCTTCTTATTTTTTCTGGTCTCGGTAACATCTGTCACCGCGATATGAAAGTCATTTTGGCGATTCTAGGCCATTTCGGTGTTTCCGATGTTATCAGCCATTTTGAAAATTCGAAGCCATTTAGCGATTCCAGGCCATTACGGTGTGATTATTTTGGGGGATTAGAAGCCGTTTATACGTTGTAAGGTAATTTTGTCGTTCTAGATTTAAAACTAAATATAATGGCAGCGTTCTTATGGTCATGTAATTCTGAATTTTTGGACTAAGGTTTTATTTTTTCAAGATCTCGGATGTCATGAACTAAGATAATTTTTTAACATCTACAATCCTCATGACTCATTTTGCAGATCCTAGAATTAGAAACAAGTGCAAGAACCCAGAAAAGAAGAAAATATCTCGGACTTTACAAAACTTTATAAAATCTGGGACTTGGTAAAATATTTAAAACTCCAGAATATGAAGAAGAAAAAAAGAGTAAGAAGTTTTTTTTCCTTGATTTGTGGTGCTGAGCAGCAATGCTACCGAAGCCAGGAAGGCAGCTCCCACACCTGGACCCTACTTATCGACCCATCAACTCATGAACCGGGGACCAACGGCTTGTTACTGCCTAGCCAGAAGGGCTAGTTTAAAGGTTCCCCTAACCTCTGGTCTAGCCACGGAGGTCGTCTGGGGTGGGCTACATCCGCCTCTTTTTACTGGCTAGCTCGAGCTTGAGGCCTCTCGCTCTCAGGGTCGGTTTTTGTCATGGAATCGCTATTCAAGAGTCCAATCTTTCATTGATTAAACGACACATAAATTCACTTTAATCCTTTTTATTTTCTAACTAACACTTACAGTGGGTTGGGTGTGTAATGGTTGGCCGGCCGGCTGCTGAGGGGACACGTGGTCGCGGGCGAATGGTCGGCGGGGACCGTGATGGTTCTGGGCGCCGTCGTCTGGTTGGGTTCACTCAGGGAACCAGTGTGATTGACCGTGGTTCGGGCTACGGCCAGGGTTATCGTCGGGCGTGGCTCACACAGGGAACAGAACGCGATGTCGGGATGAGCGCCGTCGGTTTAACCTCGAGATTTGGTCCACAAGGGGGTAACACTGGGAGCTAGCGTGGGTCGTCGCGTCCTGATTGGCGACATAACACAAGGCCGAAGCCTCAAGCCGATAAACTTCAGGCTACGAGCGGTACAGACTAACCCCTTTCGCTCCGTGGGTGTCTGGGGAAAACGGCCACAATCGCTCACGAGGTTCTAGCTTCGTCTACTTAATTTTGCACGATGATCTGTTCACTTCCGTGGTACTTTGGAAAAAGCCTGGATTGTTGCTCCAATCCCAGTAGCTAGCCGTTCTTTTCTTCTTCTCCTTTTTCTGTTCCTTTCTTTCTATTAGTCCTATATCCACCCGCGACAATTCAATAACCGTCCCCTGCAGCAATTTTAACGTGTTGTTGTGTGTACTAAATGTGTATTTTAACAAACTTTATGCTTACTTTTATTATACATATGACGGATTTCACGCCAACTCATCCAGTGGTTGGCAGCACCCTCTCAGAACCTTATGGAACTTTGTGGGTGTGGAGACTTAGCAATTTTAAGCAACTTTGCGTACATATTTTTTTCAAAATTTATCTCGCCTAACATTTGATAAGGGTCAAAGTTTTTTGTCGATTTTTTTTTCAAATCGATATAGCTTAAAAATGACAAGCCCTACAAAAAAGTGATGTATCGCGAACTTTTAGCAAATAATCTGAAATTTTATAAAAAAATTTAAATAAAATAAAAAATCGGTTTCTACACTCTAAAAAAATATATTTAAAAATTAAAAGTCATTTTCCCAAAAATGGTACCCCTCAGATTTGCTTGATATTTTTTCTCATGAAAGGCAATATAATTACCTAACTTTTCTTCATACATCGCAAAGTGGGCGCTTTTAAGGAAAAAAAGTTGTTCGAACAACAACTTTTTCATGTTAATTTTTTTTTTAGTGTGTTTCACTCAAAGTCGAATAGTAATACGCGCACAACCTTATTAAAATTCGATTAAACTTTATGGGTATACTTTTCGATAATCTGGGTGAAATCTAGCCTAACATTTGAAAAGGGTACAGAGAAGTTACCTGCAAATCGTCCAATAAGAGTTCAGAACAAAACGTTCTAATGAGGAACAGCCATCTCAGCATGGTTTGCACTTTCCTGTGATGGATTGTATTATAATATATGCATACACTCTATCCAACTTCTATAAAACCACCCTCAAATTGTTCCAAATCAACAGGTAAACTAAGTAAAAATCACTTAGTATGTTTTATTCATGAAAAGATTTCAATTCATGTATTTGTGATTAATTTAATTAGAAAAATAATCATTCATTTATTTTTATGTATTAGGTGTGTCGTGTGTAGTAAGCAATATGCATATATGTTTATACCTAATCTCTCAAGTGAATACATATAATAGCGCAGGTAACTTAACGATTATTTAAGGCATGCCTAAAATAATCGTTAAGTTACCTGCTATATAGCAGTTATATAACAACGCAGGTAGTCACATGAGAGATATAAGGTATAAACTTAAAGCACCGCAGTCTGTTTCTACCGACATAATCTAATATTTAAGTTTGGTGATATCACAACAATGCTCATAGTTGCTGTAGTGCATAGTTGTTGAAAGTGTAGTGCTGCATAGTTGTTGAAACGAAAAAGTGTTTATATATACAACAATGGAAAAATCTGCTGAATTGATTATTAAAAGGGTGCAATGTAGTGCCAACATAAACAATCCCAATTGCAGCCGCAATAATTTACGTAATTTATCATCAAGTCTCATAGAGAAAATACATTCATGGGGCTTTGATCATCAATTGGATGTAACAATGCGTATTTGTGAATCGTGTCGTGGAATTTTAGTGCACAATAGGACACCTCTCCCGAAAAAGAGGCGATCGGATGGAAAAGAATCAAGCCATGCTCGGAAGTTTTTTCATTGTTTTGTACCTATTTCTCAAAACATAATTTCTACTAAGCGATTTTCACATTCAAAGGAAACTCCGAAAAATTTCACTCTGTTTCCGATAGACTAATAATCAATGAAAAACTCAAATTATGTATGGAGAATTATAGGAAAATAAATTATGCACTAAACAAAAACACTAGAGTTTTCATTTATTAAAACACCATTCGAAATGCAGGAAAATCCTCTGTATTAGGCCCTTTCAAATGTTAGGCTAGATTTTTGTTTTAAGCACGCCCAGATTATCAAAAGGTCAAAATCTTTATGCTCATTAAGTTTCAACGGATTTTAATAAGGTTGTGCGCGTATTACTATTCGACTTTGAGTGAAACACGCTAAAAAAAAATTAACATGAAAAAGTTGTTGTTAGAACAACTTTTTTTCCTTAAAAGCGCCTACTTTGCGATGTATGAAGAAAAGTTAGGTAATTATATTGCCTTTCATGAGAAAAAATATCAAGCAAATCTGAGGGGTACTATTTTTGGGAAAATGACTTTTAATTTTTAAATATATTTTTTTAGAGTGTAGAAACCAATTTTTTAATTTATTTAAATTTTTTTTATAAAATTTCAGATTATTTGCTAAAAGTTCGCCATACATCACTATTTTGTAGGGCTTGTCATTTTTAAGCTATATCGATTTGAAAAAAAAAACGACAAAAAACTTTGACCCTTATCAAATGTTAGGCGAGATAAATTTTGAAAAAAATAAGTACTCAAAGTTGCTTAAAATTGCTAAGTCTCCACACCCACAAAGTTTCATAAGGTTCTGAGAGGGTGCTGCCAACTCCGAAGACGAGTTGGCGTGAAATCCGTCATATATATAACATTTTAACTTGTAGAGTGTGCAGGTAACTTGTATATTCCTAACAAGAAGTTTATATTAACTTTCATATTTATTTTTAGACATATACACATAATAATTAGACATTTAACAATTAATCATTGAAATTTTAATACGAATAGGTTTGTATTCGGCAAGCAAGTTGGGATATTACGTCGCAACGGTAACAGGCTTTACTTCCCTTCCGAAGAAAGGCGTGATCAGAGATGTTATGCCTCAGAACATCCCAGCGGCGCCGACTGGGATTGAACCCAGGCCTGCTGGGGTGAGAGGTAATCACGCTTACCACTACACTTCCAGCGCCACTAAGAGTAAGAAGTTGTAGACCATAGATTTGACGTAAGATTACATGCTCGGTATCAATATTCGGCGACTGTGTTAGAGAAACCACTTTTTCCCATCACGGAAACGCCTCGTTTTCTGTTGACAAGATTACGCATTTTCGTGCACTAAACGCACGGAATTTTTGTTTTATTCAATAGATAATAAAAAAAAAGCGAAAAGTGATTAGAGGAATTTCTTGCTAACATTTTCCAATCGCGAGACAATCATATAAATTCGAGATTTTTTTGCTTTTTTCTAGTGTTCTGGAGAAAGCTTTACCTTAATTCGAAGTGTTTCTGGTTCATTGACAAGGTCGTGTCATGTGGTATTCGGTCATTGCGAGAATGTTTATGTACCACTTCAATACAGTTACGCATTTGACCACAAACGTTTGGTTGCTGGGTACATTATCAAAGAGCTTTGGAGTGATGTGACTGGCAGCAAGGCGAGCGAAAGTTCAATGAAAATTAACTCTTAACCAACAATAATTTGTGGTGGTACTGAAAAGAACCGTTTTGTCGTGATGGTTGAGTAATGCTGAGCTATTAGGGTGTTCAACACGGATGAGGCTGGCGAGCTGTATGTTGTTTAGAACGAGGATGACGCACTTGGCATAGATGGCCCACAGCGACTCACGACGAGTAACTGAATCCGATTAGTAGCGGTGAATCAGGGGCTCTTGAGGGCAGTCTTGATAGCTAGTTGCTTGCGGGGAGCTTTTCGTTGGACACTGGATAAAAATGTACAACGCCACGTGCTGAAAGTAGTGCAGCTGCTGCTGCTGATGACGAATAAACACCGTTCGGCTAGACCAGATAGAATTCGATTATGAAATCTGTGTTAGGGAAAGCGGTTTTTGCAGGCAATCAATGATAATTTTGATCACCATTGCAACAGTTGGACATTTGTGTAATTTTTAATAGTGACCTATTCAAAATTGATAGTATTCATTTTATCAGACTCGTAGAAAAATTTAATATCGATTGGCTTGTTTAGAATTATAATCCATCGGCTATTGACAGAGTTATAAGTGGTCAAAACCTGACCACTTTTCGCAACGTGGTCGATTTTGGCTTTTTTTTTTAAATTGCACTCCCAATATGTAACCGAAAGAAGTAATCCTTCGCAAAAAACGAATGGAAATAAAAAAAAAAATCATAAATTTTGAAAAAGTTGCAGATCTTGGGCGTAGACAATGAGGAACATCATAGAAATATTTTTTTTTTTACGTTACTAGGACTCAAGAATTCCAATTTGCATATCAAGAAACTCCTTAAAAAAATTGAGATCTCTTAGTTGGATCCTGAACAGATCAAAGCATTTCAAAATCCAGTCACTTAAAAAAATCATCACGATCTTGAACTATTGAAAAACTTACAAAAATCTAGACCTAGACATCTTCAAAATAAATTAAGATATAAATACACACTTAGAAAAATTCATGTAAATTTAGGTGCTCAGAGACTGACATATACGAGCGTCAATTTTGACATAAAATTGAGTCCAAATAGACGCAAAATTCAGCTCAATCAAACGTACTTACTTTCAAGTTTTTCAGTCTCGGAGCACTTAATTTTACATTACATGTCAGTTTACGTCTCATCGTTTATGTCAAAGATGGATTCCGTCTCGTGTAAGAATAGGTATTTCTAAGTGTGTAGATAAACAAATTATGTTATGGACGCGATCAAATTCTTGATGATTCCCGGTTGTTCTCAATTCCTGATTTTCCCGTTTCAGTGACCACCCTGTTTAAGGCTCATTCACTTAACATCTAGATTGAAATAGGGACAAGCAATAATTAGAAATTATGCTGAGTAATTAAATACTAAAAATGTAAGATGAAAATTATTCAGCAAAAAGAGCAAGTTTTATTTTAGTAAGACTCACTCTGAAGCATTAATTTATTCTGAAATTCTGACGTAAAAATTTGTTCATATCGTAAGGCTTATTGATTTTTCGCGATTTTTCCGTCGAATTCCCGGGTTTATCCCGGTTTCCCGGTGATTTCCCAGTTCGCTGGCCACCCTGGACACTATATGAAAAATCTATCGAAGAGCAAATTACGGGCAGGAAATATCGATATTGACACTTTGACTTTGCAGCTACGGAAGCAATTCCATAATCCAGTTCAAACACCCGACGTAATGTTTCCAGTTTCCGTCTATTTTTGGATACGCGGGAATCGGGAAACAGCTGATGGCTTTTCACGGAATTCCTGAGAATAGGTGAATATTTTAATCCAGTGACCAGATAGGTTTTTCAGAATGCAATTGAGAATTCCGGCTTATTCTGACATCGTCATCTCACTTCCCAAGAAGAATTTTTCTACCTTTTCCGGAAGTTTATCCTGACATCACCCGGAAGTTCCTCCTGTATTCTCCGTAAACTTCTTCCATGTTTCATCACATGTTTTTCATTTCATTTCCCTTAGAACATTATTCAAGTATTCCTTTACTGGATTCCCATGGAAAGATATTCTTCCGAGTTATTTCGGTTATTTCTTTTAACTTCCCTTAGAGTGTTCCGCCTACTTCTCTCGATGTCTCCCCGAAGTTTCTTCCGTTCTTCTCCTAGAAGTTTGTTCTGACTGCCTCTTAAAGCCCTTCTAGCTTAGTCTTTTCCCGGAACCTTTCAAACTTTTATAAGTTTTTCTGAGTTCTTCCAGATGTTTTTTTTTTAGATCTCATCTGGAAGATGTCCTTGAACGATGTTTTCAACAAATACTTGAATTTTCCCTTAAGGTTCTTCCCAAGAAGTTGTAACCGACTTCAACCGGAAGTTTCTGTTCACTTCCCTTGGAGGATTCATCCATCTTCTCCTGAAACTGTCTTTTGGATGCTTACAGAAATCTTTGTGGCTTCCCCTGGGAGTGTCTTCCGACTATTACTGGATTTTTTTTCCAAGATATCTCGCGAAAATATTTTTTTCCTTTTTTTCCCGGAACTTTATTCCATTTTTCCGTGGAAGTTCCTTCCAACTTTTATCGATTTTTTCTCCGATTACCACCGGAAGATTCTTCCGATTTGTTGTAGAAATTTCTTCCTGCTTTCCTCTGTTATTTTTTCAACTTCTTGCAGAAGCTTCTTCCAACATCCCACGGACGTTTCATACGGTTTCTCCCGGAAGCATAAGGCCAATAGTGTCGTGTGGTGTAATCCATTTTTAAAGAAATTGTTTATTTAGCATGCCTTTTCCAAAGAAGAACTCTTTTAGTATACCCAAATTCTTCCTCATCCTTGTCTTTTAGTTTTTTTTTTTTTTCCTTTGGTTTGTTTTTTCCGTCGATCTTGTTTTCCGTGCTGAGCACCAATGCTACCGACGTGCCAGGAAGGCAGCTCCCACACCTGGACCCTACCTATCGACCCATCAACTCATGAACCGGGGACCAACGGCTTTACTTCCCATCCGAAGGAAGGCGTGATCAGAGATGTTATGCCTCAGAACATCCCAGCGGCGCCGACTGGGATTGAACCCAGGCCTGCTGGGGTAAGAGGTAATCACCTTACCACTACACCACCGGCGCCGTTATGTCTTTTAGTTGTTACAGCACGTAGTTTATTACAGTCTTGTCCATGTTCGGAGCGAACCTGTAGTTTATGTGTTGCTTTGGTTAGTCTTTCTCAGCTACGTTCCGTTCGCTTGTATTGAAGACCATGGGGTCCTCTTTAAAAGTCCTTCTCCTTTTTAAGAGGCGGCGCAGCCTAAGTTTGAAGTTCCCTTAAAAGTTCATGGAATTTTCCGAGTGCGTCGTAATCGGCGAAAGCTGGAGAACCGCTGCCATAGTGAAACACCATTTTTTGCTATCGTCATTGTGTGACGAAGTAGCTAGTGGTGGCGTCTTGTATTGTCAATCATTTCTCCTGCCACTGTAGTCCTGTCTCGGCTTCGGCTGAGCGATTCCCGATAGCGTGTGACAGCCAGGTGGAACGTTAAGTTGACACCCTTAGACGGGTATAAATCCTTCCGCGCGCAACCTTTCGTGCTGTAACCGGTTTGAGTTTTTATGGTCCCAGAAGTGTGGAATTTATGCGACCTTCGTTCCGGTGCGCACGTAACCTTGTGTTACTTTAAGCGATTGATTTCAGTTTGTATTCAGATTTGTATACAGGTGAAATAAGTTCAGATAATATCGTCACAGTTTTTTTTAATAATATTTAAATTTCGAACCATTTACGTCGTCAAATCGCTTTTAATATCCGCTTTTTTTCAGTGCCATTATGCCTCACCATTGGTTCACAGTTATCTACTAGCTCTGTGCATAACCTATTATATGAAACTACGTACATACTAGAATGAAATGGTATGGACAGAGCAGTGCTGTAACAAAAAATATGCCATCGATTTTGGGAAGCACATTTTTCGTCTCGGATTACTGTCAACGTGCATTTACGTTACGTTCTATTCTGCTTTCACATGAGTGTCTATTATCTAGACTAATGGAATACAAACCGTAGCAAGCCTTTCCGCGTCTTTATCGGCTTCTGTAATGTCATTAGCAATGCGGTAAATGAGTTTTCTACCATTCCATTTCTGACATGACGATTTGAAGGCATAAAAATTTATCCTTCATTTTCATACTTCCTCATTTCTTCAAAATCCGCCCATGAATTATATAATTAATTTGCAATCATACACCCGCGTACATCATTGTCTGGATTGTGTCCGGAGAATTGCTAGGTTGCAATTACAAAAAATCTTCTAGTGAAACGGATTCCAAAAGCTATTTCTTCTAAGGAAAAAGAGAAGAAAACAAGTTCCATTCCTGAAAGGCCAAATGTCGTACACTGCCTAATCAATTATTCACTCCATTCACAAACCGGACACAATCGGATGCAAACGGCGCAAATTGTTTGGCTCGATCAAACAAACCAGAAACATTTGAACTAATACCTCAATACAAATTCCCACAAAAGTCACCCGACCCGATAAAGTAGCAAAGTGGAAATTTTCCATTCCATTTCCATCGCGTAGCTTTTCCCCGTGCCTTTAGTACATGTACGTATTCGCTGTAAGACGTCGTAGTCGGAATCGAATTTCCGCTTCCACCCACCACCCACCATCCACAGACTCTGCTCTGGGGTACAAAGCTCGGAAGCTCATAAAATCACAATTACCAACCGACAAGTGAACGTCGAAAAACGACGCAAAACATGCACTGCCATACTACAGTTGTAGTGGCTGATGGGGGGTTGTCGTCAAAGCACCACAACACAAAAAAAGTCATACTCAACTCATGTTTTCAGTGTGACATCCAGCCATCAACAACAGTATCATCATCCGCCGCCCGTCGACGGACGACAAAGGCGCGCGTGGTCGCTTTTATCCAACTTTGCTTCGGTTTTATCGTGTCTCTGACGGAGAGTCGTACGAAAGCAGCACCCGGGAAATAAGGACAACAATGTAGGACTCGGCATCACTACATGGGAGCATATAAGCATTGTATGCTGATCCCGGTGGAGCTAGAGAAACTATATTCCGGTTGACGGTGGGTGTGTTGAGTTCGAAATAAAAACGCAAACTAGGTTTAATCCGGAAATAACAGCAATGGCAAGCGAAGGAAAATTGAAACCGCACGTGGTGGGTTGGGTGTTAACAAAGTTTTGTGGATGAAGACAGTACTGTCCAACTATTGCAATAAATGCAGTCGCAAGCTCGGAAGCGGATCAGGATGTATCGTATTACAAGAAAGAGGCTATCCTAAACTACGTTGACTGTAGTTCAAACAAAAAACTTATAAATTTGTACGGACTGTACCGCCGTTATTTGCATAACATTTCTATGTTCTGTGGATTTTCTATCAACATGAGATTGTTATGCGAATAGCCAAAGTGTAGCTGTCTACGTAGTTTATGAACAGGCCCAAAGTGTATTGCATTATTAGTGTACGGTTTCAACAGTTGAGTTTTATATGACACATAGGGCGCTTCTTCTTGTTCCTGTTGGGTCGCTTTCGAGAACCATTTTCACTAAGTCGTCGTGCGGCATTCTTACGACGTGCTCAACCCACCGTAGTCGACCGTTTTTTGCAATGTGGACGATGGATGGTTCTCCCAGCAGCTGGTGCAATTCGTGGTTCATTCGCCTCCTCCACGTTCCATCATCCATCTGCACTCCACCGTAGATGGTACGCAACACCTTCCGTTCGAAAACACCAAGGGCGCGTTGGTCCTCCACGAGCATAGTCCAGGTCTTGTAGACAGTCAACTTCGTGCGGCGGCGAATTTTATTCAACCGGAGCGTCCTCCGGAGTCCAAAGTAGGCACGATTCCCTGCCATAATTCGTCTTTGAATTTCTCTGCCGGTATCATTTTCAGCGGTCACCAGTGAGCCCAAATACACGAACTCGTCGACCACTTCAATTTCGTCACCGTCAATCTGAACTCGGGTTGGGAGGCTAACATTGTCTTCCCTAGAACCTCTTCCTCTCATGTATTTTGTCTTCGATGCGTTGATGGCAAGTCCAATCCGCCTAGCTTCAGCCTTCAGTCTGATGTACGTTTCCACCATCGTCTCAAAGTTCCGTTCCATGATGTCGATGTCATCGGCGAAGCCAAGAAGCTGGATGGACTTCCTGAAGATCGTGCCACTCGTGTCTATCCCAGCTCTTCTGATCACACCTTCTAACGTGATGTTGAATAGCAGACACGAAAGTCCATCAGCTTGCCGTAGCCCCCTTCGAGATTCAGGGGGACTCGAAAGCCTTGACCAATCGCGCCAGTTTTTCCGGAAATCCGTACTCGTGCATAATCTGTCATAGCTGATTTCGATCGATTGTGTCTTCTGCGGATTTGAAATCGATGAACAAGTGATGTGCGGGCACGTTGTATTCGCGGCATTTCTGCAGAACCTGCCGAATCGCGAAAATTTGATCCGAGGTAGCGCGGGCACCCATGAATCCCACCTGTTGCAGCAATCCAATTTGTCGCCCTTTTTGTAGATTGGGCATACGACACCTTCCATCCACTCCTCCGGTGGAATCTCCTCCTCCCAACTCTAGGCAATTACCCAGTGCAGTGCTCTAGCCAGTGCTTCGCACCGTATATGGTAGTTGATCTACACCAGTCGCTTTGTTGTTCTTCAGCCGACCAATCTCCTCCTCAACATCTTGAAGATCAGGGGCCGGTCTTCTGCGCGTGCTCCAAGGTCTGTTGCCGTGCCACCTTCGTTTTCCGCTGCATCACCGTTGAGGTGCTCGTCATAGTACTGCTTTCACCTCTCAATAACCTCACACTCGTTCGTGAGAAGGTTACCGTCCTAGTCCTTGCACATGTCGGCTTGCGGCACGTAGCCTTTGCGCGAACTATTTAGCTTCTAGTAGAACTTCCGTGTGTCGTTTACGCGGTACAGATTTTCCATCGCCTCGCGATCTCGGTCTTCCTGCTGACGCTTCTTCCTTTGGAAAACCGAGTTTTGTCTGCTCCACGCTTATCTGTATCGCTCCACATTCTCGTGTGGTGTTGCAGCATTCTTGTCCGTGCCGCATTCTTCTCCTCTACTAACAGTTTGCATTCGCCGTCAAACCAGTCATTTCTTCGGTCCGGAATCGCAGTACCTAGTGCCGCTGCAGCAGTACTACCTATGGCGGAACGGATGTCCCTCCAACCATCTTCAAGAGTAGCTAAGCCAAGCTGCCCTTCCAGCTGTTGCGCGTAATCCTGAGTAATTCCGATGTCCCGTAATTGCTTATTGTTGGGTCGCGGCGTTCAACTTCGACGGGTGTTATGCACCGTTGAGAGTTTTGGTCCTAATCTATGTTCGCACTGCGGTACGTGCGGACGTTGATAATGTCGGAGAAAAATTTCCCGTCGATTGGAACGTGATCGATTGGGTTTTCTGTGTGTTGGTCAGGTGATCTCCAGGTGGCTTTGTGGATATCCTTGCAGGGGGAAAAGGTGTACTACGGACTACCATACCCCGAGAGGCTGCAAAGTTACGTATCGTTGGTCGTTGTCGTTCGAAACGGCATGCAGGCTGTTTGGCCTACCGTCCTACCTGAGCGTTCATGTCGCCAATGACGATACGTCCCGTTGCGAACAGCTGTCGTACACCTACTCCAGCTGCGCATAGAACGCTTCTTTCTCGTCGTTGAGTGTCCTTTCGTGTGGACAGTGTACGTTGATGATGCTGTAGTTGAAGAAACGGCCCTTAATCCTCAACTTGCACATCCTCGCGTTGATCGACTGCCAACCAATCACGCGTTGGTGCATCTTACCCAGCACTGCAAGTGCTACGACTTCGAAGTTGCGTGGTTGATGTTCGTCATAGACAGGCATGGAAAATCATTTACATTCATTTCATGCATTCATTTACATTCATTTGCCTCTAACTTTTTTCATCAACAGCATTCCGCAAAATGATGTATAGAACATTAGTAGGTTTTGTTATTAGCTACAACTTTTGCCCATAACTCAAATCTGTATCTCTTATGCATCACGAATTAGAGCGGGCAGAACTTGTTACCGTTTTTCAGTGAATGTAAAAATACATTCACTGAAAAACAGTAGTGGATTCTCTTCGCTCTGGTTCGTCTTGCATAAGAGATACGGATTTGAGTTGTTAACAAAAGTTTAAACTAATAACAAAACCTACAAAAGTTCTATACATTATTTTGTGGAATTCTGTTGATGTAAAAAGTTAGAGGCAAATGAATGCAAATGATTTTTCATGCCTGGTCATAGATTAACTTATCGCAGCCCGGGAAGCCGATCGATTTGCAGTTCCATGTTCCGAGTTTCCAATTGTAGTCCTTATTTCGTCGCTTAGTTCTGTGCCGATTGTTCCGATCCGTATTCCTGTCTTGCCGGGGGACTATCGTGCACAGCTCTGTTTAGAGTCCCACGCTGGCACTAGAACGGTAATCAGCCGCCCCTAACATAGAGAACAGACGCCATTTTGAGCCGCACCTCAATGGTGAGTGTACAGACGCTCGGGTTTGATGAAGGATTTCCTCTATCGCCGTACTATGGTTACCGCAAGAGTCTACAACTGCAAATCTACTGCCGTTTTTTTTCGCCAATTTTAACTTATTCTCGATTGACCACGTCGGTTTTTCGACGATTTGTGCAACCGTTGTTTCTTCTCTCGGCATCCATCTGACATAACTTTTTTAAATCAGCAAGAATCGTGATGCAACTTTCAGCACTGCAAGAGCAGCTCTTTCAAAACAAACTGCTGTCAAAACATTCCAGAATCGACCTCTAGGGGTGCTACCATAACATAAATGCTGCGTACAGATTCTAACTGGACCAATGCCCAACCCAAGGTGTCTACGTGGAAACAATTATCCAAGATTCTAGTTTAAAAAATGCATAATTTTGTACTATATTGTAACAAAACGGATTTTAAATTATGGAAGTTCCTTTCCAGACTATGAATCTGATTAGATCCATTAAATATGTCAAGAAGGAAAAATTAAGGGAAGAAAAGCTGTTGGTCCCCAGTCCATGAGTTGATGGGTCGATAGGTAGCATCCAGGCCTTCCTGGCGTCGGTAGCATTGCTACTCAGTACGGAAAACGAATCAAGGGAAAAAAGAACTCTTGTTCATGCATTATAGCTCATTTGACCAATTTTTAGAAATAAGAACAATACTGGAACTGATAAAATTTGTGGGAATTAATTAACAAATACTTCTTTTTACCTTACAAATGCGTTCCCTAGATTACCTGCAAAAAGAAGAGAGGAAAGAAATGAGTAAGCTCTATTTAATTTCGCTACTTAGAAAATATTATATTTATACACGGTGGCAAGTGAATTTCCATTTTGAAATTCCTGGTTTTTTCCTGGTTTTCCTGGTCAATGAATTAAAAATTTCCTGGTTTTAAAAACCATATATTTAAAAAAAAAACAATTTTTAATTAAAAATATAGTGAATCCTTGTGCCATCATTCTTTGCGCAATGCGGAATTTCACAAACCAAAATAGGTATTAAGGTTCTTGTGTATGCCCGTGAAATCTATATCTGATTGTTTGCTGTAAAGAAGCCAGTAGGGAGTCGCGCACTTCTTCGTATCATGGTGCCTATTTCCGTTCTATGTGCTAAAACTATATTAGCAAAGCGTTTTCACTCATATTTTTGGAAAAACATCTTTGCTTACAAGATTAATTACGATTGACACTGAAACATTTGCGATAGCCCGTAAAATCAGCGATTTTACGGGTGTATGACGAAGAAAAGCTGAGATACGACGGACTAGCGCGGAGCCCTATCTAATGTCTGAAATTTAGAGATCTATAAGCCCCTAAATCTTGAGGTTTCTGTTTTTGAAACTGCGATTTTTTAACTTTATTATTGAGATTTTTAGCCAACAGGCTAGTTTATCTCAAGGTGAAATTGCGAAGTGTGATATCAATGAGGACTCTTTAAACAAACCTTTGCTCCTAACAATTTTAAGGATTTCCAGTTTGTTTAAAAATTCCGCAAATTGTCAACGATTAAGGATCTTATTTAGCGGAATTTTGATTACAACATGATTTCAAAATCATCTGATGTAAATATTTCATAAACAACGCTGGTTTAATAACTTTTATTATTAAAAAGACTGGCTGCTGAAGTTCATAGAAACTCCCTAAAGTTCGTAGAACTTCCCTCAAACGTTAAAGTCTTTCCTGAAGGGTTCATTGAAGTTTGTATTGCCTGAATTTCTTGAACTTCCCCGAAGTTCGAACGACTTTTTTTAAGATCTTAGGACTTCCCTGAAGTTCGGAGTTTTTTGAAATTCATGAGAATTTCTTAAATATCGTAGAAGTACCACGAAGTTCGTAGAAATTCTCAGAAGTTCGTAAGACTTCCTTCAAGTTCGAAGAACTTTCTCGAAGATCTGAGGACTTCCCTGAAGTTTGAAGAACTTAACTGAATATATGAGTACCCTAAATTTAGAAGAGCTTCCCTGAAGTTCATAAGGCTTTAAATATCGAAGGGTTTTCCAAAAGTTTGTGGGTCTTAATCTCTTGGAAATTCCCTGAAGTTTGGAGAGCTCCCATGAATTTCGCATGACTACCTGTAGTTCAATCGACTTCTCGGAAGTTCTAGGAACTTTTTTGAACTTGGAGAACTATGTTAAGTTTAGAGGACTTCCCAAGAGTATTGAAGACTTCTCTGAAGCTCGGAAAAAATCCATAAGTGATCGATTGACGATTATCCTTATGTTTTAAGCAATGCCTAAATGTCGTAGAAGTTACATTAAATCTGTAGAAAATTTTGTAAAATTCGTAGTTATTCCCCAAAGATTAAAGGACTTCCCTGAAGTTCGTAAGACTTCTCTGAAATTTGTAGAACTTTTCAGAAGGTTCGGAGAGAGTAGTTCACAGGATTTTCCAGAAACTTGTATGACTTTCCCGAATTTTGTAGAACTTGCATGAAGTTCGAAGGCCTTATCTAAAGTTTTTAGAAATAGAACTTTTTTATTGAACATGTTGAACAGGTACTTCAAAGTAGTTACGCGTCGGCACTGCTTAAGTCTGCTAACAATTAATAATGCACAAATCATACATGCAATTGATTCGAGAAAAAAAATTAAATTAAAAATAAATACAAAATATATTTACTAAATTCTCAGGATAAATTTTGTTCATAAATGTTTAGTTGTGTGAAAGATTTAGCTTGAACAAAATGGTTAGTTTTGATCTGATTATAAAAAGAAACTTTGACATACATAAAATTTAAAACCTATTTAAATTATACAAACAAGATTATTTTCCTGGTGGACTTTAGCGGTGGGCAGGTGAGCAGGTGAGCGGATCAGAGCCGTCAGCTCACTAAGGAGAGCTAATTCTTTGGAACAACTCTTCAGCTCACATTGAAATTATTGAAATTTTGAAACAAAATACCAAAATACAGAGCTATAGAAGCTTAAAACTACATAAAATCGTAAAATTAGTCTAAAACAAAAAATCCATGTGCCGGCGCCAGTGGTGTAGTGGTAAGCGTGACTGCTTTCTAACACCCCGATGAGTCTGGGTTCAATTCCAGCCGAGGTCGGTGGGACTTTTCTGAGGCATAAAAATCTCTGGTCACGTCTTCCTTCGGAAGGGTAGTAAAGCCGTTGGTGCCGGCCCATGTGTGTTGAATGGGTGCGATATCCTACGCAGGTGTGGAAGCTGCCTTCCTGCACATTCGATTGCCGTCAATGGATGGCGATCGATGTCCGTCGGTGATTGGTACTAGATTGCGGAACAGAGACCGACGTTAAATAAAGGAAAGAAGAAGAAGGCTCTACTTTTCAATTAATTACGCAACAACTGAATAACCACCGCGTAAAACAAAATGCGTGCAAATTGAGCCAACAACACATTTACATGAGCCAGTAAAAGCAAAAAAAAATGTATGCGATAGAGCTACATCTATATCACACGGGAGGATTTGACATCGTTTCACACGATGTTGCACTTTTTGTCATATGTTCTGCAATCCATTCTAAATTGTTGTTAATTCTCCAGCAGAAATGCTCTCAAAATATGATTTCAGTTCCAGATCATCAGCATGATCCGGGGAGCTGAATCATAAAAAAACGAGAAAAAAGATCCGAAGAGCAGGACGGGTCCAAGTGCAGGACGGATCCAAAGAGCTCGACGGGTCCGGGAGCTGGTATCCTAAACAGCTCCCACTGAATCATCCGGGTTGATGATTCAGATCCGGAGCTGAGCTGTGAAGTGGAGAGCTGCATTTTGTTTTTCGGTTATTTGCTTTTGTGCGGATCTTCCGCTCTCCCAGAGAATGGTGGGAGGTGAAGTGAGAGTACATATGCTGTAGCAATAACATCAGCAATAAGTGCCGGGTTTAATTTCTACTAGTATTATCCAATGTATGTAAATACATTGGATAATACTAGTAGAAATTTAACATCGTGTAACACATGTGCATATGTCTCTCTTCCTCAATCATTCGCTTGGAAATTTCCTTTACCGTTGATCCTACCAATTAGTAGGCACATGTTGTATTACGCGCGCATCTTGGTTTACGCAGTGGCTGTTCAATGAGTAAGTGGAGTAATCAGTCCTTTTTTATGATTCGCTGTAAGTGACGGATTGAATGGTTTAGACTTGTGATATCAGTGAGCTGATGAGCTGCGGTTCCTAAAAAATGAACCGTGGGTCATCAGCTCACTTTAGTGAATCGGGTCTTTAGAACAGCTCAGGAGCGGATCGCCCATCCCTAGTGGACTTATGAAATTCCTGGTTTTTTCCCGGTTCTCCTGGTTTTCCTAATTCACTTGCCACCCTGTTTATATGATAATCATGTGGCACAACGGGCAGCAAAGATTTTGTTTTACTGAATTATAATTATAATTATAAAAGTAACTATAGAAAAATGATGGAAACAGCAATGTGGCATTATCATGCTTTAATGTCAATGTAATGTTGTTATGACATATTACAAATTTACAATGATTGAAGATATAATGCTAGTTTAATGAAAATGCCATTATGAACACTGTCCAATGAATCACAGTAGCGGTGTAGTGGTAAGCGTGATTGCCTTTCACCCCAAAGGGCCTGCGTTCAATCCCAGTCAGAGCCCCCGAGATTTTCTGATCACGTAGGGAAGTAAAGCTGTTGGTCCCGGATCCATGAGTTGGTGGGTCGATAGGTTGGGTCCAGGTGCCTCCCCTGGCGTCGGTAGCATTGGTACTCAGTACGGAAAACAATATCGACGGAAAACAAATCAAGGAAAAAACCTACCTCATAAAGGCTTATTTCGCGATTTTATCTATGTATTTGAGCTGAAAACCTTTCACCGCGTTTTCTCACTTTGGGGGTGTTTTGAAGTTGGAAATCTTTAATCACGTTGTCTGGCCTTATTTTGAGATTCTAGGAGTGTTATTTCACAAAACGGCAAAGTACAGTAGAATAGTGATACACTATATGGCTCATATAAATTTGCCAACGATTTAAAACGAAGATTATTTCATCGAATGAGTTCAATACCAACTAACCTTGCAGCACTCCAATGCAGTCAACACTGCTCTGATTTTATATTTGCGAAATCAAAGCCCCAATACGGATGACAACCCATGCGGATGTGTTACCACACACTCTTTTGCACATGTCCCAACCAACAACAACCCCGTTACAGTGTGTATGTGTGCAATATCTACACCAGCAGTAGAGCCCTTTCCGCAACGACAACATTTTTGCCATTTGCTCGTTCTTTTTTTTTCCTATTTCTATTTCCATTAATTGATATCAAATGTTTTTGCACGAACGCCTCCACGCTCACCGCTTCAGCAAACTCACTGACTGACTGACTAACTAACTGACTGACTTACTGATATCACGCGTCAATGCCATTGCATGCTACAGTAGCTGTTGCTCGTTGGTAGAAATGAACAATTTTGACGGTTTGGAGGGAAGGGGACGAAATATGAATTGATTGATATGGATGGTTATTTTGGGATTCACTATAAACTAAAAAGGAGAACGCCGATGGTTTACGTGGTTTCCAGCCGCAATTTGATCGATGGTGGATGCGGATAATTCGGGGAACTCAATTAGGACGATGGATTGGAAACCGGAAAAAGGGGTCGTAGAGCAGTTTGTAGACAATATCGATCATTTCAACGATAAATACTTAAACTGAATGTGACAACATTTTCTCTAGAGTTCTAGAGCGCTGCTCCCCATTTCAACAGTACGGTCAGCTCAAAATCATCCACTTTGAGAGTAGATTGCCCAGACTTTTTTTTTCTGATTTCACGGTCGACGAGTTAACTTCATCGGTTATTCAGATGTCAGTGACTCAATTTTCACAAAACACTCGACGTTCTGAACTGATTACCTCACAGCTCCATGTACCCAGGTTACGTTCACATGGCAGTTCTGAGCAAACATCAGCAACAAAAACAACAATAGCAACTCTGACTTGGAAGTGTGCAAGGGGTTATCTCTAAATAAATATCATAATTTATTACGCAATCTACAAACGTTCACACTCTCGTCGTCACACATTATGCCAAAGCGCTGCTCGTCTTCGTCTCGAAGCGAGAATTTACAGCTCCACAACGACAGACAGGCTATATATGTGTAAGACAGAATCGGTCCTACAACCATGTTTCCGTTTTTGCTGTGCTAAATTACCACCTACATCATACGTACATATATGTCGCAGACGAGAGATCGAGGAAAAAGTTTTCTGCCATTTCCAGGAAGTAAATTTAATCAAACGCAATCCAACTAGCTCTTGTTACCAGCGATATGAATAATACAATTTGTAATTCATCGTACTCCCTACTCTCTGAGTTGTGCTTGCTACTCCTTCATCGGTTCCGGAGGCAATTGATCGTATAGTGTTTAAATTCAAATGTCAATAAAATTTGAATCAATTCAAAGCAATAAGCGATTGAACAAACTGCAACAGAAAGTATAGAGGTACATACAAACGTGCAACTGGTATTCTAGCCGGATGTCAACTGGCAATTCGAGTTGGAATTTTATGGCACATCGACCACAAACGTGTGTATCTACCCGAGCAAAAATGCATACAAAATCTACGGGGTGATTCAGAGTAACTGCCACCGATTTCATATGTATGAAATTCTCAATGTACACAAATGTGTACAAATGTCAGCGTGTATTGATAGTAGGATTATAAATTTCATTCGTTTTCGATTCCAAAACACGAAACATTTATTTTTCACAACATAATAGACGTACAAAGGAACCATGCTTGGAAAATCCGTTCAATATCAGGGCTTAACCGTATCGCCAGAACTCCAGAAGTACTGAAACTAAAACGTGCGTCAGCTGTGAATCATTTTCGTGACAAATGTAGGTGGTAATTAAGTGATGAAGAGAGATTTGAATTTAGGTATGCCAAGTTGAAGGTTATATGTGGTATTATATCTGAAATATCCTGATATCAAAAATTCATGCAAGCATGCAATCGTTATGAATATATTTTTCAAGTGACAGTTACTCCGAATCACCCTGTATATTGTGGTCACATCAAAAAGAAAGTTTCTTCGGGATGCACCAACGTACGCTACTCAGCCATACAATTAGACCTGTCGTACAAGGTTCGAAAGGCAATTTATTTAGGACATGTGGAAAAGTTTTGCCCACCCTCAACGAAGCGGGAGGGGGGAACTATTAGCGCAGACGCCATTTGCCACCGCCAGTCATTGTCGTCGAGGGATTTAGGGAACGAAAGTCAACGAACTTTTCCCCCCAAATTTCATTATGAATAATGAAGGTTCAAATTTGGGGAGAGAATGAAAGTTTCAATCCTCGCCAATTTCGGGTTCATATTTAGCACATACACCACACACCCATACCAAGGAACGAACCACAGTTTCATTAGTAGCAGGTGCGTGAACTGCCAACTGTGTTGTTGTTGCCACGGAAATATGGCAAAGTAGGCATTAATTTGTTCTCATCGCCCACACACGCGCTGACTCAGACAGAGCACATGATTGTTCATTGCTTATCCAAGCACTTTGATCTCCGACAGCTCTCAGATCAACCATAATTGCTAACAAGGGAATGGCTAGCGAAATGGGAACTGGGAACGACGCATATCGTCAAGACGGAGGGCTGAAGGTGGCGCTTTATTGATTTTAGCAAGAAGGCTTTGTTTACACAGAAATCCGTCGCGTGTCTTTACAGTAGATGGTTGTTGACAGCGCGCTCTTCGTGTGCACTGTAAGCCAATGGGACGTATCCGTGTGATCGGAACGTGAGAAATAGTGCTGAACTGAATTTAAACAACAGTCTGATGCGATGATTATTTGCAGCATAATGAAAATAACGGCACCTTTTGAGTTGGTTCATAATTTGTAGGATTGAATTGAATTAAAGTTCGAATTGAATTTAGAACTGAAGTTGGAATTGAGTTTAGAATTGGGAAAAATCATTTTAATTTCATTGTACCTTGTTTAACAATAATTTCCGGGGAATAAATGAACGACAAAGTCCATTAATGATTTCTTTAGGATGTCGTTGATCGTCCTGAATTTGCAACGAAAGCGAATTATTCACATTTCTCTCAATTTCTATATGGAGATTTTTATTGCTGCCTACCAGCGGAACAGCGCCATCTCTGTGAAAAATGACTTGACGATATGATTAATTGCCGTCAAATCGCCAAAATGCTCTGTGAGACAGCGAAACCAATAGTTTTCAATAATCAAACGTCATGATTACCTGGGGTTTGTCAAATAAGGTTGATATTTACACCAAAGAATGGTTATTAAAACAACGCCTCAAAACAGCTAAATACGTAACAAAAAACGCCAAAATAGCCTTAAAATCCAAACTAACATTAATGGCGGTAAGCTCAATCGATGATTATATGCCAATCTCGAAGTATCTTCGATCTTGGTAAGCACCATGCCGTATTATCCTCAAATTTAATCTCGTATTTAATTATCTTCCATTTAATTCCACTTAATTAATTTTGGTATTTATGACAGATACGTATTTTGACTACAATCTGTAGTCTTCATTAGTGTCATTCCCACTAAAGACTTATCAAAAACCTAAGCCCCTTAAGTTCTCATGCCCTAGGTAAAAATGTCAAGATAACAGGTATAAAATGAAAATACAACGTGTAGAATCGGAACCTACCTAACTAATAATAACCAAAGATTAAAGAAAAGTAAAGGAGGAAAATCTAATCAAATCTCTAATAAGGAAAAAAATTCCAAAATTCAAATTCCACAAATATGCACAAGGAACAAAATGTCATTTTCATTACCGAAACTGATTCACCTGCAGCTGTTCCGACTGAAATTCCGGCAACAGAAAATTTAATATATCTTTAAGATAAACCTGCCAGAAGTTGTACTACGGTTTGTTTTCCAATCGGAACGGTTTTTTCCGAGGCACGCCAGTGATAATGTGGATATTCGGACAAGTTCTGCAAGCACATCCACTGACAGACGAAGATGATGCCCCACAGGATCATAACTCGGCAGGTCAAGCTGCTGGCGATGCTTTTCTTATCTAGACATTAGCAACAGCAAGCACTGTATCTGGATCAATTGGCGAGGAAGATCTACATTTTCGATTTATTTGGTTGTTGTCAGCGATAAAGGATTTTTTTTTTTCATGATCGAAGCTTCCGGCCGGCCGTCACAATTGCTTCGCCCCTCACCATCCCTCTCCAACGGGGGAGTTTGGTAAACAGGGATGATTATCCCGATTTGTACCTTCCCCAAATTTGTCCTTGCTCGCTTTCTACTCACTATATACAATTTTCACACTGCCGTACTCTAACGGAACTATCAACTCTATACTTTCATCTCCTCATCTATCGTATAAAATTACCACTTTAAGCCTGTTATTTGAAACTTGGCATCTTCAACTATGTAAAGTATTTTGATAATTGCTTATGTTTTAAGAGTTGGTGCACAAGTAGATTGAGGTTAAGAAAACGCCACTGGATAACGCAGGGTGGCCAGTGAATTTTCATTTTGAAATTCCCGGTTTTTCCGGTTTTCCCGGTTCAAGTTTTCTATTTCCCGGTTGTTAATATTCAACAAAAAACGAAATTGAACGTATTTAAAAAAAAAAAAAAACGTGCTGAAAAGAATTTACTGAAAGGATAATAATTGTCACGTGGGGTCATAATTGTCACGCTCTGAGATTTGGAAGCATGTTAAGGGTTATAACAAATTACAGCACAATCTGTAGAATCTTGCGGACAAACCCTTGAATTTTAAGTCAAATTTAAAAGTATTCAGTGTTGATTTCAAAAAAATATAGAGGAGGATTCCCACACAGTTTTCGAAGGAGAAGCTTTGAGCAGAATTCCAGAATTATTCTGAAATGAAGTCCTTAGAAATTGTTAGAAGAATTTGGAGGGATTTCGGTGGAGAAGAATGCAAGTTCTAAATTAAATTGAAGGTAATTTTAGAAGATTTCAAAAAGGGTTGTGAAAAACAAAACTTTAAGGAAAATTTCTACGTGATTCTGACGAGCTTTGTATGGGGATCGCGAGGAAAATGACAGATGAATTTCAAGAAAAAATCCTAGAGAATTATGATCTGAATTCAACAAGAAACAGAGTTCTAAGAGTGTTCTGGCAATAATTTGCTGACAATTAGAAAAATCTTTAAAATACTCCAAACGGTTTCTAAATAAAATTTCGAAAGATTTCAGCTGAGTTAAAATAAATTTTTGAAATTTTTCAAAAAGTCTTCGAATAGGTTCAAGGGAATTCTAAGAAGGATTCCAATTGAATTCTTAGAAAGGGTTTCAAGGAAATTCCACAAAGAATTCAATGGTAATTATTACGCGGAGTGCTTTCTGTTTAATTTGCGAAGAATTCCATAATAATTTAGAGCAGAATCCAGCATCTTCAATATTTTTTTTCAAGGACCATGCACTTTACATCTAAAATTGAATCGACGAAAATCAATTTGCAATTTGCTGAGTGATTAAATTCTAAAAACAATAAGACGGGAAACTGAAGAAAATTATGCAGCAAATAGAGCAAGACGTTCATTTGATAAAGGATCACTCTGTTTTAATGGTTTATTCTGAAATTCTGGTGTAAAAATTTGTTCCTGTGGTACGGTCAATTTATTTTTCCCGGTTCTCTCGCTAAATTCCCGGGTTTTTCCGGTTACTTTTTAAATTCCCAGATATTTCACGGTATTCCCGGTTTTCTCGGTTTGCTGGCCACACCCCTGATAACGGTATTTTCGATCCAAAATCTACCAGATGTGAGTCGTGTTTCGAAAACGACGATGAAATGCAACTTGGTCCAATTGAGCATTCTTCTCATGTTATGAGGTTCTAATGGGCAAGATAAAGACAAAATCATCTTCGTCGTCTACAGGTGCCACTGGATCCACTTTGTGCCAAGCAGTTCTGTCGCTCATGCAACGGCCTATGAACTAATATAGAACAATGCGATTCTGGTGGTGCGCGCCAACCAATAAACTGCTCAAGGTAACTTTGGACGGACTCTCGTCGGACATACAACCTTCTTTGCCAGGCAGTATGACAAAGGTTCCACCAACGTTTTTGAACTGTCTCCTGATTCTGCTGTATCAGATTCTTACAGACCTGGTCTTTCGAAGAGAAGTTCAGCGAACTTCCGACGAGAAATTCCAAGACTTTCCGAGGATTTGTTCAGAGGACTTCCGAGGAGACGATCCGTTCAGATAACTTTCGAGCAGAAATTCAGAGAACTTCCGGCGAGAAACTCGAGGAGAAGTTCATAGAAATTCCAAAGGGAGGTTCGGAGAACTTCTAATGAGAAATCCAGAGAACTTCCGAGCAGAAGTTGAGAGAAATTCCAGCAAAGTTCTGGGAAGAAGTTCAGAGAACTTCCGACTATGAGAAAACTGAGTTGGTCGTTTTTTCTAGGAAGCATAGCCCAGCACAACCGAAGCTTCAACTTTTGGGTAAGCCGATCACTCATTCCATGTCTTTCAAATATCTCGGGGTCTGGTTCGATTCCAAATGCACCTGGAGATCCCACATTGAGTATTCAATTACCGGAACGTGGTGGGGAGCCCATCCACAAGATCTTCTGACGTTGAACCGGACAACGATTTTATCTGTTGTAGAATATGGTAGTTTTTGTTTCCAGTCGGCAGCTAAAACGCACATCATCAAGCTGGAACGGATCCAGTATCGTTGTCTTCGTATCGCGTTAGGATGCATGCACTCGACTCATACTATGAATCACGAAGTGCTGGCGGGGATGTTGCCACTATCCGTCCGTTTTTCAGAGTTATCTCTGAGGCTCCTCACCCGTTGTAATGAACCCACTGGTAATCGAAAACTTTGAGAAGCTTCTGGAGCTAAATTCTCAAACATGTTTTATGATTTTGTACTACCTATATTTAACACAGGATGTCAGCCCTTCAAGAAATATTCCCAATCGTGTAGTCTTCTCCGATTTCGGCAATTCAGTGAATTTTGATTTATCTATGACGCAGGAAATCCGCGGAATTCCTGAGCATCATCGTCCTATGATTGCTCCGTCATTATACTGTGCAAAGTTTGGCCATGTAGATTCTGCAAGAACGTTTTTCACAGATGGATCTTTAATAGAGGAGTCCGCTGGTTTTGGTGTATTTAGTGAATTTCATAGCGCCTCTCGAAAACTTGAAGCTCCTTGTTCTGTGTATGTGGCTGAACTGGCAGCAATTCACTACACTTTGGAAACTATTGCTTCACTTCTTCCAGACCACTACTTTATTTTTACGGATAGTCTCAGTTCTGTAGAGGCTATCCGTTCCATTAGGCCGGTAAAGCACTTCTCGTATTTTCTCTTGAAAATACGAGAGCTGCTTAGTGCTTTATCCGTACGCTCTTCCATCATCACCTTCACCTTAAAAAAAATGGAAGGCGACATTTATGATCGACAAATCGCCTATAGTGAATGTTTCTCTATTTATCGTCAGCAGTCGCTCGTTAGCTGGCAACATCAATTAAGTGAAGAGAGCTTGGAACGATGGCTATATTCAATTATCTCTAAGGTGTCGAAGTTTGCATGGTTCAAAGGGTTGGACTTGGTTCGAGACTTCATACGCGTGATGTCTCGACTCATGTCCAATCACTATGGTCTAAACGCTCACTTGTTCCGTGTGAGGTTGGGGGACAGCAATCTCTGTGAATGTGGACAAGGTTACCAGGACGCTGATCACATCCTTTGGTCTTTTGCGGAGTATCGTGGAGTCGGATCTTTTTGATTCCCTTCGGGCTCGAGGTAGACAACCTAATGTTCCAGTTCGGGATATTTTGGCTAGACGCGATCTGGAGTTAATGAAACTCATATATGTTTACTTTAATAATATTTACCTTAGATTGTAAGTTTGATTAACCTTGTTTTTAGTTTGTATTTTGTACGTGTGGATTTTTTTTAAATGTTTGTTTTCAAGATGAATAGAAATAATTTCATGTTTTAGGATTAATTAAATATTTGTATCGTAAACTACATTTCAAACCTCCTTTTTCCATTCAAAAAATTGTAAATCTCCACTAACCTCGAGACAACCGCGAGTACTCGGTCCAGTTTAACTTTAAATATAAGACAGTAATAATGTATAACGAAAATGATAACTCGGCTCTGTAAAGTTTATTCGATTCAGCCTGTACAAATAAAGTAATTATTAAAAAAAAACTTCCGGCTATAATAATAGAGAACTTTCGAGATGAAATTCAATGAACTTCCTTGGAGAACTTCCGAAGAGAAGTTTAGAGTACTTCCAAGGAGAAGTTCAGAGAGGTTCTGAGGAAAATTGAAAAGAAATTCCGAGAAATTCAGAGAATTTTTGAGGAGACGTTTAGAGAACTTCCGATGAGAATCTCGGAGTAATTTTGGAGAAACATTCGGAGAACTTCAGAAGATATCAAGTAGATCATTGTAAAATGGTAAAATTTTCCGAGTTTATGAACAGCTGAACAAGTGAAATTACCGTTACATGTAGCCATGTACAAAGATAATAAAATTTACAAATGAAGTTAGTTAGTTATCTTTATTAAGGAGACTTTCAGCCGAACGCTGGTTCGTCTCCGGCAAATGAATTTTGTACAAGTCTGGAATAAATTAACTTATTTTGAATATACCGAACATTTCCGTAGTTTAAAAATTACCGAACAGGCCTACCGGAGGCCTAGATTAGTGTGCAGGTACTATTCTGAAGATCTAGAACTTCAATCAATTCAATTCAAGTCTCTCAGATATTGCTGCACCTTTACCGACTGAGCTAAGAGAAGCCCAAAATCAGGGGGCAGGGAGTAGGGACAATATGTAAACCATAAAACATCAAAGAACTTCCGAGTAGTTCCGAGAATTTATCGATAAGCACAGAAATAAGTCGAGAAGTTCAGGAAACTTCATGTAACACCAGAGGTAAAAGATTAAATGACTTCTCGCAAGTTACATGAGTTGTTTTGATGTTCTTTGAACCCCTCGGATGTTTGCTTAATTTTTAGAAAGGTGTCTAAACGACTTGGAAATTCTAATCATTAAGGTAAATTTTCGAACATCAAGCAAGTTCTCGGAAGCAATCTGAACTTCTTAGAAGTTTATTAATCCAAAATTCAAATTTTTACTGTCGAGAACGGCACCATCGGCTAGCTTGGAATTTTGCTGGATCTCAGCAAAAATAACAGACGAAACTCAGATAAAAAAAAAACGAGCATTTTTCTGAGATCTGAGTTAATAGAGATACATTTTGCTAAGATCTCAATTAAAAAAAGCTAGCTTGAGTAAGTATGAGAAGCTCTTGGAAATTCCGAAAGTTTTATGAAGTCATATTTTTAAGAAAATAGCTCTAGATCAATGGCGTTTCCTTAACCTCAATCAGCCTGTGCTCCAACTCTCAAAACATAAACAATTATCAAAATATTGCTTGCAATGGATAGATATCGAGTAAACTAGAAGATTTAGTGTATTTTTCAACCGATTCGAGTATGAATATGGCATTAAATCTGGTTTAAAAAGTTACGGGACACCACTGCACTAGATACAACCGACAAGTTCTGATAGCTTTTGAGAACTTAAGCTCATTTGCTTCAACATCTAGCAATATCCAAGGACTTCTGCTCAACAATCTCGAAATTTAAGAAAATGTCTATTATATCTGAGAAGTTCAGGCTTCCAAAAAGCTCAGTGCACTTCCAAGAAGCTCTTGAATTGTCCAAGCAGTCTTGAGGACTTCCTAGAAGTTCAGAGAACTCCCAAGACCTTCGGATAAGTTCAGAGAACTTCGGAAAGTGCCATGTTAGACCAGAGAAGTTTAAAGATTTCTTGGCTTCAAGATTACTCTGAAGCTAGTCAATTGGCGCAATTTATTACACAATTCAATCAAATGAATATGCCATGTCGCTTTGGCTCGGCAAAGAGCCACTACTAGCCGAAACGGATACTGGAAACATGCAAGCCCAGAAGCTCAGTTACAAGAGTAAGACCGTAGCTTGCGAACACAAATGTTCCCATCCGTCTCCGTGCTGGGCCTGAATATGGAAGTAAACCCCAGGATCCTTTTCCTAGCCAAGATAATTGTGATGAAGAATCTGTTATACTTTCGGAGAAGCATTATAGCTGAGAGAAATTTCTAGACCGGTAAGTTGGTTTCGATCAGTCCGTAAGTGAAGTGAGGTAAGTATGTGGTTTACAGGTTTGTCAGTACTGTTCATTACTTCAGGGAATCAGAATGTGATGTACTGCAGAACACTACAGCGAAAAGTGCTAGAAGTGCCGACGGCGGAATTACCCGATTGTACGTCTGTCAAAACATATCAGAACCGATCACCACGGGTACTGCTATAAAATACATGATTACACATTAATACAATTTAAATTCTAAATTGAACTCACTAATGCAGGGTTGCTTCCACTCACTTTGAAATCATTAAATGTTATTGTGATAATAATTTCTTGTAAGTTACAAGAAGAGCAAAAGTATGTGTTTGACTCTGTCAATATTGCTTACAGAGCGACACAATCAGCAATATTACGATTCGTGAGCGCTCACTTTGAGTGAATGCTCACGAATCATAAAATCGCTGATTGTGGCGCTCTGAAAGCGAAAACATTTTTTATAGCAAGTGAGTGGATGCAACCCTGAACTAATCTAGTCATTAGGCAATGCTTGGGAACCCATGGTCTACAAATCATTAGGTTGTGATCGTCTCAATCTGGTTGCACTTTTTCCATTTTTTATTGTTGAGGCTCAACGCTCACAGCTGAACATCACGTATTTTGATTTAATAAAAAAAATACAACGATTTGCACTTTCTATTAAAAATGGGAATTTTTCTTTGAAGATAGATTCCAGATCAACACCATATTACGAACATGAATGAATCTGCATTCGACAAGCTGCTATCAATAGCTCAAATTTAAAACGGATGGGATCCATTCTCCGGTTTCGCAAATCATAAATCATTCCAAGTAAAACCAAACGAACGTGCGCTTCATCAGCCGGCCAGATATCAATTACTAAATTGAACTCATCAAGAAAGATGCACACATAAACTTTTCTAGCTGACTTGTCTGTACCGGTTTTATTTGTGCTATGCATTCCAATTTGGCATTTCCATCTAAGACATATTGATAGATCTCTCCTTCTCGTATTTCGAAATTGAAACTGATGATGAGGCCAAAAGGCAAACCCTTGGGTCGACGTCGCTTTCAGCGCTAACTTTTACTCCTAATTAAGTGTATGACTAATAGAATTTATCTCGTGCTCCATCTTTGCCAACACTGTTGACCTTTTGGCCTTTGGTTTGATGATCATCGTTTCTAGTCGGAGAGATCCAGTTCTCCCTCGGGATCTTGGTAGTTAAGAGGTTCATTTCTTTGAGATTGTTATCATAATTTGCCAAGCAAAACAAAATGTGGCTGGAGACTGGTGTAGAAATTATTGAACACTTGTCAAGTTGATATTTTGAATGCCAGGCATGAACTAGTCTACTCAGGAGATGCTATCAACCTCAACCTCAATCTTTTTGCTTATGAATAAATCATGCAAACTGTGAATGCATACAAACACTTCAAGTTACACAGAGAGGAAAAAGATGGCAGCAACTCCGCAAACGAGATGAAGATAAGGAAGATATCGTCAGAAACGTACACATTTCCCCGTTTGATGAAGAAATAGAAAACATCAGAAATTGCGAAAGAAAACGCTTTGCACCCGCAGAAGAAGGGGAAACAATTTCATTCTTTGATGAGATTAAATCTTGCCCCGAAAAAGGCAGCTTTAATAACCATATAAAGCTCACAATTAACGTGCTTCATCTCTTCTTCGGAACTATTATCCTAATTTGCAATTATTGGCGATTGTTTTTGCTCACGTTTTTCTGCCAAAAAAGGTGCGTCAGTAAGCATTCATCCCATTGGTTGCGATGAGTCATCGAGAATTACCAATACGGCGATTCATTGGTGAAACCTTAAAAACGGTTATGATTATCGTAGTGCTAAACGACGCATCGAGGGGAACCTGTTTGCTGGAATAATTTATGATTGACTTGGTCTATCGAACGACATACAGCTTTGTAGTGGTAAATTTATGAAAAAAAAGGCATGGCACTCATTCGAACGTATATGTGCGTGATTCATCGATCAATCCGCTCTCCGGTCTGGTTAGTTGTATACTCTGTATAGCACAACGAACGTGTTAACGTATGTGGGTCACGTCACAATTATGAGAAACGTTGGACAAGCATAAGATAACCTTTTGACGGTTAATTGTTGACATCAGTAGAGAATACACTGAGCAGACGCTGAGGCGCTCATTCGTCTCATTGTACCGTAACCACGTTCAGCGAGTTTAGATGTACTTCGAAGAACAGTACAAGGAGAAGAGCTCCTAAACTTCTTAATTTATTAGAATAAATGGTTAAATAGTTATCATCTAACTGTAATCAGTTCTGAAAAATCCTTACACTCAATTCTTAGAATTGAAACATAGATCAATCCACCTATAGCTCTCTATCTCATGGTGGAACGTTAGGTGGAAATTTATATCATTTGATCTTATCTCCAAAACCAAATGTCCAATCACCCAGGTAACAACAAAATGTAAACTGTTGACATATCGCACACACATTCGACACATTATTAGTATTATCGATTAGTATGTGACACTTGACCTTCTCGGCCACGGATCGAAAATTCTAAATTTTCTAGTCATGCTTAGCTTTTAACTATTTTAGGTGTACGAGAAAGCCATCCAGATTTGTAACACTCACCCTGCAATCCATACCCCCTTAATCAAAAACCATCCATCCATGCACCAGTTACTACATTATACTGCCTACAACATCAGTATCAGTAGGGTTACGTCGTGTTAGATTGGTGTATGACTGCGACTGGGATTCAGATTACACTCGAGCTCTCTCTCATCATCCCGTGCACACGCAACAGATTGAATCTCTTCCGGCGACAAATGAATCGGATTAGGCTGAATCCGACGACGATGGTGTGACGATGATGGCGCACAGGGATCGGTTTTCCCTCCCGCTATTCACGGTGCTGGTTCAAGGTCAATGTGGTGTGTATTGGACACACGGCGATAGAATGGACACAGTTCTACAAGGAGTGGCAGGATGTGTAGAAGAGAACCAGGGGCAGATATCGGTAATCAATCATCAACGGCTGGTTAAGTAAGGCAGACACCACCTGGTAGAGATACGAGTGGACATGGACATTGGCATTGATTCGGATGTAGGGTTGCAGATAGGTTGGTTTGAAGACTACGATAAGGAAATGGAAAATTCCCTTGCCAAAGATATGCGAAATTTGTAATGTATCACCGCATGGACAGATTAAAAAAAAGCTTGTTCAATGCCATTCTCATTGCTGGTAGTAGATATGTGTCATAATAGTAGTGACTTTAATAACTACAATAACAAAAATAGTGACCAAATAGTGACTTTAAAACATTAAAAAATACCATTTATTGATCGGAAAGATATGGTTTCAATCTTAAGTTGATTACGACCCACTTCGAGAAATTGTATGTATTCACACCAGAACTGTAATTTCATCGCTCAATGCGGACGCGCGCTGATTTTCTGGAATCCACAAAGTTAAAAACAGTCAAACACGAAGTTTGCTAGCCTTTCTCACTGCGTAAGTGCGTAGCAGTGGAGAAGAGAAGAAAGACGCGCACTCAGAATTAACGAAAACGCACAAAGTGTAGAATTGCAAATGAGAAACCCTGCCTAAAGTTAAAGTTCTTCTTTATCCTCTATTTTGCAAAGACGACAAAGCAGACATTAGCTGCCTTTTGTATTTAATTCGCTCTCTACAGCGCACGAAGTCTGATTTTTCTCACCGCTCTTTGTGCGGATTGCTTTCTCTATGATTAGTTGGAAAAGAGTGTGCGAAAAATGGGAGGACAAAACTTTTTTTGCCAAGTGCTGTGCTATACATGTAAACCGTTGCTTTGCAAACGTTCTGAGGCGCTTTCTGAAACCTATCATGAACGTTTTTCATACTACTTAAAAAAACAAATGACTTAAGGATTCCATACACTTGTTCTCGAAAAATCCGTATTAATTGAACAAGCAAGAGTACGGTCCAATTCTAACTTGTATTTCCTAACTATTCACTTATGTTTCAACCTTGATAAACAAACAAGTTGGTTTTAGGTTCAGATTGCGGGATTGGTGGTTTGAACAAAAAAATGATGAAGAGAATTGAAACATTGTTGAATTAGAGAAAAACGGTCAAAGTCTCGAGCTTAGACAAACGTTTACAATTTTAAGACCATCCATTTTAAAGATCTAGGATAGAGAAACTTCTGTAACACATCAAAAATAGACAAATAATATCGTAACTCTGGGACCTAGACAACTATGGAAAAATCTCATTATAGTGGAACTTGGAAAAATTTCCTTAATGGAAAGATGACAAAGAATATTTTGCATGCGTCTGGGGCTTAAAATTGCGATCTTGAAAAAGAAATAAGATACCGGGATAAAATTTAGAGATTATGAACCATTTCATTAATGTTGGGGCCTTGGGTTGGGACTTAAAAGACAAGAATCCAACAACAATTTAATTTAAAAAATGTGCTTCTTACAATAATTTTAGATGTTATAGAATGAAAGAAGAGATGAGCTAGCCTTCGGCTAAAAATCTCTATAATAAAGATGTAATTAGAAAAGAACTCAAGCTTCTATGACAGGATTTTTTTTGTCGATGTTTGGCCAAAAACTAAAAGACCGTTGCTTTTCACATCACGAAAATCTAGGTTTCTGGTCTGCCTTTGAGGGTATTATAAAACCCTAAAACACAAGACTTTTATTGTCCTATGAACACAAAACACCTTAATTTCAAACACCCGCCACTTCCAGCGTCATTCTCAATCCGATTTATCCTTGCGATTTCAAACCAAAACATTCAAGGTGTCAGAAATACCGGGTTGCCGGGATGGGTATTTTACAAACAATCGCAGCTTGCTCTATGATCGGCACAATCAGCACACCTGCGGCACACTGACAAAAAATATGACCCAACATTGGTGTGTGAAGTGACCTACCCCTTGGGTCGAACACATATGGCTACAAACGATTTACTAAATATAGAGCTGAGAAAATACATTCGATTTCCAAGACTTTTTACATTCGAAAAACTCAATGTTTATGGACGGAATTTCAACATCCTTTTTAGATATTGACTTTTGGGTAACAAGGTCCAACCCTGTTTTTCCCATAGTGCAATGTATTGATTTGTATATTGTGGGGCAATCCCAGGGAAATCGAGAAAATTTCCATCCCGGAAGATTTCCTAGATCGGAACGGGAATAAAACCAGCCACCTTCGCTTTGGTAATGTCGTGCCGTTACCGACTAAAGGGTGATACGGTCAGAATTTGGTCAATATCAACTTGACGTATTTCTTTCAATTTTGCATTTAAAAAACCTGAACACCCCTCATTTTGAAGGTGTGTGTGTGTAGAATGTTGCTCCTATTTTGATTTTGGAATTCACTCTTCAGTTGTCAAAATGCCGTCCAAGCAAGAAGAGCAGCGTATCAAAATTTTGCTCGCGCATCGCGAAAATCCGAGCTACTCGCACGCAAAGTTGGCAAAATCGCTAAAAGTTGCCAAATCAACCGTTACAAATGTAATTAAAGTGTTTGGGGAACGTTTGTCGACAGCCAGGAAGTCTGGATCGGGGGGAAATCGAAAACCGGAAGCCGCTGAGACGACAAAGAGAGTTGCCGGTAGTTTCAAGCGAAACCCTAACCTCTCTCTCCGAGATGCCGCAAATAAGCTGGGTGTATCGTCTACAACCGTGCATCGAGCCAAAAAACGAGCCGGACTATCGACTTACAAGAAGGTAGTGACTCCAAATCGCGATGATAAACAAAATACGACGGCCAAAGCGCGATCCCGGAGGCTGTACACGACGATGCTGACGAAGTTTGACTGCGTGGTAATGGACGACGAAACCTACGTCAAAGCCGACTACAAGCAGCTTCCGGGACAGGAGTTTTATACGGCAAAAGGAAGGGGAAAGGTAGCAGATGTTTTCAAGCACATGAAACTGTCAAAGTTCGCAAAGAAATATCTGGTTTGGCAAGCCATCTGTACCTGTGGCTTGAAAAGCAGCATTTTCATAGCTTCCGGGACTGTCAACCAAGAAATTTACGTGAAAGAGTGTTTGAATAAACGTCTGTTGCCTTTCCTGAAGAAACACGGTTGTTCCGTACTGTTTTGGCCGGATTTGGCATCTTGCCATTACGGTAAAAAGGCCATGGAGTGGTACGCCGCCAACAACGTGCAGGTGGTTCCCAAGGACAAGAACCCTCCCAACACGCCAGAGCTCCGCCCAATTGAGAAATACTGGGCTATTGTCAAGCGGAACCTAAAGAAGACCAAAAAAACTGCTAAGGGCGAGCAGCAGTTCAAGGCAAACTGGCTTTCTGCGGCGAAGAAGGTGGACAAGGTGGCTGTACAAAATCTGATGGCAGGAGTCAAGCGTAAGGCCCGGCAATTCGGATTTGGAAAAGCGGAAGCCTAACTGAATATTTTTCCTGAATTTTATACTAATTGAACTTGAAAAAGAAATTTAATTTGATTTTTTAAATAAACGATTTCACCGATTTACACGCGTTTTCCCTTGACCAAATTTTGACCGTATCACCCTTTACACAGATAAAAATTCTGAATTTTAATAGTGATGTAAACATTCATTCACGTAAACTTGTATTTCATTTCACGCAACCGAGCAACTTGTAAACAATGTTGTTTACAAAGATGGGCTTTTGTATACAATATTTGCTACATTGCATGAAATGTGTCAGAACTTTACATGATATATATAGTAAACGTACATGATATGTGACGCTCCATTTATGTGCACCATATTGAACAGAAATTTACACTACTTTTTCGAACTGTGTAGGTTATCTGAGGCCACGCCCACCATAAGTATATGTGCCTGCTTTCAGGACCGCTCATTATTGTAATATAGGAATGTATGTATAACTGCTTGTACACTCAATTAAGTTCCCTCAAATTGACACTGGAGTAAGGGTAAAACTTGTCTGAAATCATATCGCCATAAAATTTTCTGAGACTTAAAATACTTTCATCATAGAAAATTGAACCGAGACCCTCAGAACAGGCAATAGAGACCTCTAATTTAAGCAAGAATATGAATCTCCTAGCTTCATATGTGATCAGATATTAAAAGTACGGCTAAGGCCAAAGAGCAGCCATTCCACAGCAAAACAATATTGTGGTTATCAGAATTTTGTAAAAAATGAAAGTTTTGTTTCTTATCGCAAAATATTAGACCAGTATTTTTATGTTGTCATTAGGGTTACCATTTTCATTTGATACATTGATCTTTAAAATTGACTCAGTGGTTCAAAAGTTATAATTTTTTGAAAAAAATCATTTTTGAAAAAAAAATATTTTTTTGGGCCACCCTAACATGGAAACGGTCACCTAATGACAGAATAAAATAATACCAGTCTATTTTTTTACGATAAAGAACAAAACTATAAATTTTTACAATATTCTGACAACGTTTTGCTATCGAATGGCTAGGAGATCATGCATTTTTTTAGATGATCAAAGAACAGCCCTGAAGGTCCCGGAATTTTCTTGAAGTTCTCGGAACTTTCTTGGCGATCTCTAAACTTTCGTGAATTTCTATGGATTTCCAAGTTCTCTGATTTTTCTTGAAATTTTCTCGACCTTTTTTTTTGGGAAATTTTAGAAAGTTCTAAAGGGGTTTAGAACTTTCTAAAATTTCCTAAAAAATTCCTAAAGCTCATGCAACTGCATTGAAGTACATTCGAAGTTTTCGAAACTACCCGGAAGCTCAAAAGCAGTTCCACGCCAAATGAGGAATCGAAAAATCTCGACCTTATCCGATATGCATATAACTTTGAATAATTGTGTGTTAAGGCCAATCATACACATTTTTTGTAAAAAAAATCAGCCATTTTGGATTTTGCATTTTTTTTATCAAAATGGCGTTTTTGTAAATTTACTATAAAAAAATGTCCACATTTTTTACCCAAATAGTCTTTATTTTTGTCTACAACTTGTCTCACCCGTCATTTCGATCAGAAGTGACACTTTTCGTGCTACAATTCAGGCATAACATTTGATAACGACACAAAACCATTTGTAAACAAACTTTCTGAGACCCTTTACACGCAAACCAAAGTACGCTCACGCAAACCAACAAAATCATCGAAAGTGGTATTGGTTTGCATGGGTGTAGTTTGGTTCGCGTGTAAAGGGCCTTAGAAAGTTTGTTTACAAATGCTTTTGTGCCGTTATCAAATGTTATGCCTGAATTGTAGCACGAAAGTATCACTTCTGATCGAAATGACGGATGAGACAAAGTTGTAGACAAAAATTAAGACTATTTGGGTAAAAAAAATGTGGACATTTTTTTGATAGTAGTTTTGAATAAACATTAAAAAAGAAAGTGTTAAAACTCAAATATATAAAAAAAAGTATATCTTCATTAAAAACTGAAGGTCATGAAAAATACGAACTTTTTAAATACTTGAAATCACGAAAACTTTAAAATTGAAAAAAAACGTTGACCAGAACTTTTGGTCAAACTTTTAAACTTTTTGCTAGTAGTAGTTTTGTAAATATTTTTGAGATATTTGAGTTTTTAACACTTTTTTGAATTTTTAGTCAAAATTCATAACAAAAACCGTGCAATTTGTTTCTGCCTTTGGCCTGGAACTGCTCTCAAGGTACTTCCCTTGAAATCCTGCAATTTCCCTGAACTCTTCTAGACTTTCCTTAAGTCCTCTTAATTTAGCTAACCAGTGTTGGCAAAATCATCAATCAAATTATATTTTCCGCTCTCATACGCTCTCAATATCACGCGTTATATTGGAACGAAATATTACGCTTGATATTGATTTGACAAGCTACTTTGATATTGCGAGACTATTTACAACTTGCAAAAATCAAGCGGAGAGTTGACTGGACACAAAAATCATTCCGTTGCACATCGTTTTCTTAGAAAGAGAAAATATAGTATGATATCTCTTTTTACTGTTCAACCATGGCAGACACGAAGTGACTGCTGCCAGCCGTTATGGAAGTTTCGGTTGCGTTCGGGTTTAAAGAAGAAATCATTAAACTCAATATCACCACAGTTTGTTAAAAATTTGCAGCTGGCGAGTTTCGTCAGTTTGATATCTCAAGCTGCGTTATCACAGCTTGCAAAATCAACCGCAGATTTGATTTTTTGATATTTTCCTAACACTGTAGCTAACAATCATCCCTGAAAGTCTCTAAAAGTTTCCGGAAATTCTTGAAACTCCTGAAGTTTGAATGATTTCCCTGAGGCTCGCGAAACTTCTTATAAATTCTTATTATTTCCAGTAACCTTTGGTACTGCCCTGAACAAAATTGAACTGTTCTAAAATCCACATTAGCATAAATAAAGAGGGGCTAAAGGGGGCCTGGCCTCCCTCAGACCTAAAGCTGGCCAATTTTAGTGAATTTAATAAACTGTGCTGTGGCTTTGAATTTCTTAATTAATTCCTCATTATCTCATAATAAAAGATTTTTCAAATATCTGGTTTTTGAAAAATGTAGCTTCAAATTTTTTCCAGACCATTTTTCGACATTTTAGGTTTGAAAACTTTCAACATCACGAAATAAAAAGCATGACATTGAAGCCAGAGATTTTTCCAAACCTCAGAAAATGTGTGATAAGTCTTACAATCACAGATCGAGAGATCACAGGCAAGGGAAAAAATAGAATTTTTTTAATATGGACAAATTTTGAAGATAGTGGACTCTAGATCACGGAGTTGAAAAAAAAAATTAAAATATTAGCGATTCGTTCAACACCAATTAACCACTGCATTCGAGCAGTTAGAATGGCGTGTGTGTGTGTGTGTGTCATCCTCTATCCCTCAACCAGCCGGGGGCGTTGGACAAGTAGAACTGCGAATAATTTAATCAAATCTCATGCTCCGTAATGGTGCCCTTTATGTTGTGAAGACTAGTACTCCAAAAAGGGTAACTTTTGAGGCAAGACAGGGTGTCCTCAACAAGATAAGCGAACAGGATGCACTAGATGTCCACAACAGGTACAGCAAAACATCACATAGACGCCCTTATTCACACTAACTACTCAGGGGATAGAAGGTCAAGAAGAGCCACCGCCGCCAACTAAAGCTTGAACCGGGTACCTGGGACTCCCACGATATACCCGCGGCAATGGTCAGCAGACGATGCCCTGTGCGTATTTAGTATGTAATATGTTTTATTTGGATACACAAAATGTTTGAAGCCATGCGTCATCTAAACCATAATTTGCATCACCACAAATACACTTGTCAACAATCTTCAACTGGAACGTGCTCATCAAATCACTTCACCCGGGAGCGCATTCCCGATGCTTCCACGCATATTTTTCTCTCCACTCCAACCACACAACAACCAAATATCACTTTTCTTTTTCAAGACACTCCGTGCACAAAAGCAATGCACATCGCAAAACCCTAAAGCTGGGTTTAGATAGGGCAAGTCAATTGATCAAGTCAGTTGAATTCAACTGACTTGAACGTGAATTGAACGTGTAAACCATGCCATTCAACTGACTTGATCAACTCACTTGAATTGAAAAAAGTTGAACCAGGCTCAACTTTTCAAGCCAATTGAATTCAACTGAGTTGATCATTTGACTTGCCCTATCTAAACCCAGCTTAACAATAGATCAGCGCCGTGCTCATCACCGCGTAAATAAAAAGAAATTAAAATTTTCACTCGCGATGCCACAAATTTTTGGTCCGGGAGAAACAATAAAACCACGCAGCGCCAAATCTTCTGATGCTTGCAATTTTGCAAACATGATGAATCATGTTTTCTTTCTTGATTCTAAAACTTCTCGGAAAGCGAGAAAACCACCACTCACACACGTATAACCGTCCGGGAGGCAGAGTGCCAGCGCTAATCCGGCAAATGCAGCCGAAAACTATGAAAGAGAATGCACGCACAAAACAGAGAGCAAATTTAGATACAACCGTATCCAAAGGCGTTCAAAACCATTCGAGCAGTTAGAATAGCGTGACTCCGAAATAAAACAATATTTTTAGATTTTTTCTTCAAGAATCACGAGAAAGCAGCTAAAATTTGTGGGTTTCTACAAATATAGAAATTTGTTGGTTCAATTTAGTGAAATCGCTTGTGAACTGCTTGACAAAATTGTCCATTGGACACTCAACGTTCCCGTCTATTTGCAACTCTTCTTGTCAGACTTTACAAGCTGATTATTAATTAATCTTTCACACATTTGTTACACATAAGATTTTTTAGATGCAAAATCTTTATTCTCAACATTGATCATTAATGGTTACTTTAGTGACTTAAATTTAATAAATATGTAGTGACTTTAGTGCCTTTTCGGGGGAAAAAATAAACTTAGATAAACCTTCATGAAGAGCTTTGTGTGTTGGTTTATTTCCTTTGAATTCCGTTTTAATTGCTTATCTTTTGACAGATACACGTATTTCGTCTACTACTTGACACTGAGGAAGTCTGCAAGTAGTAGACGAAATACGCGTATCTGTCAAAAGATAAGCAATTATAACGGAATTTAAAGGAAATAAACCAACACACTCAAAGCTCTTCATAAAAGGGATTCCGTTAAGAGGTTCGTCAAATTTCAAAGATTAAACCTTCAAATTTATTATGAAAATTAGATGACATTTAAACCATGTTTAGATTAGAGAGCTGTAAAGTATGATATTTTCGGTTTTCGTAATAGAAGAATAATGTATCACAATCGTTCTGGTATCTTAAAAGCAGCTCGTAGTTTTAACATGACATTGGAGTCACCGAAAATTAATTAATTAAAATTAAATTAATCTAAAACAATTACAGTGGAGTCGCTTTTTACGCGGTTTTTTTACGCGGTTTTTGTTTACGCGGATTTCGGAATTTACGCGGTTTTTTTACGCGGATTTTGTTTTTTTTTTTACGCGGATTTCAGAATTAACGCGGTATATCGTTATACACTAGAGTCGCTTTTTACGCGGTTTTTTTTTTACACGGTCTTTTTTTACGTGGATTTCGGAATTTACGCGGTTTTTTTTACGCGGATCCCGGAATTTACGCGGTTTTTTTACGCGGTTTTTTTTACGCGGTTTTTTTAACGCGGGACGTATCACCCGCGTAAAAAGCGACTCCAGTGTACCTTTAATTAAAAAATTTATTTTAATATAAAACCAACTGGAAAAATAACCAAAGGATGACACATTTTTAAGTTTCATTTCACAAACTTAAAATAAGTTTGAGTAGAAACAAAATTCCTAATAAAAAAAAACTTGTACAATAATAATAAAAAAACTATCATTTAAGTGGCCGTATGCTAAGGTTTATTGATTTTCTCGATTCTACTATCGAATTTCTGGTTACTTTTCAACCTCCCGATTATTTCCTGCTTTGCTAGCCAACCTGATTGCAAGAGTTTTCTGGAAGGAATTTCAATAGTGTTCTACAGCAACTTTTATGAGTAAAATTTAAAGGAAATTTCGGAGAGAGTTATCTGATTATTGTGGAGAACCCTGGAAGTAACCTTTGAAGGCATGCTGTGGTGTTTCTAGATATATCCGGTGAACATTTTCAAGACCCCCAATCCTAGATCCATAGGCCAACAATAAAGCAATTTCTCCTAGTAAGCGGAGCAAACTTATAAAGCAAAAATATAAATTACGACATTTCTAGCCTGTGAGTAGACGGTTCTGACGAAACAACTGACGAACATCATGGAAAAAAAAACTCGTGAAAAGCTTTACAGATTTGAAGATCTGCTATCTTCTTTTTTATATAGGGGAAATGGATGTAATGTCGGCCTAAATACTCCTAGTTTGGGCCCATACATAAATTCAGACTAAATTTTCAATAGCAACCAAAAATATCAATTAGTACCGTCCCAATGACGCGTTCATCTAGATAAAATTGATAAATAGCAGATGTTTAACAATGGGCCCAATCTTAGATCCATAGGTCAACATTAGAACCATTTCCCCTATATCTTTATTAATGAGACTTTCAGCCCAGGGCTGGTTCGTCTCCGAATTGGAATAATCAATCCAACATATATTCATCATCAACTTGAATTACATCCCTCAATCTTCGTACCGAAAGAGCAACTGCAACTTTCATTGAATGCGATATATGCCTCCTGGTAGTAGTTGTTAGTAAAAATTCGAATGTATGGTCAGTACGATCAACATTTATAGCAAGCCCAGAAATGGATGTCCGTCCCCCATGTCCCTTCCGATACGATGCAGCTCCTTGCAAACGAAGCACATGACATCACCAGTCGTCGATCGGGGTGAAATTGTATTGCAATGGAAACCGGTATCCAACAGCAACACCCCATAAGGAAAAAAAGGGGAAATCCAAGTGGCACGGAACCCTCCCGCCTGGGGGAATGGAGCATATCGACAAGCGGCCCGGTAGGACAAATAGTTTATGAATTCTATTGACATACTTTGGGGCCGAAACGGGTTGAGGAAGAAATCGATGTGAAAATGAAATGTCTGCAACTTTTATGTTGTGTCTGCCGAGTTGGTTCCAGTTGAGAAACTGGAAAAATTGGTTCTCTTCACGCAAACTTGAAAGTACCCATTGATGAGTAAAATTACACCCATTTTGAAGTTAGTTAGTTTTCTATAATTAAGAGACAAATCCATTTTGAAGAAAAGTGGCTTAACTCATTAGAATGGGTAAAAGTTTTTTACCCATTTTATCGGTATCATTATTACTCATTCAATGGGAAACTGTTACTCATTATTGGAATTTAGTAGGTAACAGCCACTATTCTTCAAAATGGGTGAAATTTTACTCATCGATGAGTACTTTCAGGTTAGCGTTTTTGTTCAACCGACGACGTCTGTCTACCGAGCTCGACGAGACTCTTCACCGATAGGTTTGTGTAAATGTGGTGATAGAGCTTTGAACGTGAATGAAATCGAGAATCACAACTACGGCGACTAGGTTGACATCACCAATATAATGGCGCAGAGGCTTGAGGAGCAAACGGAGACGAAAGGTAAACAACAAACTAAAATATGTGATAATTGCACTGGTGTGATTCAATCATTGGCAAATCAGGATTGGTTTATTATATTGCTTCGCTTGATAGCGATAAGAGCGCAAGGTTTGATTGAGTATAATAAAACAAATTCAGCTATAAAAGAATTTCAAGAATTTCCCGTGCGGCTTTGTGTTTTTAGGAGAATTTGTTTACATTAATTTTTATGACTCCAGCAAACATTAAATTAACGAAAATTGCGAACAGCGGTTGAATTTGCTCCGAGAAATAATTACACCCACCGTCGTGCGGGTTTTGCGTAACGAAAGCGAAATCTCTCAGACAGACATCGCTAATGCTACTCTGTCGGCCAAATTAAAGCACATATGGTGGAACTGAGATTGCAGCAGAACTGCGAACAACTGGGGGTGGGTGGTTGGTAAATAGTAAAAAAAAAATTGATTGTCGTTATCTTTTAGCGGAGGAGAAGATTACCGATGCATCATCTTTGGCTGTTGAGTCAAATCCAAGATGTTCATTTCAATAGGGCCTATGCAAGTTACGATTTTATTAAGAGACTGGCATCTTAAGTCAAATTGCGGCAATCTCTACCACAGATAATAGACAAACTTCGCACAAAAGTAGACAGAAAATTTGATCTTATCAAGCCCAAATAAACTACTCAAACCCATTACGGTCAGCTGTAGAAATCATAATTTGGTTTCATTTTCAAATTTTGTTTGATACTCGCGCATGCCGCTCAGCAGCTGCACCCATGTTGATTGGTTGAACACTATTGGCATTGTTTTGACGGGTGGAATCGTGCATGAATGGGAAACACCAAAGCAAAGGCGAATACAATGAGCCTGCGCGTGCGCGCACGCTTACACACGTCGACACTGTCGGGAAAGTGGCCGATTAGCCTATATTAGCACCCCTGGGCAAACGCGGTAGGTGGTAGGAACCGGCTGACTACTTATTATTAGGGCATCAACTTTCGCTGGTGCGCTAGAGTCAGAAAGTCTAGCACAGACGTCATACTACCTATAAGGGTTTGGTTGTCTTTCTTACTAGTTTAACCTCAGAGGGGTTTTAACCAAATTTATGATCCAAGTCCAAGTCACATGGCCGAAACCATTCAATCGAAGATTTCATTTTGAAGGGTAATTGAGTGCCATACTGCCGCATAACTGTCCCATGTTCTACGGAAGTTCCATAGAAGTGACAGCTGTGAACTTAATTATGTTTAATCTAGTTCCTGAGATAAGGTCAAAACGGGGAACACTGGCCATCCCACCCAAAAACCCTGTATGCAAGAAAGGCACATACCACTTGATGGGTGAATTGATTTTGAGTTTTTTTTAAATAACCAATCGAGATGATTAATTATAGCAGCCGAATACAAAAGTGGAAGCTAACTGTGTTTAATGAAAATAATCCGAAATTGGTTTCGGAAATGATGATTGAACAATTATAGCCCTTTGAAAGCGATACAGGAAGTATAATTGCACCAGAAAATGGTTAAACCAGTACGGCTGGTTGTTTGTTTTTTATAGATGAGATTAGTTCAGTAATGAAGCAACTCAATTATCTTTTGTAGGGCTCAATTTCAGGTTTTTTGATGCTTGAACCTAGACAACGACAAAGACCAGATTGAATCGTAAAGAAGTAAAAATAAACAGTTTTTTTTTCTGGCATTAGTATTAATTGATACTTTCAGCCGTAGGCTGATTTCTAATCTAATCCAATATAATCTCAGCCATTTCTTTAAAGAATCCTGGAAAACATGCGCAGCATGTGCCGCAAATAGAAACTATCTAAAACACGCTCCACTCTTTGAGATCAAGGGAAGTGAAGAAAGTGTGGACATCCCGGACCAAAAGCTTTCAGTATAGAAGTTTAGTAATGTAACGTTATCGAAGCTCATAGAAGAAGTTTTTAGAAAAAGTCTGCAATAGAAGGTTCCAGAAGAAACTCCCAAAAATAGGAGTTAGCAAGGTTTGCAATAGTTCTCGAAGGCAGCAATCTACTATATAGTCAAGTATTTATGTTTAAGTTAGCAATTACTCTTGATAAATTGTTGCAGCATCTACGATTCGAGAAAGCATAAGCAGGATTTTGAATATTTCAATTGTTCAAGTTTAGTACATTTGATGCTAAATTGCAAATGATTTACATAGCTCGAAGTGCTCTACACCTTTATAAATCGGTTTCGTTCCAGTAGAGTTTAATTTTAAGGGATTACCCTAATGTACACTTAGCCTACAAAAAAGGCATGTTTAGAAGATTTCAATTTGATATTTTGATAGCCTACCTAACTAATGAACAGGAATTTCTGGTCAGTACTATTTATACGTACAGAGAGCAAATGATGCAATTTGCTATTGCTTCTACATTTGAAATGCGTTCAATGGTTGAATCTCAGTTAGTGTTAGTGTTTTGGTGTCCGCGTTAGGAATTCGCTATCGGCAAATTTGGCCACATTCGATAGTCAGAACGTGCAAGCGAGTTTGATCAGTAGAGATCGGCTGTACAAGTTCAAACTATGTCTGATTTCGGCTTATCAGTCTAATACGCTTATTTAGAACGACACGTTTATTATTCGTCCCAACGTTTCAGAACTTGTTGGTGCATTCTTCACGGGAAACCGGTTGGAAGTGGATTTATTATTTAGAGTGATTTTACTTAGTATAAAATGGTTACGGAATGGGTACGGATCCGATTTCAGATTCAGATTCAGATTCAGCAAATCAAATCTAGTAGTGATTTTTTGTTAGCTCGATGGCCTAGGAGCGACCGTTATTGCCTACTGAGGTAGAAGGTTCGTAAAAAATTGCTGCGAATAGAACTCGGTCGCGAGCAAACAAAATACCTATTCATGTTAAAACTATGTCCAATATAAAATCGATTCAGGTTCGAAAACATGGAAAACTATTTCCGAGCAGGCAATATTTTCATTTGACAGTTTGCGGTGACATAATATGCTCGGTAACCACCAAGCCCATTAATAACACGATAAGGGCTCTTTTTGCAATATAAGGCTGATATATGGCTTTCAATTATTATGTTAGCACTTATGTATGTTGTTTATATTAGGACTTTTTTGCATTTTGCAAACTTGATGGATACTTGGGGTGACCGAGTTCAGACCATACCTGATTTTACAAATCGGCAACAAAAGTCAAACGAAATTTCGGTAGCAAAAATTTAAAAAATCGACGAATGGAACTATGAGAATCGATCTTCCGAGTTTCGATTCAAAATCGCCCGTTCCTAGTCGCAAAGCAAAGCATTAACCATAGGGAATAATTTTATTTATTTATTCATTTGGTCAAGCCAGTGTAGACTACATACAATGATTATTACAATGTTTACTTACATACTATGCATTAATTCTATTCTGTTTTAGCTTAGTTTTTATTTGCTGCTTGGACATAGTAATGTCAATAGTTCCGCAATGCAAATTATACAGGCGCATCATTCCATTGATTGGGCTATTTTTTGTATAGTTTGTTCTGTACAATTTTTTAGAAAATAAATTCCGTGTTCTAAGGTGTCGACAAGGTGTGTAAAAGTTTAATTGTGCGAGAATTTCTGCCGAATCTATGCGCATTGAAATAATATCGTTGATGAAGAAAAGCATTGCAAATTGGCGACGCTCCTTAAGTGTTTGTATATTGATGAGCATGCAGCGCGCTTCATAAAATGGTAATGGAAATGCAGTCCAATTCAATTTACGTAAAGCATATAAAAGGAATTGTTTTTGGACAGATTCTATGCATTCTTCGTGTATGGAAATGTATGGATTCCATACTAGGTGGCAGTATTCCAAAATTGGCCTTACATAGGTGGTATATAATAGCTTAATAGTGTGGGGGCGACCCCGGGGTAGTGGTTAGCATCCATACCTCTCACGCCAAAGTCACGAGCTCAAATCTCACCCCGGACAAGTCACGAATGACCCAAGAACGTTAAAGTGACTATATAAAAAAAAAGCTTAATAGTGTATGGGTCTTCGAAATTATGACTGAACCTTTTAATGAAGCATAGCATTCTGTTTGCTTTACTAATGATAAGCATGATAGTATTATAATGTTCTATAAAAGTTAGTTTGGAGTCTAGGATTACACCTAGATCTCTTACAATTTTGCATTTTTCTACTATTTGGCTGCCTAATGATATTTCAATATGCAGTGTTTCAATTTTTCTGCTAAATGCTATTGCGGTACATTTTGTTTACGTTCAGTTGAAGAAAACTTTTACTACATCAGGTGTGGAATATATTGATTTCATTTTGGAATTCTTCTGCATCGCTAGAATTACTTATTTCCATGAAGACCTTCATGTCGTCTGTATATACAAGCAGTTTTATTTTTTTAAGTATGTAGGAAATGTCGTTTATGTACAAAATAAAAAGAAGTCGGCCTAAATGAGAACCCGGGGGTACCCAAAAGTCCAGGCTCCATTCTTATTTTCTGCAATTTGAGGATTAATAATGATATGTCCGAACCCAACCTACTAACAAAAAATAACCTTCCTGTGACAATCGACGTGCATCGATTGCTATTCATTGACGGCAATCGAATACCAGGCAGCTGACTCCACGCCTCGAGCCTAGATATCGAACCCATCATCATCAAATGAGAATAAGAGGAAGTTGTTAGGGATATCTGATAAAGAAAATGTGTCTTCACTCCGTTATATATACTAACGTAAATATTAATTTTTCAGTGTCTTGGCGTGTTAATGGCTGTCGACAGAAGCAGACCACTCACGATGTGTGTCACGCGAGCGTCTGTTTACTCGGTAGCAACCATTGTGTGGTCCTCCTCATTGTTCTTCATCATCTGTTCTTTCGGTCGATTCGTCGTTGACTTTGGAAAGCAACCGTTTCGTGATGAGTGTGCGAATGATGACCACGTTTTGCGTCCATTGCTGCAATGTGGAAGCGATCTGCCTCCCGTTGGCGATACTGCCATACAATGAAACCACTGATGGAGGAGGCTTATTGGATAGCGGAAGTGTTTATTGTGCCGTACCTTTTTGACTATAGTTTTCCGATGTTGTGTATAGTAAACAAGAATCCTTGGCTTTGCAAAGTTAATTCGATTGAGCCTTATCAAATAAATTGATGAACAAAAAAAAATATTAATCTTTCAGTACTTTTCTTCAAAATTTTAGATTAATAACAATCTTCGTGATGCAAGATTTGGAGTATTTTAAGGGTTATAACAAATTACAGATCAATCTGAAGAATCTTGCGGAATTTTTAGTAAAATTTAAAATTATTCAAAGTGTTGATTTCAAACGAGAAGAATTCCCACATAAATTTCGAAGGAGAAGTTCTGAGCAGAATTCCAGAATTATTCTGACGTGAAGTCCTTAAAATTGTTAGATGATTTGGAGGGATTTATGTGGAAAAGAATACAAGTTCTAAATTAAACTTTAAATTAATTTAAATTAAATGTCAAAAATGTCAAAAAAAGTTGTAAAATAAAAAGAACTTCAAGAAAAATTCCTACGTAATTCTGAGGAGATTTGTATGGGGATGATGAGAAAAATGACAGATGAATTTTAAAAAGATTTCAAAGATAATTAAGATGAGAATTCAACAAGAAACAGAGTTCTAAGAGTGTTCTGGGGATAATTTCAAGCCTAGTGCGAAAGATTCATCACAGATGCTGATATTAAGAAAAAAAATATTTAAAATACTCCAAGGGGTTTCTAAATAAAATTTTGAAAGTTTTCTGCTGCTTTGAATATAGTGAATAGAAAATTTTGAAAAGAATTTCAAAGGAACCAAAGTCTCCCAATAGGTTCATGGGGATTTTAAGAAGGATTCCAATAAAATTTTTAGAAGGGGTTTCAAGGAAATTCCAAAAAGAATTTAGTGATAATTATTACGCGGAGTGTTTTTTGGTTAATTTCAGAAAAATTCCATGATTACTCAGAGCAGAATTCCAATTTAATTCAGGAATTCAGATCATGACAATTTTGAATAACGGAAAATTAAAATCCCGGAAAAGAATAGTCCAGGTTCGGTTTTTACAAATATTTGTTTCCAAAGTCCCAACATCTTCAATATTTTCTGTAAAGCCCATGCACTTTACATCTGAAATTGAAACGACAAAAATCAATTTGAATATTGCTGATTGGATTATTATTGATCGGAAAGATATGGTTCCAATCTTCCGTTGATTGCGATTGCCACTTCGATAGGTTTTGTAAACTCTCAAACCCATCATGCGCATTTTTCATTTTTCTAAAAAATTAAACAAATGGTTAAAATCCATCCCATAAAATTGTTCTTGAAAAATAAGTATGAATTAAATAAGCAAGCGCATGGGCCAATTCTAACTTCCACTTCTAACTCACTCTGCACGCTTTTGTCTATTTCGATTTTTTTTAAACAAACAATTTACTAAGTTGATATTAGATTCAAATCGTGAATTGGTGATTAGATCACAAAATTTAGGTACAGGCAAATTTTGACAATAATTTTAGGATAGTTAATTTTAAAGATCTACACACTTAGAAATCTCGCGTAACATTTGAAAAGGGCCTATGATCAAAATGTAAACAAACCGATTTTTGATACCATTCTGTAGCACTGGTAATTAGCTACCAGTCGTATAGGAATGTTCCGCATTATCGATAAAAATCATTAAAAATAACTTGATTTTAAAAACGGCCGATCCACGAAATTTTTCCAATCATTCATGCTAAAACGGCCTAACCTCGGGCCTAACATATATTTTTTTTTCGTTCGATGAGGTTCCATTCATAAGCCTAGCGACGTAGAAGGGCCGATGATTGAAAAATTTCAAATCAAAGCTAGGCCCTACTGCTTGAGGCAGGGCCGATGATTTATTTGACGTTAAGAAAAGGCTTAGCAAAGGGCCTATAATTTATGATGACAAGCACAACGGCTTAACAAAAAGGGCCTAACCATTTAAGGATTCACAAAAAGGCTTATTACTGTGATATTAAATTTTTATCGATTTTCATGTATTTTTGAAAACGTTTCGCATGTTTTGGATGTTGTGTACTGAGATATAGTTACTATAGTTATTGTGAACAATATAAATGCCTAAAATACTTCAATTTATTTATATAGGAATTAAATACTGGCGGAAAAATTTACAATTCATTTTCTGGATTGTTTACATTTTGGACATAGGCCCTTTTCAAATGTTACGCGAGAAATAACTAATTTTACACGTGATGGAATCCATTTTTGACATAAAAGATGAGACGTAAACAAACATGCCATGTAATATTAAGTGCTCCGTGACTGAAAAGTTCGTTGCTCGATGAAAAGTACGTTTGATTGAGCTATATTTTGCGTCTGTTATGACTCAAATTTATGTCAAAATGGACGCTCGTATATGTCACTCTCAGAGCACCTAAATTTACATGATTTTTTCTAAGTGTGTAGGATAGAGATGAAGCGATACGTTTAGCTAATTGTGGATCTATGTTAGGCAGGAGTATTTTAATAAATAAAAAAATCATTCTCTTTTTTGTACTCCGTTCCTCCCAAGAATAGAAAACATAGAAACAAAATCATAACGCTGGAACTTAGACAACTTTTCTAGATCACAGTCTAAGAAAAAATCTCATTATTATGGACCAAGGAAAATTATCCCAGAAGGAATGATCACGGACATAAAACAAAATTAAAATGCATCAAGGACTTAAAAATCTTGTTCGTGAAAAATTAGTTATTTAGGGATACATTTTAGAGTTTTGGACTATATTTTTTATTGCTGGGACTTTAAAATTCGAGACATCTAAGACAAACAAATTGCTCGGCCTGAAATAATTTTCTATATTTTGAACATATAGAATGTAAGTTCACAGTCCTTAAACAATGTTAATGCTTCTGAAAAATAGAAAACATTTTATTATCATGGACATATTTTTTTTTTTCTAAAATGGGGCCTAGACATTTGTTTCCGTATTACCGGTTTATTAGGACGAAAAAAAATACAATACAATTTAAAGTACATAAAAGGGAACTCAAGATTCTGTGACATGATTGTTTCTCGATGTTTATACAAATACTAAAGCTACTCGGTGTCAATTTTTTTTACAAATTTCATGCCTTTGAAAAAATGTCAAGACTTAAAAATTTTCCTAGAACATTTTTTTTTACATTTTAGGATCGAAAACATTCAAGATCTCGAAGTAAAATAGCGAAAATATTTGCTCTAGAATTTGTGTTCGAACCCTCTGATAATTTGTCGTAGGTCTACAAATTTATTTCGAGAACAAAAAAAAATAATACATGAATTGAACAGTTAACGTTTCCGTCTGTTCGCAACTAAAAAGTGACCTGCTACCAGCACTGCGATTCGCTGGCTACCCTGGATTAATCAAGTTTCAACATGAATACATTTTTTTAAAAACGAGAAATTTTAACATAGGATTATGTTTTTCTTTATATAAAGGGTGATACGGTCAAAATTTGGTCAATATCAACTTGACGTATTTCTTTCAATTTTGCATTTAAAAAACCTGAACACCCCTCATTTTGAAGGTGTGTGTGTGTAGAATGTTGCTCCTATTTTGATTTTGGAATTCACTCTTCAGTTGTCAAAATGCCGTCCAAGCAGATGTTTTCAAGCACATGAAACTGTCAAAGTTCGCAAAGAAATATCTGGTTTGGCAAGTCATCTGTACCTGTGGCTTGAAAAGCAGCATTTTCATAGCTTCCGGGACTGTCAGCCAAGAAATTTACGTGAAAGAGTGTTTGAATAAACGTCTGCTGCCTTTCCTGAAGAAACACGGTTGTTCCGTACTGTTTTGGCCGGATTTGGCATCTTGCCATTACGGTAAAAGGCCATGGAGTGGTACGCCGCCAACAACGTGCAGGTGGTTCCCAAGGACAAGAACCCTCCCAACACGCCAGAGCTCCGCCCAATTGAGAAATACTGGGCTATTGTCAAGCGGAACCTAAAGAAGACCAAAAAAAAACTGCTAAGGGCGAGCAGCAGTTCAAGGCAAACTGGCTTTCTGCGGCGAAGAAGGTGGACAAGGTGGCTGTACAAAATCTGATGGCAGGGGTCAAGCGTAAGGCCCGGCAATTCGGATTTGGAAAAGCGGAAGCCTAACTGAATATTTTTTCTGAATTTTATACTGATTGAACTTGAAAAAAAATTTAATTTGATTTTTTAAATAAACGATTTCACCGATTTACACGCGTTTTCCCTTGACCAAATTTTGACCGTATCACCCTTTATAACTATAAATACCTCGATGATTGAATCAGATTTGAGTTGGCTTAAAGGAATTGCAGGCCTTGCTGCAGAAGGATCGTCAACCAAAGAAATCCATATTGAAAGAGCTCCGCATGAGAACATCTAGAGAAAACGCGTCGTCTAGTAGGTATGCTGAAAAAGGTCTTCAATTCAAGGTAGGTAATCAAAGTTTGATTAAAGGCGCCAAAATAACCATTCACTAACGTTACAGTAACATCTAGCTGCGTGCAATATTATTAATGTCAGCGATTGCTTACAGTATAAAATTCAAACATCAATTTAAATCCAACAATTTTCAAAATTAGCATTCGAATATTTTGCGTATTAGTTTTGATTTCATAATTTTGGTTAAGCTTCTTTTTTCTTGAAAAATCATTCAAGCTTGATTTCAAATTAGTGTTCCTTGAGCACCTTTCAACGGCACCAAAATATTGATACGAATGCTTCTGACATTGGAAATCGGCATAAATCTATTGCGGAAAATCGATTTTACTGGTGAAATGAAGAATAACGCTTCATTTTATGGAGCAAAATGCTCCAACGCTGAAATGTTCTTCTCCATAGGATGAACAGTTGCCCATTGCCAACAAAACAGGCTTGTTTTCGACGAGAACGACACAAACATAATAAGTCACGTCTTCCTTACTCGATGGAAAGCCAGGCTAATTCTATCAACTTTACTTCGAGGTACACTTTTGGTTTTCCAAGTACTCATCAGCTGTTCAACGAAATCGTCAATTTTGCCGCGCAGAAAAAAGCAGAAGGAACTAATTAATTGGAAAACTTCACTCCGTTCATGTTGCGACGAAACTTACTCGCTCATCGTTACAATAACCTTCACCTTCCACGCCGGATGTACCTACTTCATCTGGAAACAGTTCAAACTAACGAACGAGAAACGCCAACAAAAACGACGAAAGAACTTCAATCCGTTTAAAGTACCAAACAATATGAACCGGAGAGCCGGCAATCTTCGTTCACCGTAACATATACCGTTGTTGCTGAGTTCGGCTGCTTTGCAGGTTAGTTAATCTGACGGTACGAGTTTTCTTATGTACCTACGTAACTATTTCCTCGTCCACATAATACACAACTAAAGCACGCTTTGTTCCTCGAGCACGAAATCTCTCAAGTACCTTCTACCGCTGCCGCCACCGGTGCTCTGGCCAACGTATAGATGTGTAGATCAAGCACCACGAGTAGCGACGGGTGTGCTATTAAAATGCATGATTTTCAACTAACAACCCCGAAAAAAAGATGGTCAAGGTCGCAGCCCCGAGAATCCGAACCGAATGTTTGTTTACATTCGAGGACGGTAGGGCTGCAGCAAGAACGAGGAATCAAAACAAGACTGGCGAAGGTCGCAACATGCAAAATTGGATGACCCGATTGGAATCTTGCTTGCTTACTCAACGGCCGAATGATTGGCTTTCGTTTGGATTTGAATTGCCCCAAGTCAATCAATCAGTGTCCTAATTAGTGCCACTGGTTTGGGGCGACAGGGGGAAGAGCTTGACATTGGTACGTCAAACACAAGAATACACTCTAATCTTGGAACGTTATAATGACTTATTAGAAACGGGCACCAACTGCAATGCAGCTCCGGGATCCAAGGTGCGTTGTTTACCAATAACAGACAGGCGACACTGACGTCCGGTTCCGGTCCTGAGGAAATGGACTAACCACCCTGTAGTCGGATAAGAGTTGTGTGCCTTTTTTGTGCTCCCTCAGGCGTGAGGCGATGAGGACGTTGAAAGATGTAAACATACTCCAAGCCATCGTCTACGTCGTCATCGTCGTCGTCGTCGTCGTCATCATCATCTCATAATCATCTCATAATCATCGTAGTCGGGGTTTGGATGTAGAAAATAGAAAACTGAACGAGGATAGCGTCTCTTTGGCCACTAGCCAGCCCAGCTACTTGTGGTGGTAAATGGCGATGAAACGAAACAGGATTAGACATTCTGACAAGGACCTTTCAACAATCTCTTGATGGCTTTCTTCCCACTTTCGGGCCCGGGTAAAAACTTGCGAGCGTTTTTTGTAGATATTTAAACCCTTTTGCAATTGAATCGCACTCGAGTTGCGTTCTGGCTGATGGACATTCAAATTTGCGTGTGGATAAAGGGTGGCACATTTTCCATAGATCCATCCGTAAAAATTTACTCGGGCTCTCACCTAAAGTATACGTTCAGCAAAATAGACCCATCCAGTCTTCCTTTCCATTGTCTCACTCTTCTTCCGTCCGGGAAAAACGAGTGAACAACACATCATAACGAAGTTAAAATGCTTTTGATGTTTTCTACTAAAACACTTCCCGTGGCTTCCCTCATTCCTCATGATGATGATGGTCAGATGAGCAACATCCTTTCACTATTTACCTTGAGAGCGTCCCACCGACCGAGATAAGGACGCGCCAATGCCAGTGGTGAAAGAGTGCGGTACTCGTTCAAGTGCCGAGATAAAATCTTAGCAATGTGACAAAAACACATTTTTCAAACAAATTTCAAATACTTTCCTTCAACTGCAGGGTTGCTTCCAAGAATCAAAATCTCAGCAAAGGCAACAACTAATGTATTGAGGAAAGAATGACTGGAAGAACACACAGTTGCCTGTGACAACGCCGCTAAATGAAGGAAAATATTTTCAACGTCGTCGTAGACTGGAAAGGTGGAGAAAATCGGTTTCACCTTGGTTGCTCATGGTCGCGAGATGATAGTAACTGAACATCCGCGACCCCATCGCTGCACCAGCCAGCGAACAACAGTTCTCTGCTACTGACTGGCTGTAACAGAAAACAGAAGGGTCGTCAAGCAACAACTGATGTATGAAAGATTCACGATGGAGAAAGTCGACGTTGATAACGACGACGAAGAAGAAGCAACCGAATTGGGAGCATGACAAGTTCTACTTTATAATGAAAGAAAATTTGCACAATAAAGAGATGCTGAACTGTGTGTAGGTGAGATCTAATGAAGATGATGAGGGTTCTCTGATACAGCTGGTTCTGACAGTGATGCAATGAGAACCAAGATTGGATTTTATCATGGGGAGAATGAGTCACCAAAGCGCAAATTAAGGATGAATTGCTGCTTGAGTAACCACATATTTTCATTGTAGTATGAATTATTGAATAAATCAGATGCTAACAATAACTAGTTGGTTTTGATTGCTTAACCTTTTATTGCACATATTTAAGAATTCTTATTTCTAAGGAGTTACTCATCTGTTTCCGTTGAATTCGTCGAACACATACCTGCAAATAATAAGAAAATTAAAAATATTAGAATATTTCCTGCACAATGGGCCAGATGAACTTGAAAAAAATCAATAACTCCTTAGCGTTACATTTTAGCAATTTGGTGTTTACCAGAAAGTTCCTCCACTATGCTTCCAAATCATTGTAAGTTTGGAAATTACTAAAAAGCGAGTTTAGGATGGCCATAAACCAGCCCAGAAGTGGCTAAAAATCACTCTAAAAAGCTTTTAAAAATCTAAAAAACATAACATTTTCATTTTAATAAGTATCTCCTACTGACATAAGCAAATAGGTCAAAACCCATCCGCATAGATGGCGCCAAAATAGAACTTTATACTCTGACATTGTATTAGAAAAATAAACAGCTCTTCTGACGGGGTCAAAATTCCACAGTCAGGGACGCCACTGAGAGTGCCAGGCCAGCCGGGTCACCTCCAGACAGAAACAGATGGAATACTCGACGGTTTGTGAAACATTGCAGACCAGTCTAAAGTCCAGGAGTTCCATATTGTCGTCGAAATGCACCGCTTCAATTCTTGAGCAGTAAAAGGCGGCTTGTTTGCTCAATGCCGCCAGGAGATACGCCTTCTCGTTTCCGGTTAATCTTTGGATCTTTTTGATATTCTCATGATCATGATCTCATGATCAGCTCAAACCAGAACGCACTGCTTGCTGCCTCAAGGAAGCCCTCGATCCACTCAACACAGTCGCGCCTTCTGGTTCCTGCCATCGTAGTCGTTCTGGCCCTGTGGTTGATGATGGTGACGGGGTCTTCCAAGCACCTAATTCAGGCAAGTATATTAGTTTAACAAACTCTTTTCCGCCTGATTTCTCTCCGAGTTGCAGCAATACGTCATACTCAGATGGCTTCAAATCCCACATCACCGACGGGACATACAGCACTGCACCGGATCTTGCTCGCCACGTTTTGGAACATCCCAGACCAGAACGCGCTTCCTGCTGCCTCATGGAAGCCCCTGAGCCACTCAACCCAGTCGCGCTTGCTGATTCCTGTCATCGTAGTCGTTCTGGCCCTGTGGTTGAGAATGGTGAAGGGGTCTTCCAACCTTCAAACCTTCTACATCAGGCAAGTATGCGTTTGTTGAAAACAGTTCTTCTCCTGATCCGTCTCTGTGTTCCAGAGTACCACCATGCTCGTTTCGGCTGATCGATCATTCTGCAGACCTCCAACCGACTTCGTTCGACCGCCTGTAGGTGTATTACCAGAACGTTCGTGGCCTGCGAACAAAGATTGATGATTTTTTCCTGACTGCCGTTGACTCTGACTACGATGTCATAGTTCTTACGGAAACCTGGCTCGATGACCGCATTAATTCATCTTAATTATTTAGCAGTCTATTCACGATATTTCGAAACGACCGCAACCACCAGAATAGTACCAAATCGCGTGGGGAAGGCGTCTTGATTGCGGTATCCAAACGCCTAAACTCCTGCATCGATCCTGCTCCAGTTTGCACTTCTCTAGAGCAGCTGTGGGTCAAAATAACGACACCTCTTAGATCAATAAGTATTGGCGCTATGTATCTACCTCCAGACCGGAAATCTGATTCGAGCAGCATTGCAAACCACATCAGTTCGATTGGTACCGTGTTCTCTCGACTAGAACAAAACGACCTAGCTCTGGTGTTTGGTGACTACAATCAGTCTGGGCTCTCATGGAACGTTCCTGCAAACGATCTTCCTAGCATTTATGTTCTTCGCTGGAACATGCCCGCATCCTGCTGTGCTCTCCTTGATGGTTTCAACCTGCATGGCTTAACGCAAATCAACTCGATACTGAATAAGCAACTCTCGGCTGCTTGATCTCGTTCTGGCGAACGAAGCTGCAGAACTGGAATGTTCTATCCTAGAAGCCCCAGAGCCTTTGATTGGCATCGACACCAATCATCCTGCGTTGGAAGTTTCCATCAACCTTTCTGTTCCTGTTCGCTACGATAACCCCGATAACCTACGATGATCAACAGGTACATGAGCTCGACTTTCGTAGAGCAGATTTCGTCGCGCTGAGTCACTCGCTTGCCCAGGCAGATTGGCAGTCTATTGATGAAGCCGTCAACTACTTTTAATCTTCTGGCAGAACATTTCAAAAGCATTTTCAATGACACTACGGCTTCGTTGTCCCAAGTTGCTGAAGCGGTGAGGGACACTCCCAGTGATGCTTTCAATTTTTCGATTACCTCGGTTACAGTAGACCTCGTCGAATCCGCCATCAAGAAGCTGAAATTTTCTAATGCTGCTGTCCCTGACGGGATCCCCTCAAGCATCCTGAAGCGATGCTGTTCAGAGCTTACAACACCGCTTAGCTATATCGGATCCAAGTGCCAATCGAGCTAGTAAAAACGGTTATCGGCTATCTCGGCAACCTTAAACATGACATCTACAGGGTGGCAACTGAATTTCCACTATAAAATTACAGGTTTTATCCCGGTTTACCTGGTCTAAGATAAGAAAATTTTCCGGATTTATGAATCATGATTTTAGCTAACATTTGGAAAATTGTCATAAGAATATTTCCATCTTTAAATAATTTTAAATTCAAACCGTTTTGCCTGACAAAAAATCAAACAATACAATTTTCATTTCAGCATTTAAAATTCAGACAAATTATTTGCAACATTTTGAAAATAACTCCGTTCAAATAACCTTTTCAACCCACTGCAATTTATTGAGCTCCGATAATTTTTTGATGATTCTGAATAATTTGAAACTAGAACAGAAATCAACTCTGTTACAAGTTTCTTTTGATGTACTTATTGAAGTTTCTCGTAAATGTTCAAAGAACTTCATAGAAGTTGAGGAGATTCAATAGATTTTTTTTGAATTTTATAGAAAATTTGGGTACTTCTGAGAAGTTTGAGGAAATTTTATAGAAGTTCATTTACATAACGAACAGCTTCATAAAAAATCTAAGAACTTCATACAAAACAGTAAACTGTTTAGGTAATTTAAAAGAAGTGAAAGGTATTTCATAACAGATCGGGGAACATCATAGTAGTTCTGAGAATTTCATAGTATATTATAGAACTTCATGGAAATCCATGGATCTGCACAGAATTTCATGAAAGCGCTTGCGTCTTTTACATCAAGAAGATATCCTCTCGTATGATACCAAACTGCAAGAAATTATTCAAATGATCATCAGGTTTTCTAAAATCTCCATGAAGTCTTTTAGATATTTTTTTTTTCAATACAATCTGAATCACATTTCTCAGAAATTCAAGATAAAGGATTTGGTAAAAATTTTAAACTCTGAAACTCCGAAGATTTAAGATTATGGGCTACAAAATTCTTCAAAAAGGCAAGTCTGACTCGCACAACCTGAGTCGAAACCCATTATAAGTCAGATCGGTAAAGCCACTTCAGGACTTTGAAAAAGTTTGAGAATCTAAAATGCCTTACGATTATTTTTTAATGATTTTCAATACCGAATCAAGAAAAATGAAGTTTCCTTTGAAAAAATACAGATGAGTTTGCATACAAAGGCAGAGGAAAGTAATTAGCATTGTTAGCAAATCAACAGAATTCGATACAAATATGTTATGAGATTGCAATTAAATTCCCGGATTTTTCCGGCTCATTTCTATTCCCGAATTTCTCGATTGAGCGGATGCAGTTATCATTCTTGATATTCTCTCATACATGAATCCACTATTTGCACCCTGAAATGAGATAGATAAAACGGCTTTTCTTTGAAGGCGCCTCCTTTTTGCGACGATACTGATAGCTCACCATTCCTAGTCCTAACCTCCTCCTGTATCTTGTTTGTCTCCATAAAAATGGGAAAACCATAAAAATAAAAAGGAAGAGGATAAAAACAGAGTTCGGTAGATTTTACACCGTAAAGCTTCTTTGAGGAGCAATCTACCCATGCTACAGTACATCAATGGTGAGGTGAAGGCATCCTAATTGATCGACCTTCATGTAATATTTATACAGGTAGCCTAAGCAATCAAACGGAATTAACATCAGATTATCATTTAGATACCTAAACTTATTCTACCCAACCCAATATTGATATACGTTTGTGCATCTCAACAACGTAGGTACATTTATCATTCAGTTCGACTACCTTTTTTCATACCAAACATCCGTATAAAGCTTCCAACGCATCATCATTCATCATTGCTAGCTGTACATCAGTACATACAGTAGAATAGAAGAACCTCAACGTCAACGACCAAAATTAAGTTGGAATTCGGTATTGTTCCAGATATACCAGGATGCAGCTAACCAACCCAGGAATCTTGCTTTGCCGTAGCAATCAAATTTGTTGCCGAACCATAACGCTCTAACGGACGTTACGTTTCTGGCAACAAATTTAATAGAAATTACAGTGGTTGGTATCTTTACGAAAGTGAAAAATCACAAATGGATAGTTTATAAGATAAACAGAGGTGATAATAAAATTATGAAAATTTAAAATCGGTTGTTTTTATTGATTGCATTTCTTAAGAAAAGGTTAGGGTGTCACTCATTTGGCTAAAACCTGAGTATTACAGGTTTTTGAAGGACTTGAACGTCACATTTCCAATTGGTTCAAGACACATTTAACAAAACAGCTTAATCAAAACTATTAATATTAAGGATAATTTTCCACATCCGGAATATTAATTTAAGAACTAACTTATCTGCCAGAATACGTTTTGAATTCTCTCTTCAGTTTTTTTTTTAATTCGTAATAATTTTCGAAATTCATCAGAAGTATCTTTGACTTCTTCTCAACATTCGGTAAATAGCTTCCATAAAATTCTCCTCCTCCCTTGGAATACACCTAAGAATTCACTTGAAGCTCTCTAAATTATTTCCTTGGAGGAAATGAAATGAAAATATATCAACATGAAGCTTTAGTGCGATAATTTATCAGCCTAGAAAAAGTTCTGGAGACCATAGATTGATAGTTCCGCTAGAGTAAGGCAGTGTGAAAATTTAATAGAAGTTGAAATTGAGCGAAGGATTAATGCCATTAATGCGATCATACTAATCAATACGTTGGTCATGACGAGAGAAACAAAAACACACCATTGTATGGAAGTGCTTTCGGTAACGTTGGGCTTTAGGTAGTGATAAACGTTGCTAGAACTATTCCACAGCCGTACAGTAGGGTAAAGAACTACTTCGGCCTAATCGCCCATTTTGGCCTATCGATCAGAAAACTTCAACTTCAGAGTTAACAAGTCAATTGTGCGTTTGGTACGATACTTTAGTTAATAAGCTACCGAACGAAGTCAATGAGAACGCGTGGTATGAAAGTTTGCACCCATTATTCCCAAAAACAAAAGAAGCGCTCCGACCGAATCCATTTTTATCTTCATCCGATAGGCCGAACTGAATTCATTGGCGTTTCAATGCGTTAGGCCGAGTTTAAAATCCGTAGGCCGAGTTTGGCGTCAAGAAGCAGTGTTGGACTTTTGACAATATCTCAACGATTGGTTTCTCGTTTTCAAATCTTATGGTACGTACGGAAAGGTAAATAAATTTGGAAGCCATCAGTGATAATAACATTCTGTTTGGTGCTAAACTGATCTAGATTAAGAAAGACTAAGCGCTGGTTGTGCTTAATAGGCCGTAAATGGGATATTTAACCCTACTCACTATTCCACAGCAAGTCAAACGTGCACCCTTTTTTTTGGGTATGAGTTAGGTAAATGAGTGCGCGTTTGATTAGTATACTATTAGTATATATTGTCGCATTAATGGCCCTTCGCCCAATTTCAACTTCTGTTCAATTTTCACACTGCCGTACTCTAGCGGATCTATCAATCTATCCTCTTCAGAACTTTCTCTAGCTAATAAATGATCGCACTACAGCTTCATGTTGATATAAGTATAGCATTTCCTCCCAACTCTGAAAGTCGTAAAGTAACAACACACTTGGATTTTTCAACATGTAGTTAGGACCATCCTCAGAATTGAAAAAAAAGAGAAGGGTTATTTAGCCTACACTATGCAGACTTCATCAGTACCTTATTGTAATAAACTAGTATCACTATAAACACAAGCATTTATCAGGATTTTCTCCTCAGAATTTCTTTGGAATGATGCTCAGAATTAGCATTGAAATCTTTTAACAATTCTCCTTTGAATTCTACTCTTAACATAGCAATTCTCTTTACAAATCCTAAGAATTTTCCTCAGAATTTGTTTGAAGTTCTCCTGAAATTCTCATGGAATTATGCGCCTCAATGCTTGAATTTACATACACAAAAGTATGTTTACCCTAAATTTCCTTTAAAACATATTCAGGGTTCCGTTGGAATTTTACTTAGAACTACCTTTGAATTCTCCTGAGGTTTCACCTGATATTTCCACAGAACTACCTTGGAAGCAATCCTTAGATTTCACTTGTAATTTCCCTCACAATTCCCAGAACTCTATAGGAATTATAAACTGAATTCAATTGTAATTATCACATAAGTTCCATCGATAATCACATCAAATTCATTCACAAAGTTTTGTTTTTTTTTTTAATCTCGGGCATGGAAAATGTTTAATGTCTAACAAATATGTATTTTTGCTGCAGATTCCAGATTATATTTTTGTCTAGGATTTTGAAAAAAAAATGTTTTAGCTTAAATTAAATCTAAATAAAAAAAATGTTCCAGAACCTAAAAAAAGATCAAGCTTCAGTACTTTTTTTATACTGGAGATCAATCCATTGTGGCAATAAGAAATTCAATAAGTAAAAGAAAATATGGAGGAAGGTACAATTGATTACAATAAGTTTTTTTTTTAAAGGTACTTCAATTATTGTTTTTTTTTAATTTGCTTGGCAATTGAAACAAACATTTGAAAATTCCCTCTGTAATGATGATATTTCCTGAGAATTCCAGGTGTTTCCAGGAAAAGTAACATTCCCTGATGTTTCCCGGTTTTCCAGGGTTTTTTAGCTAGTTGACACCCAGAGGTAGCAATTTTACTTAGCTATGAATTTTCGGCCATGCTCAGTTTGATTAAAGATGTCTAGATTTACCTGAAGCTGCAAAAAAAGATATCAGCCGAGTTATTAGTAAGGTTAAGTCCTTGGTTTTGTAATTTTTAACTAATAAATTCCTACACATACATACATACATACATTTATTTGTACAACATGACATTTAAGATAAGACATAATCAACAATAGTACGCCACAATACTCGGCAATACGCGGCTGCCGCTCTCCATCCTCGGTCATGGCCCAATGCTCGCTAGATCACGCTCTACCTGGTCCGCCCATCGTGCTCTCTGCGCTCCACGCCTTCTTGTGCCAACCGGATCAGTAGCGAACACCAACATTGCAGGGTTGTTGTCCGGTATTATTGCAACATGCCCTGCCCACCGCATCCTTCCGGCTTTGGCCACCTTCTGGATGCTTGGTTCGCCGTAGAGTGCAGCGAGCTCGTGGTTCATTCTTCGCCGCCACTCACCGTTCTCCAGCACACCGCCGAAGATCGTCCTTAGCACACGTCGCTCGAAAACTCCGAGTGCTTGCAGGTCCTCCTCAAGCATAGTCCATGTCTCGTGTCTCTGTACGTGGTACATTTGGTGCGGGGTTGAATCTTTTTTGACCGTAGTTTCTTCTGGAGCCCGTAGTAGGCACGACTTCCACTGATGATGCGCCTTCTTATTTCACGACTCACATTGTTGTCATCCGTCATTAAGGATCCAAGGTAAACGAATTCCTCCACTACATCGAAAGTATCCCCGTCTATCGTGACATTACTTCCTAGACGAATCCTGTCATGTTCGGTTCCACCTACTAGCATGTACTTTGTTTTTGACGCACTCACCACCAGTCCGACCTTTGCTGCTTCGTGTTATAGTTCTGCCACCGTTCCAAATGTTCTTGCGATAATGTCCATGCCGTCGGCAAAGCACACAAATTGACCGGATTTCGTGAAAATCGTACCCTGGCTGTTGAGCCCGGCTCGTCGCATTACACCTTTTAGAGCGATGTTGAAGAGTAGGCATGAAAGTCCGTCACCTTGTCGCAGCCCCCGGCGAGATTCGAATGAACTGGATAGTTCACCCGAAACCCTTACGCAGTTTTGCACACCGTCCATCGTTGCTTTGATCAGTCTGATCAGCTTCCCAGGAAAGCCGTTCTCGTCCATGATTTTCCATAGTTCTGTGCGATCGATACTGTCGTATGCCGCCTTAAAGTCGATCAACAAATGATGCGTTGGGACCTGGTATTCACGGCATTTCTGGAGGATTTGCCGTGCGGTAAAGATCTGGTCCGTTGTCGATCGGCCGTCGATGAAGCCGGCTTGATAACTTCCCACGAACTCAGTCATTTTAAGGTGATAGACGACGGAAGCTGATCTGGGATAGCACTTTGTAGGCGGCATTCAAAATGGTGATCGCTCTGAAGTTCTCACATTCCAAATGGTCGCCTTTCTTGTGAATGGGGCAGATTACCCTCTCCTTCCACTCCTCCGGTAGCTGTTCTGTTTCCCAGATTCTGACTATCATCCGGTGCAGGCAGGTGGCCAACTTTTCTGGGCCCATCTTGATGAGGTCGGCTGCGATACCATCCTTACCAGCTGCTTTGTTGTTGGCACAGCAGTTCCATTTCCTCGCACTCCGCTTCTTCCAGGCGGCGTTTTTTCTCCCGAAAGATGCGGGTCTGCTGTTTCCGCTTCTGTTTATACCGTTCCACGTTCTGTCGGGTTCCATGCTGCAGCATTACACCCAACCGGCAAATGTAAGATTCTATTACAGATTTGCATGAAAAGTATGCAGAATTTGCAATGTTTTGCGACATGGATAGAGTCTGTAATAATTGTGAATTTTTTTGTTAGCCTATTTTCTACAGTCTATTGAAAGAACTGACATTTGTTGTATTAAACTCATGCAGACGATGCAATAAATCCAACCTTACATTGGTTTTCTGAGAATTTTATAAGCGTGTATGACTTCAACAGAGTGGCAACTTAATGCTGAAAACCCAATTCTTTGATATACTATGCTGTTGCAGTAATGTTTGAAAAAATTACATTGTACAGTGCCTACCTATTTTTGGCAACACGACCTTATCAGCTATTACTTTACTCAGATATGTACTCGTGCTTTCTGGACATTTTCGAATGAAATGTCCCATAGACCTCTAACCCATGAAGAGTGGTCCAGTACAATCTCAAATAGATTGCAAAAAATACATAATTGGCATATTGTCAAAAACGGGAAGGCACCACATTTTTTTTTCTAAATTCACAAATTATAAACGTGATAAGCACCAGGTACCAGTTCAAGCAGTAACCGGAATAGTAATTGATAATGATGTGTGAAGGAAACTGCAAGCATCTCAATATAAATCTACAAAAAGGTTTGCTAAATCGCTTAATGTTTTCAGCATGTTCAAGATCCGTTTCTTACCTCAATTTACTCCATGATATCAGAAGAGATCCTTGGCATGACAATTTTCTAACAGTTTGAAGTTCTTTTCTAACTGTTCCCGAACTCAACGCTAGGAGCAGAAATTCACCCAGTTTTCCCACATCTTACATATGAAACACTAAAATGCCTTGCGATTATTTTTTAATGATTTTCAATACCGAATCAAGAAAAATGAAGTTCTTAATTAAGTGTTACACCTCTGAAAAAAAATACAAATGAGTTTGCATACACAGGTTGAGGAAAGTAATTAGAACAGAGGGAAAAAAGTTAGTAAATCAACAGAATTCGATACAAATATGTTATGAGATTGCAATTAAATTCCCGAATTCTTCCGACTCGTTTCTATTCCCAATTCTCTCGATTGAGCGGATGCAGTTATCATTCTTGATATTCTCGCATATATGAATCCACTATTTGTACCCTGAAATGAGATAGATAAAAAGGCTTTCCTTTGAAGGCGCCTGCTTTTTGCGATGATACTGATAGCTCACCATTCCTAGTCCTAACCTCCTCCTGTATCTTGTTTGTCTCCATAAAAATGGGAAAACCATATTTTTATGGAAGAGGATAAAAACAGAGTTCGGTAGTTTTTACACCGTAAAGCTTCTTTGAGGAGCAATCTACCCATGCTACAGTACATCAATGGTGAGGTGAAGGCATCCTAATTGATCGACCTTCATGTAACATTTATACGGGTAGCCTAAGCAATCAAACGGAATTAACATCAGATTATCATTTAGGTACCTAAACTCATTCTACCCAACCCAATATTGATATACGTTTGTGCATCTCAAAAACGTAGGTACATTTACCATTCAGTTCGACTATCTTTTTTCATACCAAACATCGGTATAAAGCTTCCAACACTAGACCAACGCATCATCATTCATCATTGCTAGCTGTCCATCAGTACATACAGTAGAGTAGAAGAACCTCAACGTCAACAACCAAAATTAAGTTGGAAATCGGTATTGTTCCAGATATACCAGGATGCAGCTAACCAACCAAGGAATCTTGCTTTGCCGTAGCGATCAAATTTGTTGCCAAACCATAACGCTCTAACGGGCGTTACGTTTCTGGCAACAAATTTAATAGAAATTACAGTGGTTGGTATCTTTACGAAAGTGAAAAATCACGAATGGATAGTTTATAAGATAAACAGAGGTGAAAATAAAATTATGAAAATTTAAAATAGGCTGCTTTTATTGATTGCATTTTTGGGAAAAAGAAAGAAAAAAAATGTACGAGTAATAAGAAAAGGATAGGGTCACTCATTTGGCTAAAACCTGAGTATTCCAGGTTTTTGAAACACTTGAACGTCAAATTTGGTTCAAGACACAAAAATAAAAAAATAAATCGTCCATACTTTTGCTTAGATCTCTATGATGCATAGCGTCCTCTGCTGGAATTAATTTGTGCATTACGAACGTATGGCCGAAATGATTGGGAAACACGCAAAATTCAATTAAAAATGGGCACAGACAAAGAACTTCGATTTGTGGAAATCTCGATGGTAGGATACATTGAAAAATTAAGGGACCGCTGAATCCATCGAGTTATAGAAAATATCGAGCTGTGGAGAGTTGACTGTAAACTTAGTATAACACATCTTAGATCATATGTGACTTTTCCAGGATAAGATTTGATTTTGTGACCTTTAGCGTATGAGGCATGGATGCTAAGCACTACGCAGGGCCTGTTCCCTAATCTTTGCATTAAATCAACTCTCGTTTCAAGGGGTTTTGCATTTAACAACAAATGCAGGCCCGTTACAAGATTTTCAAAATTTGATTCGGGAAATCCGCGATTCCTCAAATGAAATCCGCGACTTATAAAAAACTGTTTTCAATGCCATGTGTTTTACTACTACATACATGGCATTTCAAGCATATTGCTTTTAGCATATTAGCATTTTGCCTGCTCTCGACTTCTTTGAAGCACTTCAACATTTAACTGACAGCTTTCTATGCCTGTACTATGCTATGCCAAAGAAGTCGAGTAAATTTTCAACCCATGGACATTAGACTGATGCAAAATTTGAAATTTTCGCTCCACAGTGTTCAAACGGTTTCAAATCGGGTCCTGATTAGCCTCCGAAAGTTTAAACTCATTTGATAAGAAACTGACTTGGCACAAACCATTTGAAGTTTAAATGGAAATTACTATGGGAAAACAAAACTTTTTGTTCATGGTCTTTTGCTCTTTTTACATATTGTACTGTTAACAAATTCCATTGCTATTTTCATCAGCTACAACTTGGCAGAATATCGTTTTTCAGCCAAATATCAAATTAAATAGTTATTAATTGTTTAAGAGATTGATAATCTTATGGCATGATCAAGCAGCTGTTCTGTTAGCAACACTGTATTCTGCAGTGTGACATAGTAGCCATGATCTTTGTCCTCTATTGTACGCGCCATAAACACTAATGTTGCCTGTTGAACAGTTGATTGAGCATTTTTTTATATATCTTTATTAAGGAGATTTTCTGCCCTGGGCTGGTTCGTCTCCAAGATTGAGCATAATCATAAGACATCAGTGACTTGAATCTTTAGTAATTTTTGTTCCTTACATTTGATCGAAAAGTGGTCTTCAACAAAGTTGTAGCTGAGCAAATTTTCAACAAGCCAAGCTATCAATTTTTAAAGTAGAGTGAACTGGTGAATTTTGAGATAGATATGAACCTTCAAATGGTTTGTGCCAAGTCAGTTTCTAACTAAATGAATTCAAATTTTGGGAGGCTAATCAGGGCCCAATTTGGAACCGTTTGAGCACTGTGGAGTGAAAATTTCAAATTTTGCATCAGTCTAATGGACATGCTTCGTAGCTGCGCCTTGAATTAACTTGAAATTATCAACATTCAAATAACAATAAAAAATAGGGCACATAAAACAAATTACCATGCCACACATTTATTTTGAGGTTTTCATTTTTAAGAAGTTTTAGCAAAAATTTTATGGTAATTTCAAAGAAAATTCCAATGGGATTAAATTTTGAATTCCGAGCACAGTTGCAACTAAATTTTGAGGAAAATTTCTAAGGAATTCTGAGGAGTATTCCAAGGATATTCAGGTGATATTTTGTTTTTAAAATTGAAAAGAGGGTTCCAAGGAAATTATGAGGAGCATGTCAAAGAGTTAATGGGAATTTTGGGCAGAACTAAAAAGGAATTCCTATGATAATTCTGCTTAGATTTTTGCATGCTTTGACAATTATATGATCCTGGATTCAGACAAATCTTCAAGATTCAGGGTGCTTGATTTAAAATTAAATATTCCGGACATGACGGGGGGATTACGGAGAAGATTAGGAAACGTGAAAAGAGTTCCAAAATATTTTAAATGCCGAACTTTGAAATTTAGGGTTGCGAACTAGAAATTAATCAAATGGCTGAAACTTCATTTTTCTAATGCTGGGATTTTGGTTCTTTGTAAAGTTTCTAGATCTGCTTAAGATCTGCTGCTAAAATATTACTTCAATTGCATTTAATAAATTCACAAGAGAAGATGACGAAGGCATAAGAAGATCCGATAATTTCAAATAATGTTGGTAGATAAACAACAGATTTGTTTCCCTTGATTTGTTTTCCGTGCTGAATACCAATGCTACCGACGCCAGGGAGGCAACTCCCACACCTGAACTCTACCTATCGACCCATCAACTCATGAACCGGGGACCAACGGCTGCAAGACTTGACTGCAAGATTTGAGATGGTTCCATTGTTCTGCAGCTTACAGATTTATTACAAGTTCTCAACATCAGATAAGTTAACTTTGAAATAAAGTTATGTTTACTTATCATCGCCACGTATTTTGCAGATTTCAGTTCGACTATTGCATTTCAATTAAAAGCTGCAATTTCTATATTTCAAATCCAATCTACAAAGCAAAAAAATAATTTTGATATCACATCAAAGTGGATGCACTACAATCATGTCGAAAATTTCATGTAATTTTTATGACCACATAAATAAACAAATGCAGTAAAAGCAGCGTAATGTCAGTTCATGCATTGCATTAATGATAATTTTGTCCTTTTTTGCAAGTAATATTACACCATATTTTCGACATGATTGTAGTGCATCCACTTTGACGTGATATCAAAATTATTTTTTTGCTGTGTAGAGTATGAGTGCTTCAACTGAATCATTCTGTACTGGTAATCATACTTCAAAATACTTTGAAACTAATAATGGAAAACTGTATAAGACTGGATGAATTCTAAAAAAACTGGAAGATTTCAAACTTCAACTGTTTGACTGCATGCGTTCAAAACCCTACTACAAATCCGCAAAAATCAGAAAATCCGCGCCTGTTGTAACAGCCCTACAAATGTGATTGTACAAGAACTTAACTATGATCAAGAAGTAACTGATAACCTTAATTTTATGAATTATGGAAATGCCATCTAGAAAACTGATTTGTATCCTTTTCTGTTATGCCATGGAGAATGTGCGGTTAACAGTGTCATATTTATCATAGCGCAATAATTGGCAATAATTAAAAAAACAGGTTAAAACAATCTATTGTATGTAGTATTACACAGGGAACTCAATCTCCTTTTCCAGATATACAGTTATTATTTGTTATTTGTTTCCCTCAACTTACTATGTGTTAGTAAACTTTAATTTAAGATGATTTTGACCAGTTTCATTCAAAATGTGCAGGATGTACATTTTATCAAAGAATGACAGTTTTCCTATCGTATGGAGAAGGTTACTTCAAAATTAGTAGCAACGGATTCAAAGACATATGATTTGATGCTGTTCCCACCCACCACAATATATCCCATAAATGTTTTAATCATCGGATAAACCCATAGCAAATAGAGGTACAGAATATGAACCCTTATTTAAGTATGAAAAGAATTGAAGGTTTTCTACCTATAATTTTATGAGTATGTCACGCTACAGAGGTAAAACAAATCGAAATGTATACCTATAGGTAGATAAACCAAAAGCCGAATAGAGCTATAAAAGATCACACTGGAAGCTCAAAAAACATCATTAGCCCTCCAGGTTTGACGTATTGGTTTTCATCTGTACAGCCGCAACCGGGACCTGAGTTCGATATACAATGCAGTTCACCGATCAAGACGTCTTACTATTCCGCACTGATCAAATTTGTTGTCAAAGCGTAACGACCTAGCCGTTACGTTTCTGGCAACAAATTTAATAGAAATTACAGTGGTTGGTATCTTTACGGCGACGTTCAAGAACATCACATCTAGATTTTAAGGATAACAAATGTTTTCATCAAAGCGTAAATAAACTTCTGAAATTAATAAAGCAAATTTAGTTCTTATTAAAAAAATATATATAGTTATGTTGGAACATCCACCCGAGTCAGTTAAGCCAGCAGCGGACACCACCCGAGTCAGTGGATCGTCAACCTGGCAACGGACTTATCGATTTCATCGAGAAGCACGGTCGGCGAACGCGACTGCCCATTATCGCTAAATGGCGACTGGATTGTATTCACTAGATAACTGTAGAAACGACCACATCGTGACCACCACAATCGATCGCACTAGACACTTGAGAGTCAGTGCTGCTGATGACAGCGGTCAGCGGTTGGCCACCAATGTCAGCAGGTTTGTTAAAATTCAAACCTTGACAACACTTCGGTATGGTCCGCAAAAGCTGATTGCCCATAAATGGTGGTATGTCAATGTCAAGGCTAAAAATGTCTGCAGAGCCAATGTAAGTAAATCGGGCATAACTGTTTTAGACTTGGAAAATGATCTAGTCGGTTGGGAAACAGTAAACCTAATCGGGGTTTCAATCACATTTTCTCCCCTCGATTACTCAAGTGGTGCATGTGATTGTGCGGTTAAATTTTGCAAACGACGTGAACCACTTTTTGGATCAGTGGCAGCAGCAGAAGCTTGCATTTCAATGCTGGGGTTTTTTGTTTGAATTTTATATTTTGTCGTAGAAGTGTGTCCATAAAGTGGTTCGTTCGAGATTGGGTATGTTTGAAATTGCAATGAAAAAAAAAAGCACGAACAACTAATTACTATCCCTGTTTGATCAGCATTACCCATACATATTTGTATGGTGATAACATAAAGCAATGCACTTATTATCGGTAGTTGCTCGACTAGAACGAATGAACTAGCTGAGTTGGTAAATATTTGATCTTTGGGAACGGCATGAATTTTGCAGAATATGATATAAGCGCGATAAGAAATTGGTTAAATAAGATAAGATTGTTTTCCGTCGATATTATTTTCCGTGCTGAGCACCAATGCTACCGACGCCAGGGAGGCAGCTCCCACACCTGGACCCTACCTATCGACCCATCAACTCATGATCCGGGGACCAACGGCTTTACTTCCCTTCCGAAGGAAGGCGTGATCACTACACCACCGGCACCCACTTGATGAACAAATTTCATGATTTAAAGTTAAACTTATTTTGCAATTTGATTTTATAGAACATTCAAAGTTCTTCAAAGTTTTTTTCAAGGTATTATATTAAAGCAATATTTCAATCATGATTTAAAGAGTTAAACGCATTTAAAATAATGAAAACCTCCATCCTCCTCCTCACTGGAAAGAATCCAATTAAATAAATCTCTATAGGATTAAAACATAAAGCTTTCGTGGCACACCACTACTCTCTTGATGACAGCAACCCCCCATAGCAACCCATGAATTCATCCAATCAAACTTTAAACCGCAAAAATAATCAGCTAACAGAATCAATCTGCTGCCTGTCAGGCAACGAACGATACGATGACAGTAGCAAAGCACTAACCCATCACTGATAATCACTGCGGTTCATTTCCACACTGATGATGCTCCCAATATTCTCGCCCTAATGTACTTCCTCTGCTACTCCTAGCCATCGACCTTCCGCTTTCGTAATACTTAATAAATATTGAAAACCAAGGAACGGAGTTACAGACCACTAACTTCTGCGCCTCTATGGGAGGATTTAACCGTGCGCTTTGGTGATTTCCTTTGTTCATGACTACGAACGAAATCAGTTGCAGCGAGGTATCGTTGTTGACCAAATTCCACTGAGCAAGGTAGGACGATTCCTACAAGCTTAAGATAAGACTGCAAATGTAAAGCCAAGCGTGACAAGCGGCACTTAAGACACGGGATGTTTTGGTTCGAACTGCGATAATCCAAGATAACTACCCTGTTATGCCAAGGAACGACATATAATGTATGAAAACGTGAAACTGTACCTATTCCAGGGTGGCCACTTTAATCTACGAAATTAAATTCCCGGCATGATTGACTTCAGCAATTGATGTCACTGGCAAAAAAGTTACAGCATTTTATTTTAAATGCAGAAAACTGCAGAGTTTGGAAAACGTACCAGGCACATCGCAACAAATTTTCAAGTTACGCTTTGAAATGTATGTATGTACATTATTCGAAGGCCACAAAACAGAGTCGAGTGTACTCGGGCTGAGATTATTTATTCTAAATTGTAAATTTTCGCATTCTTCAACTTGGCTAGATTATAAACTTCAAATAATGCGTATTTTGAAGATCTCAGATTTAAACAAAAAAATAAATAAACATCGCTCTTGATTGGTAAGAATATAATGATACGAGAATGCCAAATGAATTTATTTGTAAAGGTATCCTAAGATGAGTTCCTTCCTATGAAGTAATTCAGAAAATTCAAACATTGAACAAATTCAATATTATTTTTTTTTTATTCTGATACTATAACTGTTTCTAACCTGTTTCTAACCTGTTCAAGAATATTGAGCAAGAAATTTAAGAAAAGTGTGACACTAAAGTTTGTGAGATCTCAAACATGGAGATTAGACTGATGCAAATTTTGACTTTTTCGCTCCACAGTGCTTAAATGGTTTCAAATCGGGTCCTGATTAGCCTCCCAAAGCTACAACTCATTTGGTTAGAAACAGACTTCGCACAAGCCATTTGAATTTTACATGTAAATTACTATGGGAAATCTCAACTTTTTGTTAATTGCCTTCTATTCTTTTTCCATATTGAGCTGCAAAACAGTTCGATAACCATTCTTATAGAAAATTTTCTCAGCTTCAACTTTGCTCAAGATCGTTTCTAGGTAAAACGAGACAGGAAAAAGTTATTGATTATTTAAGAGATTGGTAAACTTATGACATGATCAAGCAGCTGCTCTGTAGGCAACACTGTATTTTGCAGTGTGACATAGTAGCCATGATTTTTGTGTCCTATTCAACGCCCCAGAAACACCAATGTTGCCTGCTGAGCAGTTGATTGAGCATGATCATAAGACATCAGCGCATTGAACCATTGATAACTTTCGATCCTTGCATTTAATCAAAAAGTGGTCTTGAGCAATGTTGTAGCTGGGAAAATTGTCTACAAGTATAATTGAAAGCTTTTGCAGCAGACCGATATGGTGAATTATTAAATAGACATGAACAAAAATCTTGGTTTTACCATAGTAATTCCCATACAAATTTCAAATCGTTTGTGCCATCTCAGTTTCTCACCAAATGGGTTCAAATTTTGAGAGGTTAGTCAGGATCCGATTTGGAATCGTTTAAGTATTGTGGAGTGAAAATTTCAAATTTTGCATCACTCTAATGGAGATATTCTTTAAAATTTGATACATTTTATATTTTAAAGGCTCTAAAATCATATTAAAATTCCTAGACTCTGGGATATTGCTAAGTTATAGGTCTAAGCCTAAATTTTTGGTGCCATGGAAAAGTAACACAAAATCTATACTTAAACAAATATTCGACACATCGGGCTTAAAGTATTCATCAATGGGACTCCATCAACAAACGTACGAAAAATATTATAAAATTTCAATCAAATTCCTGTTCTTTCCGGTTTGGTGGCACCCTGCTAGCTTTACCAAACAGCAGTTGGTTGAAAATGCTATATTAATATCAACATGAAGCTATAGTGTGATAATTTATTAACTAGAGAAAGTTTCGAAGAGGATAGGTTTATAGTTCCGCTAGAGTACGGAAGTGTGAGTAAAGATAAACGTCACTAAGACTTTTCCACAGCCGCAGACAGTAGGGTAAGTTGCCAATTGTTGCATACCACCCAATTGTTGCACACTTCACATTGTTTACTATGCAGCATTTATCCATGGCCATAACGTTTACCGATCATGGTGACATGTTGAACATTGATCAATTGCTGAATAATAATAATAAATGTTATTTTGATATTCAATATAGTGTGATTAAATTTGTATTAAATATTGTTGGTATTGTACATATGGTTTCAGGTGAAATCTTAATTCTTCTGTTAATAATCTTCAGTTGCAAAATATGCTATATAAGCTTAAAATTCAGTAAACTTAAGAAATCTTAACAGGAAAATGTTCATTATTCTTATATCAACTATCTATTGCAATACATTCATCAATGTCAAATAAATGAAAAGGTAAAACATTGACAGGGCTGTTACATGATTTTCTAAATTTGATCCACGAAATCCGTGATTTCTCAAGAGAAATCCGCGACTTCAAATACAAATCCGCGACAAAAAAAATGTTGTCATTGCCTAAAAATACTATTTGTATGCTACTACATGGCATTTCAAGCTTATTGCTTATAGCATATTAGATTTTTGCCTGCTTTCAACTTAGTGTTCTTTGAAGTACTTTCACATTTTAATTGAGAGCTTTCTATGCCTGTACCATTCTATGCCCAAAGAAGTAGAGAAATTTTACAACCCGAAAAATTAATAGACCGGACGGGAATCGAACTCAGTCGCCTCCAGCATGGACTTGCTTTGTAGCTGCGCCTTTACCGACTGAGCTAAAGGAGTATCGTTTGTAACCTTTAAAAAAATAATGTATCATCTTCAGTTATTTATGTATAATAAATATTCTGAGTAATTAGTGAACATAAAAAAACCGTTACATTATGAGATTCTATTGAATAATACCGGCCTAGATTTGATGAAACATTATTTAAAAAAAATAATAATGCATTTTCATTTGAAATGTAAATTTTCTTCAAAGTTAACCTTTGCGTCTCTGACGTATTTTGCTGTCCTAAATGTTGTAGTTAATTTGGGTCTAGTTTTTTTTTTTAATTTTGACCGATGCAAACCAAATACCCTGCACATAATCGAGAAATTACCAGAGTTTCATAAGTCACACTTGTTGGTCACGTCACGGTTCTGTATTTACACGGATATTCCTTGGGGTCTGTCCAATGGAGAGACATTTTCATGATATTTATTTTATTTCTAATATGAACCTTTTCGTTGTCAAATCATAACCGCTTATTACTATGTATACCGGAAATTATAGGTTTTCCAAATCGTCCAGGACATCAGTTGATTTGTTCTACTAGATCAACCAGGACTGCAATAATGTCTGTAGTATCGAAAAATGTCAAATCAGATTCAAAGTGTCTATGTGGATCATGCATGATCTATTTTCGTGTAATCCAGATGTTCATGGTTCTCCAAATCGTCCTGGAGTTCAGATAATTTGATCTACTAGATCAACCGAGATTGGGACAATGTCTTTAGTATCGAATTATTTCCAGACAGATGCACAGTGTCTATGTGGATCATGCATGAACTATTGCCATGTATATCAGATGTTTTAAGTGCTCCAAATCGTTCTGGAGTTCAGATGATTTATTCTACTAGATCAACCAGGACGGCACACTTACATTATTTTACAGGAGTCAGTATTTTTTACTGGGTTTTTGAATTGCTGAGAAAGTCGGTAAAACTTCAAATGACTGTTATACATAAGGAATCAATGAAATCCACTAAATTTATTTTCTACCATTAAATGGGGTTAACAGAACTAATTCCGTACAAGTTCAGGGTGAATTTTCACATTTTTAAATATAACAGATTTTTAAACTTTTACTGAACAGTTCCGCAATTCAAAAACCTAGTAAAACCTTACTGACTGGATTAGTGTGTGGGATAAAGTCTGTAGTATCGAAATATGTCCAAACCGATTCATAGTGTATGTATGGATAATGTTTAATTATTTCCACGTAAACCAGATGATCTAGGTTCTCCAAACGATTTTTTTACTAGATCAACAAAGACTGGGATAATATCTGTAGTATCGAAATATCAATATGGAAATCCTAGAACATTTGACATACACGAAAATAGGTTGACATGATCCACATATGCACTGCACATTTGTTTGGATATATTTTGATACTTCAGACATTGAATTAGTCTTGGGTGATCTAGTAGAAAAATAATCTGATCTCCAGAATGATTTCAGAACCTATAACATCTTGTATACGTAGCAATAGGTTGGGCACGATCCACATAGACACTTTCAATCTGTCTGGACATATTTCGATACTACAGACCCCAAGTAACATTGCATGTTTTATGGAGGTTTTAAAGCATGCTACAAGTCTAAATTATGGTCTACAGAACCCTTATAAAACCGAAGTTGTTACTTGGGACATTATTGCAGTCTTGGTTGATATAGTAAAACAAATCAACTGAACTCCAGGATGATTTGGAGATCCTAGAATATCCGATATACATGGCAATTAATCACATATATACGATTCGTTTATGATTTGACAACAAAAAATACTATGTTCATATTGGAAATGAAAATATCTCACATTGGACAGACCCCAGTGAATTTCTGTGTAAATCCGGTGTGACTTATGGAATTGAAATCATTTCTCGATTATTTGCAGGGTGTTTGGTTTGAACCGGTTAAAATTGTGACAGCACATCAGTCCCTTCGCGATTTTCGCGACATCATTTAATTTTTCCGCGATTTTCGCGACTGAAAGTTCAAATCCGCGAAAATCGCGAAACCCGCGTAATTCGCGAAATCCGCGCCTGTTGTAACAGCCCTGCATTGATGTTCAATAATTGGATGATAGCGGCGCCGGTGGTGTGACGCTGGATTGTTGTCTGTGGGGATAACGCCTAAAGGTATGCAACGGTTCCTATAAAACAGCTGCTGCGTACATTTTTCTCCCATGGTTGACCGGTACAATAAAATAACTGATACCGAGAGTACAATATACCTGAAAATTACGTTCAATCATCTATCAGAACTATTTAAGGATTATTTTTGCTGAAAAATTGCATCCTAGAGTGCATTTAGCCATATTTTTGGGTGTATAATAATTAGATACATGCGTGCAACAATTGGGCTCTAAGACACATTAAAAAGGTTTATTATAAGAAAAGTTTTAACGAATATAAATTGCAAATAAACCCAATATATACAATACAATATTTCTTGATTAATTCTTACTTAGAACAAGTTTTCAAACTCGTAAATTCGCGTGCTTAGCTGTGCAACAATTGGAAAATTACCCTACACGAAACGAAAATCAATTATTTTATTCATGTTTTTCACTTATACATTTTTGCCAAAACATCAGCCATCACTCCATATGACAAACCACATGGGTCCTATAAGAATGTATTAAAGGTATGTGTGACCGGTTATACATTTCATTTGACACATGATCTTTATTAACTTTTTGCTGGGCGTCTGCTTATTAGTTGACTTATACATTTTCTGAATAATCAGCAATAGAAATTTGCCAAAAGGTATAAGAAGATTTCTATCCGTGTATATGAGCAAGTCAAACGCGCACTCTTTTGCCTGTGGATTTGAGTAAAAATGTCAGCTACCCTCATCCATTAATGTATGAGTTAGGTAAAGGAGTGTGCGTTTGACTAGTACTGTCGTATCAATGGCCCTTCGCTTAATTTAAACTTCTATCCAAATTTTCACACTGCCGTACTCTAGCGGAACCATCGCCATATCATCTTCAGAGCTTAATCTAGTTGATAAAGTATCACACTAAAGCTTCATGTTGATATTTAAATAGTATGTCCAACCAACTCCATCGACTATCTAGTTAATTTAGAAATCTAACATAGTTTTGATATTCCAGACACAGAAATTCTAGATTCAAGATTTTATACTTTTAAACTCTCCGACTTTTAACAGTTCTTGAGATTATCACCCGTATTCTTGTTTTCGTTCGAACCGTATTTTCCATACAAAAAAAAAGTTTTTTTGTATGGAAATTACGGTTCGAACGAAAACAAGAATATGGGTGTATATTCTTACAACAAAAGATTCCGGTCAAGGGATACTCTTTCCGAGTTGAACCCCATTAAAAGTCTGATCGGTGAGCTCACGTTAGATTTTTTTTAAATGAACCAATCCAAGTCCAATGATAAAAACGAATATTAATATTGACAACAACACAGGAGATAATAAACATCCCAGACACGAATGGAAAAAACAAACGTTGTCTTTTTCTTCTTCTTCCCTTTATTTAACGTCGGTCTCTGTTTCGCAATCTAGTGCCATCCATTGACGACAATCGAATGTGCAGGAAGGCAGCGTCCACACCTTCGTAGGATATCGCACCCACTCAAACACACATGGGCCGGGAGCAACGGCTTTACTTCCCTTCCGAAGGAAAACGTGACCAGAGATTTTTATGCCTCAGCAAAATACCACCGACCTCGGCTGGGATTGAACCCAGACCCATTGGGGTGAGAAAGCAGTCACGCTTACCACTACACCACCAGCGCCTGCTGAACGTTGACTTTGATACTCAGATGTTGCCTTGACCAAGAGAATGTTGTTAAAATTTTAATTCATGCAGGTAGTTGGTCTATCTGTTAAGGTTGTCTTCATTTTCAGCTAAGTTGAGTGTAGAAGAAATGATTTTAATCAGCACTGATCGTTTTCCCTCATTTATTGAGATATTCTTCAATAGATTTGGTCGGATTTGTGCTCGGATCTCAGCGATATTTTCGCTGTCTCAGATTACCTAGTCAATAACGGCACGGTATTACCAAGCCGGTGGTGGCGGGTTCGATTAATTAAGTATCATTTTGCTTGCCACACAATATACAATTTGATGGCATTGGTTGGCATAGAAAGCTTTCAATTAATAAGAATCTCAGCGATGCTTCCTACTGAATCCGATTTTCCCAACGATTTCTGCAGGATCCAGCTGATGATCTTCATCCATATTTTCCTGGCTAGATCCGTTCAAAGTTTTTTAATGATTCCAAATTCTGAGCCGAAGTCGAGAATAGTAGATTGTACCACAAATTTTGAATCTATATACTTCAATAATGCCTCCAACTCCGACTCGACTCCGAAGCCCTGGTTCGGTTCAATTTGTGCCGCGACCTGCATCCAATTTTACGACCAGATTCCATCTGGTTACTCAAGTAAACTTTGTTTTCTCTGCATTAGTTACTCTGATTTAGTAATAAATGTTTTGAAATTTTGCTCAGAATTATCTTGGAGTTCTAGGAATTGTTCTCAAACTTCTCTAGAAATGCTTCTCGGAATGCCCTAGGAATTATTCTAGGAATTCTTATGACACTCTTCTCAGAATCTCTTACTAATTTCATCCGCAAAATTTGATTCTCTTGGTATGCTTCTCGGAATTCTCTTTGAATATTTTTCACTTGGGATTTTCTTGGAATTCTCTCCAGAATTATTTTGGAACTAATTTCAGAATTCGATATCATTGAAGCGCTTTTCGAAATTTCCTTGGAAACCTCACCAGAACTCCCAAAACATTCTTCTCAAACCTTATTTGCAATATTAATTACAACTGGACCGAGATCTTTCTCAAAATTGTTTTATGGAATTCTCTTCAGAAACAACTAAACATTGTCCTTAAATTAAAAAAAAGAGCAGAGGAGCCACTGAATTTCAGAAATTAAATTCCCAATTTTTCCCTTATGCCGGGAACAGCTAAATATGGTATGGCATGATTGATTTCAGCAATTCTCGATTACTTTTTCGAAGGGACGTATAAGCTTTTGTAAACAATGCATTTTATCGTTGGTTTGGCGTAACTGGTAGCTCACCCACGCATACTAACACCACACTCAGATAGGGGAAAATTACCCATACCTATATAGATAGAGGAAACAAGCACCAAATCCCTTATCTTAGCTCAATAAATCGTCCCCGCAAGAAACAAGGTCAACAACCGTAACAGGTGCACCCCTTATGTCCGCTAAGCGAAAGGTCAACTTTTCATCCCCTATAGGTATCTTCACTCTTCAATGCTTTCCATTAATGTCCTCTTTTCAGCAGTGCGCTTGCACTTTGATGAAAGCCACCTCATGTACAATAGCATTTAACAAACAAACAAACAAAAAAAAAGCCGACAATTGCAACCAGCCAAACACACAAAAAATGAGATCTTTGACCACGCTTTCCTTTCTTTTGCGACGACGACGACAACGATCAGAAAATCGCAATAAGAAATTCAAACTTTCGTGTGGGACGCAGCATATTACGGAAGCATTCCGAGGCAAATGTTCCTTGTTGTTCTGCGTCACAAAACGAGGAAGGCAAAGGAAACGATGGACGTTCAATTCCCACTCGGAATTGGTGTCTTTTGAAAGCTGCTTTCTGCAGACAAGATACATCCATGAGTGAGGCGGTACAAGGGAAGCAAAGGGCAGTAAGCCAGTCGGTATAAAAATAAATAAGCCACCCATCACGGTACGTGTTGACGTTTGTAGAAATTGCTGTCTGTTTTCGGTGGTTCGAGCACACGCATACCGATTCGCAGTACGAGCCAGCACGCATTTCCAATCTCTCACCAACACAAACGAGCAAGTCGCAAGAGCAAGTTGGTGTTTGTTTACGGTCCAATTTTAATAAATACGGACAGTGTTGCCAGGCACCATACTGTCCAATACGAACTATTTTGTGCAATTCGAACGTCAGACACACCTCTTGTATTGGTGGAACCTCTCGGGCCAAATAAATGGGCGCAGCTACTTTGAAAATCGATGTGTTTGTGTTTCCGCACTACCATCATTATTGTTGTTATTGCTGCTAGTGTGCACACTGCGCGTAACGAATAGTAATGCCGTGGCTGCCGCTGCACTAGTATTGTGGTGAGCTCACCCATTACTTCACCTTAGAAATATTTACTGTTTCGATTGAAATCAAGCTGGAAATCGGCAGCGGCAATCACCCTCCCCCTCTCCAGGTCCATTGTGTGACTCTGGAATGCTTTCATGAATAGAGGAGGAAAAAAAACTGGTCGGTGCAGTTTTTCACCAACAACCAGCTGAGTTATTATTATTCGCTACTCTACTGCAGCAGCAGCACACGAATGGAACAGGGTCGTCATGTAGTAGAGCAGATAGCGAGCGAATCGCTCTCTGCTGAGTGATCTTTAAATGTCCGGCTGCACACTGACTGGACGGCGAACATGGGATGACGTGTGTTGCTTGAATTGAGGAGCCGAATGCGAGAAGCCGAGTGGAATTTCATTCGTGGGGCAATGTCAAACTATAGTCCGATCGGAAATGGATGATTGCTAGTGTGATTCAGGTGCAAACTTCTTTCTACATTGGAGGCAGATGTTGTTTGAGGAAAAGTCTCGGGAAAAGTATTAATTAACTGCGGCAATGCGGCAGAAAATTTAGCCCATATGTTGGTACTTTTTGCCAGCAAGTAGTGTGAACATTTGATAAACGATTTAGAAATTTTATTCGAAATATTTGTGAATCAAATTGCATTTATTGAAGAAAAAAAACACGCTAAGTCTTTAACTATTTATAATGGTACGACAATAAGAGCAAATTCTATATTATGTTATCTTCAGATATTCGTCATGTGGCCTCAGATAACTAAGTCAGTGAAGGCACGGTTCGATTTCCAGACCGGTTGAAGAAATCTTCCGGGTTGGAAATTTTCTCAACTTACAAATTCATGCATTGGTGTTGGCAAAGAAAGCTTACAATTAATAACTCTAGAACGCTAAGTTGAAAGCCGCTACAGAAATATAATCTTCTACGACAATTATAAATCAAAATTACTTTCATTATTTACAGGATGGTGCAGAGTAACTTGGGGTCTATAAAGTTGCAACGCGCACATGAATCCGGAGTGATTGGAGATTTGAACGTAAGCTCAATCTCACAAACAAATTATACCAAATGGTAGAGAAATCATTCCTCCTCTGATTGTATTGCTAGTTTAAGAGTTTTAGAATTTTTCGCAATTTAAAGTAGTACTACTCGTAGAAGTCAATTTGCAATATTTTAGAATGGAACCATACTTACCGTTACAGCACCAGAGGCAGAAACAAAATGGGAGAGGAGATGTAGCATGGAGGTTGAATCGGAATAATATGTGTTCAAAATTATGGTAGTTTACGGTTATTTCCATTGCAATTTATTTTATTATTGACTTAGAAACATGTATTCAATACATTAAAAGGAGACTGATGATTGATCAAAACCCAACTCAATTGATCGATATACACATTCCACAATAGTGGCGCCGGTGGTGTAGTGCTAAGTGTGATTATCTCTCACCCCAGCAGACTTGGGTTCAATCCCAGTCAGCGTCGCCGGGATGTTCTGAGGTATAACATCTCTGATCACGACGAGTTGATGGGTCGATAGGTAGGGTCCAGGTGTGGGAGCTGCTTCACTGGCGTCGGGATCGCTATTGAATTTTTTCTCGATCTGACTTCCGGTTTCGGAGATATATAGGCCAGAATGATTTTAGTAAACGATTTTTTAAAAATCAACGGTACACTTTATCAACATGATTTCTTTAACAGTAGAAATATCTCATCCATATCTACTTGGGGAAAAAATTTCATACCGATCTGACTTCCGGTTCCGGAGATTTACAGGATAGAATGATTTTAGTTAAATATTTTTTTAAAATTTGGGAAAAAAAATGTAACCTATACATCAGTAGGTATTATGCTTATTGTAAGACCATTGTTTCAGTCTTTCTTTTTACCATACACACTTAGTTTTTTCTACCGAAATCGGCTGTGCAAATCTCGGCAAAAAAAGTTTCGCTGAGATCTCAGCAAAAGTGACATTTGATTGCTGAATCTCGGATAATGCTTAGCTGAATCTCAGCAAACAAATGAAATGTTTGCTGAGATCTCAGTAAAACTTTTTTTGCCGAGATTTGCACAGCCGAGCTCGGTAGAAAAAAACTAAGTGTGTAGGTCATTGCTCGAATTTCTTTGTACATGGTCCATCATCTTTTGCACGAGCCCTGTTCCCACTGTTTTCAAATTTCTTTTCCGCTTGAAATCCTTCAGGTCAATACAGAAATCAGAAAAGGCAGTAGTCTCTTCCGTAGGCACTGCTCCTGGTAACTTTTCTGGTTCATGGTCCCAGAAGTAACGAAAGATTCACTTTCAGCCCACAACTGCAGATTGCTTGCCAGACAAGGAACCTTTTGGGAATTTCGATTTCTGTTTTGATTTTATATTCTGCCGGTCAACCGAGGTACATAAATTTTAGAAAAACGTCTCTAAAATCACTAGTTAATAAGATACGCCTATGAATTTTTGGCAGCTGACTCAGCACACATTTATCAATTATTGGCTAAGGATTGGGCATATTTGGTTGAGTTTGCAAAAAGTAAGAAATAAAATAAACATAACTTCTTGAAGTTTTGCTCATTTATGATTGTAATAAAGGTCATTCATCTGCCACAAATTTCACTAAAATTCTTCCACTAGGTAAAAAGTTGAAAATCGAGCGTTTTACTAAAATGAATCTAACTTCATACAGGCTCCTCCAATAAAGACCAAAACTATAGCAATAAATCAATCATCTGTTCAATCACCAGCCACGATTTTAAAAAATACGTCTAATCACAAGGGATGTTCAACTCTGCACATCCCAATCTGTGCCGAGTACTTTATCTGTGCCGAAAACTAGGTCAAGCGTTGTGCCGAACGTGCCGAAGTGTGGCAATCAAGCTAACAGTCTCAGAAACCCATGAGTTTGGAAACCCTGCACTTATGACTTTTGAGATTGTGTTCTTAATTCCAATATAATATTCAACGAGCTGGTTGCCGGTCATCCGCTTCAAGAAAATGACACTCGAAGATTAGCCCCTCCGCGAGAAGGAGAAGGGTGACTGATGGCAGAAGCTGTCCACCCAGGAGAAGAAAGTTCTCTACCGTGCGCCATTCTGACTGAAGTTTGCCGAAACCAAGTATCCAACCGGCAAGTGGAAGATAAATCTTGTCTGCAATATCATCATGCTACTCGGGCAATGCTGTAATCTGAAAAATAGGAAGAACTCGACCTAAAATGCCCACTGGCGGTAGTAGACCGGCAGCAGCTTCCCAGTGTCAGCAGTCGTGGTTAGTTATTAAATTCGTGCAAATGTCGGTCCAGAATCTCGATACTGGTTGCTTGTATCTGCCTGTTGTTCCTTCATATTTTTTTATCCTTGGTCATGTCAGAATCGCCTATTAATCTCCCTGAAACTTCTGCCGGTTCCGATTGCGTTCATTAAGACCGCGATTCAGATTGGCTCTGTTACCTCCGGTGTGGTTATCTTCACAATTCTGTTAGCAGCATTTTTCTTAATGTTGCTGTTGCCGTCGGTGATATGAATAGAGCGTAGAGAGACCTCCACAGTGTAACGCACGCCCGCTACCTGTGAGATTTTAACCACTGAATGCGCTTCCTGTCTCGATAACGCGTGGCTTAAGCGCCACCTCCGAAGAGGACCACTCGTCTAGGTTTAGTGTGTGGGTTTATGTATAAAAGGGACCGAAATTTAGGTTAGGGCAATCCAGTAGACTGAAATCCCAGGAGGGATTGAGATCCTCACAGATAGAGGCCGCTTCAAACGGTCTTAAGTGAAAGTTGGTGCTTACCGTTGTTCTACCGAAACACAACAACCCCACTCACATTCATCATCACTGGAGGAACTTCCGTTTCAAATTTCTTCTACCGATCCTGACCCGTGAGTGCGGAGACTGTTTTCCCAGGCAGTCCAACCTGGAGTAAATTCAGCTACAAAATTAACATTACTGGGAAAGCTTTAATTTCACGGATCAATATTTATTTCAGTGCCAAATAAAGGAAATCATTCTCTTATTTATTAGTGTTTCTAACCTAGGTTTATTCATAGCATTTGTTCCTTTCCCATTTGTTGTTTTGCTTGATATCTCTCCCTAATTGTGTGTGCGGTTGCCTAAACTAGTTCTAGCGATTGCTAAAGGGTGATACGGTCAAAATTTGGTCAAGGGAAAACGTGTGTAAATCGGTGAAATCGTTTATTTAAAAAATCAAATTAAATTTCTTTTTCAAGTTCAATTAGTATAAAATTCAGGAAAAATATTCAGTTAGAATTCCGCTTTTCCAAATCCGAATTGCCGGGCCTTACGCTTGACCCTTGCCATCAGATTTTGTACAGCCACCTTGTCCACCTTCTTCGCCGCAGAAAGCCAGTTTGCCTTGAACTGCTGCTCGCCCTTAGCAGTTTTTTTGGTCTTCTTTAGGTTCCGCTTGACAATAGCCCAGTATTTCTCAATTGGGCGGAGCTCTGGCGTGTTGGGAGGGTTCTTGTCCTTGGGAACCACCTGCACGTTGTTGGCGGCGTACCACTCCATGGCCTTTTTACCGTAATGGCAAGATGCCAAATCCGGCCAAAACAGTACGGAACAACCGTGTTTCTTCAGAAAAGGCAGCAGACGTTTATTCAAACACTCTTTCACGTAAATTTCTTGGTTGACAGTCCCGGAAGCTATGGAAATGCTGCTTTTCAAGCCACAGGTACAGATGGCTTGCCAAACCAGATATTTCTTTGCGAACTTTGACAGTTTCATGTGCTTGAAAACATCTGCTACCTTTCCCCTTCCTTTTGCCGTATAAAACTCCTGTCCCGGAAGCTGCTTGTAGTCGGCTTTGACGTAGGTTTCGTCGTCCATTACCACGCAGTCAAACTTCGTCAGCATCGTCGTGTACAGCCTCCGGGATCGCGCTTTGGCCGTCGTATTTTGTTTATAATCGCGATTTGGAGTCACTACCTTCTTGTAAGTCGATAGTCCGGCTCGTTTTTTGGCTCGATGCACGGTTGTAGACGATACACCCAGCTTATTTGCGGCATCTCGGAGAGAGAGGTTAGGGTTTCGCTTGAAACTACCGGCAACTCTCTTTGTCGTCTCAGCGGCTTCCGGTTTTCGATTTCCCCCCGATCCAGACTTCCTGGCTGTCGACAAACGTTCCCCAAACACTTTAATTACATTTGTAACGGTTGATTTGGCAACTTTTAGCGATTTTGCCAACTTTGCGTGCGAGTAGCTCGGATTTTCGCGATGCGCGAGCAAAATTTTGATACGCTGCTCTTCTTGCTTGGACGGCATTTTGACAACTGAAGAGTGAATTCCAAAATCAAAATAGGAGCAACATTCTACACACACACACCTTCAAAATGAGGGGTGTTCAGGTTTTTTAAATGCAAAATTGAAAGAAATACGTCAAGTTGATATTGACCAAATTTTGACCGTATCACCCTTTAGCCTATCCTGGTCTTGTCTTCGAGCTCATGTGTTTGTGTGTGAGGAGATTTGCATGCGTTTGTTTACTCACGGTACCATCGATGTCGTCGCTGTTTTACCTGCGTTGGCAAAGTAGCATCCCTTTGTCGAAGTGAGGTCGGCAAAGTAGCACCCTATTCAGCATTGGCGGTGTTGCGCATTGCACCCCGGACTGGTGTGATGCAGATATTCCCAATCGATCTTCGAGTTGGTACTGAAGTAACTCCGATTGCCGGTGGCGCAAATATCGACGAGGGGGTCGTCGGCTATGAATACAGCACGTGCGTTCACGTGGTGGATATTTGCAGATTTGGCCAACGCTCTGTCGGAGAACAGGGTCACGGTGTCTCCCTTCCGGATTCTTCCCCAAACCGGGAACCTTGACACTGAAGCGTGGGGTCTAGAGAGTGCAATCAAATCTCATGGGTGCGGTGTGCCGAGCAAAGCCATGTATGTGGTGCAAACTTCAACACAAAACCGATCCTGCACAAAAAGCCGTCGAACGGCTTTCTACACACTTTGTACGAAAAACACACCGCGACACTAAGTACACTTAAGTACTAATTACTCGCACTCCCGCCTCTTCCACGGTTCAAGTCAAAGTGAACGAGTGGAAGTTCCAGATACCCTCAGATAGGCGTGATTTCAACGGTCATCGTGGCCGGAAGTACGTCAAATTACCGAAGTAATTCAACGACCTTTCAAACGACAATTCTCATCATCTTTCTCTGAAGAACATTCAATGCTACATCTCTTTCCTTGTCATGCAATTTCAGTATACTATCTTGCTCCAATCTATTTTCGGTTACTCTTTTATAAGAGAGAACGGTTCGGATTCGAACCTCGGACTTTAACGACAGATAGCGCATTCGGGTCACATGAGTGGACATTCCTTGACGGGGAACAAATATACGAATTTAATGGTAAAATCGCAACTTCATGCAATTTGATTAAATAAGTAAATTGTATAAATATTAATTCTATACAAATAAATAACTAACTAAATAAATGAAAAGCGTACTTGTTACAACAGTCAATCGAATCCGAGTTCAGTCCATAGAATGAGCTGTACAGTTGACTGATTGGTGAATCATCAATCGTACCGGGGTGTTCTGCGGGAGAAACATCTGCGATTGCAGATACATCTGAAGAATGGTAGGATCGTTCGGCACCGGGGTGTTGTTGACACCGTACATTATCGCTGCAATGCTCCTTACCCATACAATTGACTCTCGGTCTGGATCCTACGGCCATCTAGTTAATACTTAATTCTAGTTAGTTCTGGCCTATTCTGTGGGGCGTGGTGACTCTGACTAGTTCGTTTGGACTTCCCTGAAACTATGGACATCTCTCAAAAACCGTGTGAACTTTCTGTAGAGGTTCATCCCTCAGAAGGCATAAGGACAAAGAGCGTCTCGTCAATTATACAATCTCTTATTATGATTAGGGGAAATTTCGCTGGAAAATGGCACTGACAAAAAAAATCCATTTCCCCTTACTTTGAAGTACACGAAAAAGCAAACCTTAGCAACGATTGGCAAAATTTTAACACAGAGCAGTGATGCCATTTTATATTATAATTTGGCTCATACTTGTCATCGTGTGCCACGATGTGTTTCGGCACAATGTGCAGAGTTGATTACCCCTTGTCTAATCACCATGTTTAAAAAAATATTCTAGGGTGTACGATCAATTTTGAGATACATTGTATCGAGGGGGGCGACTCTATCTAAGATGCAGGAAATTTTTTGCTTTGCTGTTGTGAGATGCACTCGCGCTAAATAGATAGAAACACGATTGATTATAATTTTGAAGATTTCCTGCTTAAAGGTAGAGATCGATGCAAGTAGATGGGTTTAGATGCAAGAGATGAAAAAAGATTTTTCGTAGATTGATTCGCTAGTGTGAGATTTTTCGATCATTTAAAATCGAGATTTAGATGTGTCGCACCCCTCGCATTGTATAAGATTCCTGCCCAGGAATTTGATCGAAAACTGCCAGGAGCGGGTAGACCAGGATTTTTGTTTCGAGCGTGCAGGATCGAATCGCGATGTAAACAAATGAACTTACCCTGAAAACCTATGCCTACTGTGATTCTATACACTCTTAGCTTGATTCAGTCAAATTTTGAAAAAAAAAATTACTTAATGACAGCGATTTTAATGTGTACGGATTTGTTCGTGTTCAACCTTTAATACACCCGGCCACATTTATTTAAAGTAGCCTAGGATTGGAAATTTAATTGCCATATTTAGCACTAATCTTCTTGTTTAATAACACCTACCTTTTTCGCCTGGATAGCTACTATTCAGTTGCTGCTCGTCATCGCGCGATACTTGCGTAATGATGGATGTTGCGTCCATTTAAACATTAGCTTTTGGACGCTCCCCTCCGGAAATATTATTGCGCGCTGTGTCGCTGCTGCAAGTTGAGTAGTACCTCCTAGTTACTACCGAATCCTCCTCCCTAGACGGTCCCTCTCTCTCTCTCTCTCCTTTTCTCTCGTTCACCGCACGGAACTTTGCAAAAACAGCACAACCTGCTGTAACTGCTGGATGGACCCTGGGTGATGCTGCGAACTTCCCAACGTGTATTTTTGTTTGTTTTCGCAAATTTTGTTTTCTTAATTTTCCACGTTTTTTTTTCTACTCCGGCTATTATTTACACTTTCTCTCCGCTCACACCTCTATTTTCCTTCGGTTGTATATCGATTCCAATTTTCACACACACCGTGTTTTGGCTGGCTGCTAGGAAAAACTTTCCCCCAAACTGGCCGAAGCTGCGAAACGCACAAGAAAAATAAAATCACATGAACTGCGCGAAATAGAGATAAATACGAAATTCCAATCACAAAAATGTGCCGATCGGAAAACGAAACGAGAAATCCACAACTTTTTCCACTTCTTCGCTTTTTTTTTCAAATAGCCTGCCTATCGCTCCACTCCGGTGTACATATATTATTCTTTTATTTTTCTTTCTCGGCTTATTCGTCTTTACCGTGAGCAGACACACTCACACACGGGCACGTGCGCAATTCACGGTTCACTCTTCACGAAAATATACACACACACACGGGCAGAGGCCCCGGAGTCGGTAGATTTCGAATTCAAGAAAAATTCACATTCGCCATAAACTGGGACGGGGGGAACCAATCCACACCAGGCACACTCTCTGTGTGTATCCCCAAAAACCAATGCCTTCCTTCTGTTTTTAGAACCACCGAAAATATTCGAAACCGCACTACGTTGGTGCAGATATTCCTTCCTGGTACCGGCGGAAAAATGCGAATTTTCCACACACCTTCGATAAATCACGCAAATTTATTTTACTTTTCTTCGGTTGAGCAACACAAAAAAAAAACACGTCTCACTTCGCCGAGAGATGGCCTCTGTCAATCAACACTGGCAGCGAGCGACCGACCGTCACCCTCTAGTAGTGTAGCAGAATGGAGCGAGCCGGATTTGAAGTTCACTCGTACTCATGCTGCGGTTTGTTCGCGTCCACCGCCGTTCGTCGTCGCCATTCGTAAATATTCGGTTTTTTGTCGTTATTTTTTTTTTTAGTCACAGAAACTTGACGTGTATTGGGGAGAATCTAGTTGTTTGAGTGTTTACTAACGACTGGGAGATCAGTGTTGCCACTGATGATGGGAAGAGCACATGACACATTGCCCACAATGCTATATTAATGACGTTAAAAGCATGTCCCATGATTATATCTTCTTCTTTTCCTGGCTTATTATGATCCTACTGAAACTTATGCTTTCTTTTGATTTTGTGCATTTTGATCCTTTGATTGGAAGTCTTTTGTATATTAGTTGGCAAAGCCCTTTAAGGGGGATTTCCGGTTCAATTGACCTAAACTTTGGATTTTTTTTTCCAGGAAACTGGTAAGAGTTAGAGACCTGAGTTTTTTTTTGTCAAATCTTTATTCATTCTTGCTCTACAACTGGGAATTTTTTCAAGTCCAAAAATTCAAAATGGCGTCCAATATGGCGGCTGCCCGGCGGGTACTTCCCAAAACTGCGAGCAGCCTAGAGGTCGCAAATCGTCACCTAGAAAGAAAATCGGCTCAGTTTCTTGAAGAGTATAGTTCAGAGAATGGAATGAAATTTGACAAAATGGCGGGCATTTGAAAAAAAGTCGTTTTTTTCGGTCGATTTTTTGACTTTGACAGGCTGTGAAAAATCGAAAATTGCACATTTCTCCTTGAGTCTAAAGTTCATTCCATGAAGAAAAGTGTTTTCAATAAGGGAAGCAAAGAACGAAGTCAATTGGTTGAACCGTTCAAAAGCTAGAGTGCTCGCAGTTTTGAAAAATGCAGTTTCGAGAAAAACGCGTTTAAAGTTTGCGAAACATTTTTTCTTATACCTGCGCGACCCATACCGCTCGGGAGGTCGATGCACTCAAAGGCCTGTAGCGACGTAAATATTTGCTTTACCCACATATTCTAGACATGTTTAGCTTTGATTTCATGCAAAAAAAATCGATTTTTTTGAAAATATTGAACCGGAAATCCCCCTTAAGCACTTAAAGTATGATTGGTATCGATGCAATTTTACGCTAGATTGGCAGAGTCTGTATGAAGATTGGGCAATTTTAGTAAAATTACTTTTCAATAATCTTGACTATTTGACCACCAACCCGCAGCAAAGATCTCAGATATTTATATTATGCTCAACATAGTGTTGGAAGTAGTACGCTGTATAGCGCATCATTGTTCGATTACAGCGCACTACTTCCGACACCATTGAACTTACTGGACGATAGTAAAATCGATTGTCGCTAGTGGGTTATTCCGGTTTTCAACTGTACGAGTAATAATATACAAGGATAGCTGTTCGGGCAGATATCTGATATGGTGGAAATGGATGTAATGTCGGCCTAAATGTCGCTAATTTGGGCCCATACATACTGCGCAAAAATATCAATTAGTACCGTCCCAATGAAGCGTTCATCTTGATAAAATTGATTGCAGATTCTTAGCGATGGGCCCAATATTAGATCCATAGGCCAACATTAAAGTAATTTTATCCAACTGTTTGTTTTCGCACAATATTTTAACACTGGAAAACAGCAAACAAAAAAAGGATTTTGCTTCTCCATCCAACGATTTTGGTTATATATTTTCAACCTATTGCACGGATTACAAGCATTTTGTCTTATTGTTGTCAACGTCTCCTTCGCTGCATCGATTTCTACAAGTACCACTGTTCACACAAACGAGCTGATAGATGCAAAAGTAATAATAACAGATCACATAACAGTTCTGGGGATATCCATCCCATCTATTTCAATTATACTCAGTGAGTGAGTCGGATTTTATTGCCCTCTCTTTTTCTCTTACGGGAAAGTTATACCATAGAGGTAACTCTAAGACTAATAGGTCCCGAAGAAACGTGATCAACTTTTTGGCTCAGCTCTTGTACTATCTTCGGTCCCAAGCTAATCTATTCACCCCTCTAAACATAGGAAAATCGACTAACCCCTCATTTTATCTGTCAAACTTTCATAGCGAATCAAGTCAATTTCAAATCGATAGTTTCGTATTGATTGTTGGTTATACTCAGTTGCAGTTCAAAAAGGAGTTTACTCGGTGATCGAGTACATGCTCTTTTTTAACTGCATTTAAGTAAAATTTATGTGAGTCACTGAGAAGAATTGAAATAAGAGTGTAGATTAAGTAGTTGGGACCAATAGGGTCGTCAATAATTGGAGAGATGAGGCAATCAAATATCGTTAGTTTCCTATTGATTGTTGATTGTATTGTGCGTACGACTTAAAATCGTAGCAACATTTCTCGCTGGCATCACTGGTCTTCATAATGTATCTAATGACGTTGGAAGTCGCTAAGCTGACTGCATTGAACAAAAACATCCGCAATACTTCGAATGATTATTGCATTGCTCGAGCCCTTTAACAATATGCATTCGAATTTCGGATGATTGATTGACGGTCGAATTCGTCGTCAGATGAAGAGCATCCATATGACTGTTATCCAAATAAAGGATGAATTTTATTAGAAAATTGGCTGTAAAATACAGCGCTCAGAGGACACAAATTTAAGAATAGTGTGACATTCAAGAACCTTAAATTCTTTTTATACTTCAATTATTTACATTTCCATACTGAATAGCCATGATCAGCAATTCCATTATGGATACTAACATTTTTCGTTGGTAGAGGAAACTTCCACCACCACGAATTATACAAACTTTGGTTTTCATGCTTTACCCATGTTCGTACCAGCTCTGATAGCGATGGCTACCCGAGCAAAGTCGGTTAACAAAATGAAAGCAAATCGATATTAAAGTGTGCAGTTCCTATCATAATGAAAACTCATTTTGATTTCAAATGTTGCGACATAAGTCTGATATCATATTGTGCTTTCATTATGCAGTCAAGACGTTTTAAATGAAAGCAACTTAACTTGAAGTTCTGCTGTTTACGTCTTGTTTAAAATTTAATTGAAATTCATCTGTCGTTGAACTTATGATTATCGTTTATCTGATTTGTTTAACACATTTTAGGTCATTCGTGACTTGCCCGTGGTGAGATTGGAGCCTAAGTCTTTCAGCTTGAGAAACATGAATGGTAACCATTTACTCTAGGCCCGTATTCAGTTAAACATTATGAATGCAAAATCAGTAATCAAATTGATTTCATTGAAAGCAGGATTAGTTTTCCGTTTGCTTCAACAGTGCAAAATTTTGCTCTCATTTTTGCTGTGTTAACCGTTAAGTCAACCAAAATGAGATCAACTGGAGTATTCAAAATAAGTTACATCATAACAGCAAATTTTGATTTCAATTTGATCTTCAGCTCGGGTATGCTTTCACCTCGTTTGTCTGCTCATATCAGTAAATGACTTTCGATAGAATTATATAACATCATCGTTTTGAATGATTTGCGTTATAGGGCTGAACCAATACCATCTCTAGAGTAACATTTGAAATGAGCCTATGTCCAAAACGTAAACAAACCAGAAAATGAATTTTAAATTTGTCCGCTACTATTCAATTCATATTTAAGAACATTGAAGTATTTTAGGCATTTATATTGTTCACAATAACAATAGTAACTGTATCTCAGCATACAACATCAAAAATATGCGAAAACCTTTCAAAAATATATGAAAATCGATAACAATTTAATTTCATAAATTAATAAGCCTTTTTGTGAATCTTTCAATGGATAGGCCCTTTTTGTTAAGCCGTTGTGCTTGTCATCAGAACTGGTACGCCCTTTGCTAAGCCTTTTCGCAACGTCAAATAAATTCAAAACAAATCATCGGCCCTGCCTCAAGCAGTAGGGCCTAGCTTTGTTTTGAAAATGTTCAATCATTGGCCCTCTACGTCACTAGGCCTATCAATGAAATGAAATAAATGAATGGTTGGCCGTTTTAGCGTGCGGGCCTATCAATGAATTGAAAAATTTCGTTGATCGGCCGTTTCGAAAATCGAGTTATTTTTAATGATTTTTCTCGATTATGCGGAACTTTCCTACACGTCTAGTAGCTATCAAGCGGTGCTAAATAATGGTATCAAAACCCGATTTGTTTACGTTTTGGACATAGGCCCATTTCAAATGTTACTCGAGATATGCATTTTAATTTAGGATAACAATCATTCTGCAGAGAGCATTACGCATTTCAACGGAAGGCTCTAGCGCTTATAATAGAAATGTGTATCCTGTATTCGAGAGAAAAATAATCTGATTCCAAAACAACCGTCATCCAGTTGCAGCTCATTCGAAAAACCGATTTCGATTTGAATGATCTGAGGATGATATTTGTGTACAGTGTACAGTCGTTAATGTTAATTTTCACGTCGGATGTCGTGTGTCCCACAATACTTTAAAATACCCAACATTTGAATACATTACGATTACCAACATTCTGGCAACACTACTTTGCATGTCGCCATTCAAAGTAGTGCGAAGTGCGACATGGCAGCAACTCGCAATCATCCCGAAGGAAAAGCTTCCCAGTAAAAGTTGAACAAAAGTGGAAAATCAACACACCCCACCGGTCCACAACCCCCTACCACCCTACCGATGAAATACTTTACAGATTTAGGGTGTGTGTAGCTGGACACAGGTTTATTTTTTTGTCGGGCACACACTACTACACCAATTCATTCAAACTAGTATAGTGAATACTAGTGTATGTAGTGGTGACAGGAACCGAAAGGAGTAGCCGCCCGCGGTCGCGACAAACGACGACGACGACGGCGGCGGCAATGGAGACACAACAAAGCTGTTGATGAGCAGTTGTTGGCCCGACTGGCGAAGACGGAAAGGCAGAGACAGGTCCCCTCCCTCCTATGTTCATCGTCGATTTCGACGACGGTGGATCGAAGGTGTAGGCGCGCGGAGATGACCAGCCAGCAGCAGCAGTAGCAGAGGTGGAATGTGAGGGATGCTGTTGCTGCTGCTGGCTGAATGGTTCGTTCGCGAATATTATGAAAACACACACTTTCAACAACACTAATATCAGCTTCTAAATTTTGGCACCGACTGTAGCATTTCACGGCACAATGTGCTTTTTTTCTGGGATTTCGGGAATCTCCAACTATTACACACCTTTCAGATAGTCACTTCCGATTAATGGTTTGCTACACGGTCGAGTGCGTGAATTAATGGACCTATTCGAATGCACTGAAGAAAAAAATAATACTGGAACAACACACACACACACCGCAATCCGCGAGCAAAAACGAAACACCACAGTCAAGTACGGAATCCAACTTGAAACTGAAATCTGGAAGGTGCTGTTCGATGCAACAAATTTGTGCAACTTTTGTTCTGACTGGTACTGCAACATTTTGATGTCTACGGAGGACGAAAAGGAGAGCATAAATTCTCTCTTCGTCGAGAATTGATGCATGTAAGCACAGTTGCCAGAACTATTTTTCGAATATCGGTAACATCCGATTACAGAAATCGGTATTTTTTGGTCTTTCAATTTATTTACTTAAATCGAGCCATGCATGTTAGAAGATCGCAAGTCAAAACAGGATGATTGATTGTATGTTACTGTTTTTATCCCTATTCCCACTCTATTAACACGACATAATATTAGTTATCGGTATGGAGGTCAACACATTTTTTAATCAGAAGAAATACTGATTTATCTGTAGTTCTGGCAACGCTGCATAAAAGATGCTAGCCGCTTCATCGAAAGATCGTGATCTACACTCAAAAGTATTACAAAGCGTAGAAAGATTAAATTTTAAGCGTTTTATGGATAGAGAATATCAAGAGCAAATTTTCATTACGTCGAATGTAACAAAGGTAAACAAAGTCGAGCCATCAGTGTCAATCGATTCTCCTGCTATTACACTATATACTGTCCGAATATAGGATCAAATCCAATTTTTAAATTTATTTGCCAGTCAAATTGCTTTTTGACGTAATCATCTTCCGATCAAAATAGTTTTCGATGTTACTTAAGTCACCCAATTTCTATGGAGATGCCGTTTAACTTAAGTAACAGCGCTGAGAAACCCGTGAAAAGTGTACGTTCGTCGTTTCGCTTTCTCATTATTAAAGTGAATAAATCGATCTGTTTGTTGCTAAGATGATTTCGGTGCTCCTTAAATGATGAATGGGCTGCACGTAAGGAGACGTAATTGATAATTCTCCCGAATATCCTGGTAAATACACTTTGACTTAAGTAACAATAGGGGCCACCAAACGACGTATAATAACTTTTGACTCAAAAACCAGTATTTTTTAGCATGAAAGCTAGCGATTTGGATTTTTATGATTAAAACCTTGCTAAATATGTTAAACATTGCTATCACTATGAGATTATATGTGTTTACTTGGAAATAGGAATAACTTTTCGGTCATCAAAACAAAACTTTATTTTTCTCGGATTGGTGCGAATGTTACTTACGACATAATGAAAATTTGCTCTTGAAATTTATACTTTGATCTGCTTTGAAAAGTATGCTAAGCCAGAACGACGGAGAATTTGCTCAGTGTTTACTAAGTGTCAAACTCACCCGAAATCAGATAAGAACCAGCAGGCTGGGTGGCCAGACCTACCGATTTTTGGGATGCCTACCAGGGGGTAAGTCACTCTACCACCTTGTGTCTATGCTTATTGTGTTTCATGTGTGTTTTTGGGTGCCGGAAGGTGTTTCTAGGTGTTTCATCCTATTGACCGAGCTGTCAAAACTACAACCGAAGAAATATATTTACTGGCAACCATATCCTCAACCACAGACAAACAGACGTAACTCTTTGAAAAACTTGTTCTTGAAAACATAGTATCTCAAACCATATAACTTCAGTAACGACATCTATCTGGCTTCTCGCGGAAAACAAGCTTGCTCGCTAACTCGTAAACAATATTGCATAAAATTTCTATAGAATATATAGAAACGTCAAAGTGATCCGATGCCAGCGCTGCGGCGAGTAGTTCGCGGAACTGATAATATTCAAATCAACCGGTAAATGCATGAACGAAGATACATAATGAAGAGTTACGTCTGTTTGTCTGTGTCCTCAACCATAACATCACGCTGATAATGACAGATCCTCCTGTGGCTCCTTTGTGTGCAGATTTGTCCATGAAACGGGCATTGGCCCTCTCAAGGCCGGTGCACAATGGATATGTTTTCAGATTTTTTGACAGTTAGCCCACAGACAAACAGACGTAACTCTTCATTGTGTATCTTCGTTCACGCATTAAACGATTGATTTGAATATTATCAGTTTCGCGAAGTACTCGCTGCAGCGCTGGCATCGGATCACTTTGACGTTTCTATACATTCTATAGAACTTTCATGCAATATTGTTTGCGAGTTAGGGAGCAAGCTTGTTTTCCGCGAGAAGCCTGAGAGATGTCGTTACTGTGGTCCTATGTTTTGAGATACTACACACTTAAAATTTTTCGCCGAGATTCCAACAGCCGAATAATTCTGCAAATTATTTTGCTGAGATTCAGTCAAATAATTGCCGAGAATCAGCTAACAAATAACATTTTGCTGAGATATCAGCTAACAAACATATATTTTGCAGAGATATCAGCAAAAGTAAATGCCGAAGTAATCGGCTGTTGGAGATTTTACCGAGCTTTATTAAGTGTGTATGTCAGTGCTAACATTTGAAAACGGCGCAAAAGCCATTTGTAAACAAATGGTTTGTGGGCCCTTTACTCGCTACCCGAAGAACACCCACGCAAACCAACAGCATCGTCAGGAAGGGGAAAATTTCCCCTACCCGATGTTGCTGTTGTGTCGCGTGGGTGTACTTCAAGTAGTGAGTAAAGGGCCCACAAACCATTTGTTTACAAATGGCTTTTATACCGTTTTCAAATGTTAGCACTGATGTTTTCAAGAAAAACTTTTCCAAAGAGTTACGTCTGTTTGTCTGTGGTTAGCCCATGCATTATCTGTCAAAAAACCCGGAAGCTTATGCATTGTGCGCCAGCCTTCACTGCAGGAGGAAGACGAAATAGACGCCTAAAATAATATTATTGCATCAGGCCAGGGAACGGTTGGACACAACACAGCAAAAAAAGTTGTTGAATATTACATCGAAACTGCTGCAACCAGGTCAATCCATCGGTTGTGTAATATCACATTGTACGATGTACATCGATTTTGCGAACAAAATTACGTCCATTGATGTAATATTGTATCTGCTTTTTGCTATTACATCATTATTTCATACATCAGCTTGAATTACGTTGATCGATATTACATATTTTTTTGCTGTGAAGATTCTCGGTGGAGCGAAAAAGTTGGTGTTCGAGAATCGACAGGTGGTTGAATTTAAGATGTCGATCAAATACATGAGTTTCAGTGCTAATGCAGATCCAGTAGTGTGAACCCAAGAACGTAATGTTGGTCGAAGCGATAAAGATGGATTGTTTGAAGGAAAAGATAAAAGAAAAGTTCCACATCGGCCAGCGAATACTAAAGGATGAAGCTAAAAAGAACAATGCCGAGCCCTCGGCCGAGCCACCAGATTCGAAGCGTAGACGCGTCATCCACGGGTTGTTGGTGATGAAGAATAACAAAATCTTGCTTATGAGCATCGATGAAATCTTCAACGAATATGGAATCAATCGTCATGTAATAAGGTAAACTTTATGCCATTTAATCATGACGTTCAAGCGTGACTCATATACTATATTTTTCTAGATATTTTTAATGCTTGTTTCAGATTCATTTTGAATGTGAAAATTGACAATTCGGGACCAACCCTGCAAACAGTTGAGAAGCTGTACAATCCGTTTTGATGAATGAGAATGGCTCGATCAATGTGGAATCGGTGAATATCAAGATCGAAGGCGACGATCCGATATCCGTACCACTGGGAGCGGCTTCCGTTGCCCCACCACCGCCAGGCATTTCAACGAAGCATACAATTTATACCGTTTCGTGGGTCAACCAAGATGAAGATTTAGCTGTACCTAACGACAAAACATTGTTGTCTTTTCTATCCATTTTAAATTTAATATGGAAGCCTAATAAAGCTGGGAGCTCGGCTGGGAGTAACTTGAAGATTTATTTCATTAAAGGCCCAAGCGCAATGACAGCGGAAGCGAAACGGCAGTTGCAGCGGCAGCGGAAAAGCCCGATCTGAGTAAGCCCTTCTTGTCGGATTGAAAACTAGTTAGAACCAAATCGACTTCGGTTAGGCATCTTGATGTCATTTGTGACAACTGTCAAACTTTTCGTTTCCGTTCCGCTTCCGCCCACTTTGCGTTTGAGCTCTCATCGCAACTAAATTATAAAACATTTTATTTTTTACTGGTATTAATCATTTTTACCCAACTTTAGGACCTCTCTCGGTTTAACTTCCTCCAAAATTGTTCCAGATGGTCACCAACCTTAGCATCTTAACGTAGGTGATCCACTGCTTTCCCGTCCATCTTGTTTCACTATGTCGATTTATTTTACATTTTTAGTGGAGTTTTTAGTGGAGATGAGAATACGTTCCAAATTGATTCGGTTCTAGGAACAAGCTCATCTGCACAATGTTGCAAACCATCTAGAAAATAATTTATTCCATTAGCAATCATCCTAACTATACAGTTCAAACACCTCTATCTCTATACAGTTCAAACAAACAGCCGTACGTCCGTAAAGAGCAACTCAGTGAAAGCCGAGGTGAAAGCGAAGCCAAACGCGCTGAAGATGAAATGAAATTCTGATACCTGTCCCCCTGTAGAAAATTCGACAAATTTGGAATGCCACCGCAACAGCAGCAACCACTGGTGGCGGAGAATAATTCACTGTTCTATTTGAAGGGATTGAGTCTTGGAAGAAAAAAACAACTGAATTGGCGTTGACGGCACCGTCGAAAAATTTACTCTTCCAGCAAATTTAGACAGTTCCTTATGGGAATTTTCGGTGGAGTGAAAGGATACTACAAAGTCCACCATGTTTCACGCACAGTCTGACGTTTGCTTACGGATTTTCTCATAGGAGTAAAGAGCTACAGAGTCGTCGTCAACGCCAATTGATCAACAAACGTAAAAATTAATGGCAGTGGTGCCAGAATTCAACAAAACATTAGCTTTTCATGCGACGGACGCGTGTTAGTGGGTGTTTGAAGTGTGTATTTTTTTGAAGATCGAAAGAAAAAATCGATTTTTTCGATCTTTTCGTGGACAAAGAATCGATTCGTAAAATCGAAAATTGGGATGAAAAAGATCGATCTTTCAACACGCTATTTCAAAACTACCCAAATTTGGGTAGAATTCACCCAGATCGGTCAAAACTGAACCTACCCAAAAATGAGTAAACTGTGTTGGGAGTGACAAGTTGACAAATGAACAACGTCGGATCGGATTCATGTCGATGTTCTTCATTTATCAACTTGTCACTTCAAACACAGTTTACCCGTTTTTTGGTAGGTTCAGTTTTGACCGATCTGGGTGGATTTTACTCAAAATTGGGTAGTTTTGAAATAGCGTGAAAGAAGAGTTATCCCAGGGGGAACGACACTCATTCAGATGAATTTTATTTTACCATGCTTGTCTGTAAAAATAATGTAAATGAAGAGATTTTTCGAATTTGTCGTCTTGACGAAAATAGAGTAAGGATAAAAAATATATGGGATTCCTAATGGGATTGCATTGGATACGAGGATGCTTTAAGTTGTCATGGGGATGCGTGCAACTGAAATGAAACAGTTTGAAAAAAAAAACATCGAAGGAGCCATTTTAGTCATTGATCAGTGAAAAATAATGTTTGGATGGTGACAGCTGGACTACAAAAGCCCTCTACTGATAGAATGTATCGATTCCACGCAAACGAAATTTGTGAAAGCCAGTAGAAGTGGCAGGAGCTGCAGGAATAGCAGCATCGCGGATTCGTGTAGCCGCTTCCGAGATCTTCTCAACCGATTTGCGATTCTCCATAGATTGACTTAAAAATTCTACCCTGAATTTAAACTCACAAAAGTGATTTGGAGTAAAAGTCTAAAATCTCTTAAAGCGCTTTCTAAAACTACCTTTAATATCATCTGAAATAACTTTTCTATCCCTGAGATCCATTTTAAAATCTAAAGTCTACTCAAAATTCCAACAAAGTTTAGGTTGGTCCAAGAATCTTAAAACTTATCAAAACCCCAAACTCTTTTTTTCTGAAAAATTGATTAAGTATTTTTTTCACCGATTTGTCATTGAAATTCCCGGCTTTTTCCCGATTTCCCGGTTCACTGATCATCCTGCTCATCCCGCTGCCCTAAAAAATATTCGATCGACTCTCCACAAAGGAGAGAGCGAGAAATATCATCGGATTCGTGCAATATTGCCACCACTCAAAATCTGGGAAATTACACATTCAACGTTTGAAAATTTGGGGTTCAGGACAATCGCCACCTTGCACGGCTCAACGCGTATCAAATTTTTTTAACATTTATTATGGAGATCGTTGAAAACTGACAGTACTTCGCGATCGACCCAAAAACAGCACGGCTTGCTTGATGATTTGCAGAAGGGATAATTTGGGAATAGAAAGATAGATAGATAGGATGGATTGAAATTTTGTGCACGTTGAAAATTTTAGGAGTGATTTGGGTCAAAAAGGGATAATCCTGAAGTGTCGTTCCCCCTGAGTTATCCTGACCAACCATTTCGTTAATTTTCACAACTGTTGTAAAATCAAAATATAGATACACAACTGCTGATTTTATTTGTGATTTTTTATCTGCATAATTTCTAGTTTCGATCCCATGCCATCTGGGGTGTACTGATTTCGTTGTTGGTTGCTAATACTCGGGTCCACGGCTGCTGTTGATGAGCTTATCAACGACAGGCAAACATGTGGTGTATTGAAATTTCTGTAAATCTTTTCATACATGAATTCAATATTTATTTGTCATAACCATCAACCAGCCAGCCATGTAGGTGTAATAGAGGTAAAAAAGGTGTAAATTTTCCTCATTGGGTTCCAAATGCTGAGAATCCCACTACGCATGCTATCACGGGTTATTAAATATATAGACGTAAACTTGAAGAACGACAATGGTAAACATTTGCTGCATCGCGGCCATCGGTCTTCTCGTTCATTTACCGGCAGATTGCTTCTTCCGATGAAATGCCGAATATGTCGATAAATAATATAAACATTGCCACATGTCACCTGGTGTGTCTCGAACTCTCTTTAACCAGCGATGCAAATCGATAACAAGGAGATTATAAATGTGCATCGATGGCAATATTTGTTGTTCTTTGTCAAAGTTCAAAGTTACGATGATATCAGTATTTAAATATTTATTGATGAATATTTGTAAAGAATACTAAAGTCCATGTGACATATCGAAATTTAAAGAAATTTAGTATGGTACGTTCATAGATTACTATCATATGACCGATGAAGAAATAATCTTAAATGTAAGTATCGATCAATAAAGATTTTTAAATGTGTACAGAAAATTTAAAGTAAATAATTGCTGACATAAATCTTTATTTCTGTATAAAGAACTTTGAAGAAGTTTCACGAATGGTTGGTCGGGATTAACAAACCTGGAAATTGACGAAGAGAATCGATCATCGAGTTTACGCCCTTATGCATGCTCACTGTCGATATAATAATTTTGCGGTGGCACGAATTAAAATTATAATTCATTGGATGTTTTCTTCAGTGCATTTTTTTTGCACTTTCTGTATAACATCTCACATCTCCAATTCTTTTGCAAATCATTTCATCGACTTTTCCGTCAAATTACTTTTTCGTCGACAAAATCTGTCAAACTCGTGAAACAGCAGAAATTCAACATCAGAAAGCGTTCGGCATTCCAGAAATCAGCATCCAAAACATAGTAATATTTTTCATTGAATTTCATTTGGCAATTCGCGTTTGCTGCTGTTTATAACAAACAATATGACTACCGACATTGCCCGCAATCCGGAAGCACCCGGTTTCAGCTTCGAGAACTGCCGCAGGTAAGGATTTACGGCTGTTGATTGTGTCGAGTCACCGACGAATCACCCCTAACCTCTTGATGCCCGTAGGAATGCCCAACTGGTGAAGCAGGGATTCGTCGCACCGAAGATGATCAAAACGGGAACGACCATCGTCGGAATCATCTACAAGGATGGTGTGATTCTGGGTGCTGATACCAGGGCCACTGAGGGACCGATCGTGGCGGATAAGAACTGCGAGAAGATACATTATCTGGCGAAGAACATGTACTGCTGCGGTGCCGGAACTGCTGCCGATACGGAGATGACCACGCAGATGATTTCCTCCAATTTGGAGCTGCATCGCATGAACACTGGGAGGACGGTTCCAGTTGTGGTGGCGAATACAATGCTGAAGCAGTTTTTGTTCCGCTACCAGGGGTACATTAGTGCCGCTTTGGTTCTGGGAGGTGTGGACAGTACCGGATCATACATCTACTGTATCTATCCGCACGGATCGACGGATAAGCTGCCGTACGCGACGATGGGATCGGGAAGCTTGGCAGCGATGTCGGTGTTCGAATCGCGCTGGAAGCCGGACATGGAGGAAGAGGAAGGCAAGAAGCTGGTCCGGGATGCGATTGCTGCCGGCGTTTTCAACGATTTGGGTTCCGGTTCGAACATTGATCTGTGTGTGATCAAGAAGGATGGAGCGCAATATCTGAGGACGTTTGAGGAAGCCAACAAGAAAGGAACTCGTACACTGAACTACGACTTCCTGCCGGGCACGACGGGAGTGCTGCAGAGCAAGAGCTTCAAGATTGACATTACGGAGACGTGCGTGCGTACGCTGATCCCGCAGGGAGGCGTGGAGAGTATGGATACGGCTTAAGTCGATGTGGATTCTTTTTCTTGGGTCTCCTAATCTGATTCATTGTATTGGTCTATCAATAAATAACTGCGTTTTGAATAAGTACGGAAAATAGATTTTAGATATACTTATTTATAAAGCAAGCAGAGAACGATTGATGAGGGAAAGCTAATCTAAATTCATAATGAGGGTGGGACAACTTGGCTATTATCTAGATCAAGGCATTTGTTGATACTCACCCATATTCTCGTTTTCTTTCGAACCGTTTTTCAAAACAAAAAAAAACTGAGAAAAACCGGTTGGAACGGAAACAGCGTTTATTCGCAAAATATCTCAGTGTTCAGTGTTGTTGATTTCATATAAACAGTTAAACTGTTTTAATTTACTATTATGCCGGAAAAGCATTGGTTTTCTTGGTTCAATAACTTTTCAAAACAATTCCATCTATTTGCGCATCTGTGTCCCATTGCATCACCCCTTGCTTGCTTGTTTATCCTGGAAGTGCGCCACATCAGCCCTCACCGTTTGACAGCTCGGTTGTCTCTTTTGACAGCCGAGCTGTCAAAATCGGTCGATTTCAGTTCAGCGGCCTCGTTTCTACTTCCTTTCTTTTCGAAGGTTTTGTGTACAGAATCAGACATGGCAAAGGTATCCGTCGCTTCGAAAAATATCATTTTCTGTTCTTAAAATCGTCTTTCAGTTAACTAATGGCGTATATTTTCCGTTTTAGTCACGCAAGGAACCCGTTAACGCTGTCCAGGTCTTCGGACGTAAGGTAATTATAGTGATTTTGCGAGGAAATAGTTGCCACATGTAGGATTCGCCTGAGCAGGGATATTCTGGAGGTCGTTGAATGAACGAGCGGAAGATACGGTTCATTGTGTTAGATTTGATGAAAATGCGGATGTTTGAGAGCGGATTTCAGCGAGGATTCATGAATCTGTAGTTTCCTTTAGAATAGATTGTTTGAAATTCGTAGTTCAGTGAATTAAGCGTCCCGAATTGACATTGTTTTTTGAGGTTAGACTCCAAAGAGTATAGTGGTAAACAAAATAGTGCAACCAAGGCTTCTCGCAATCCTACATCGTGAAACAATACACAACGTTTTATCTAATCCGGTTCTTTGCCTTTTAAGAAAACCGCTACCGCCGTAGCGTACTGCAAGCGCGGCCGTGGTCTGCTGCGAGTGAACGGTCGCCCACTGGAGCAGATCGAACCCAAGGTTCTGCAGTACAAACTGCAGGAGCCTCTGCTGCTGCTCGGAAAGGAGAAATTCGCCGGTGTCGACATTCGCATCCGGGTTTCCGGTGGTGGTCATGTCGCCCAGGTCTACGCCATCCGACAGGCCATCTCGAAGGCCCTGGTTTCCTTCTACCAGAAGTACGTCGATGAAGCTTCCCGCAAGGAGCTGAAGGACATCCTCACCCAGTACGACCGTACCTTGCTGGTTGCCGATCCGCGTCGGTGCGAACCGAAGAAATTCGGAGGTCCAGGTGCCCGTGCTCGCTACCAGAAGTCGTACCGTTAAGGCGCGGATTCGCTTTACGGCTCTGTTGGTCATTTGTGGTTCGAAGTTTTTTTTTGCTGCCTCACTGTCCGGCGGGGTTGAATATACATTCTAAGATTAATGCAGATAAGGAGGATCACTTTGGGAATATGTGAATTAAAACTGGATGGAGAAAAGAGAAAATGTTTGTTGTCAGTGACGGTACGGGAGATCCGAAACTCTGGTGCCTTTTGTCGATCGATAGAGCTTGGTAAGTAATTCTGAAAGATGATTCGTGGGACGATTCGTACAGCATATAAACAGTTAAGTATTTTGTTATTGCAAGTGATTAATTTAAGCAGCTTCCCCTTCTTTGTAAATTTTCACTGTCTTATTCTATCCATTGCTTATAACAAATCTGCCAGTAACGTTTACCGAACGTAGCCTATGGTTTTACCCCTTCCACTAACAAACTTCCAAATTTTTGTGGCACTTTTGAGAGGTCGTAGACTTATCTGCGTCTCTCTTAAGTGTTTAACAATCCTTCCCATCCCCACGGACGGAGGTGGCAATACTCTCGAAACAATGGTCTAGGACAGTGGTGCTTAGTTGAATTTTGCGTATTTCCCAAACATTTCGGCCGTACATTCGAAAGACAAAAACAAATTCAAGCTGAAGTTGTTGCATCATAGAGATCCAAGCACCACGTGTGGCCAGCGGTCTAGGACTTGTACCACATATTTGTGTATCTTGCTTAATGTGAATGCGAATGCAAGTGACTAATTTTGGCAGGTGACTTGGATTGAAAGCACTAACATTTCTGGATCATTTTAGAATTTTGATGAATTCGATAAAAGTTCCATGCAGAACTTCAATTACAAAAAGAAGTTTTTTTTTAGAAGCTAGAATAGATCACAAAGAAGGTTTTCTAATCTGCTAGGTAGCTGTTCATAAAGTATGTACATATGTAGATAATTTAGGGGTTGGGGAATGTCTAGGGTCCATATAAAAAAAATACTAGGTACTGAACCAAAACATCATACATCAGGTTCGTATGATTATTACCTCACCCAAGCCCAAATCCTATAATCAGATGATTGCCATTCGTAACATACACAGGTAAGTTAAAGCAATTCAAATGTAAATCATTATTATCTTGGATTTATTTTAGTTCAATTGATAAAAATTAAAGTGAATGATTATCAAACTATACTGCTGTGTTCGATAAAATAGCAGCGCATGCCGATTTTCATACAAAATGGTCAACTTAGACATGATCTAACTTTGTTAACTTATGATCAATTGAGCTGAAACGTTCGCCAAAAAACTACACATATATTTCTCAAAATTCTAACAATCCCCACTCAATTAGCAAATGTACACAATAGTTGAAAATGTTTAAAATATTTACAGTACGTTAATTTTTAAATAAAAAACTTCTAGTGAGAGCACTTTCCGGCAGGTGCTTCCAAAATTTAATATTTTGTAATCGTAAAATTGAACATATTTGTAGTTCTTTGGCGAATGTTTCAGTTCAATTGATCATAAGTTAACAAAGCTACATCATGTCAAAGTTGACCATTTTGTAATTGTAATTGTAATTGTTCAGTGTATAGGCTGTGCCAACCGCTAAGTTGGCTTATCTAGGGACTAACCCCCTCGTCTATACACCTACTGTCCTTCCCGTTGCACTCGTCAGCTCGTGCGATACTCTAGGCACACATGAGTGGTCGTATCCGGGTCCTCCCCTGGGTAGGCTCGTGTCCGTCCAGGTTCTGGAACATTAACTTATATCTATGCATGGTAATTATACTTTGCAACTCACCTTTTGATTACAAATGTCGATAATGCTGAAACTATATGAATGTTAGTTAGTGATCATTATTAGGTGTGTGCTGCAATGGAGTAGTAATTGAAGGAAATGAGGTTCTCATGTTGTCGCCGCCAAAAGCTACTTTCTTCTCCGGTTAGGGAGAGTCTTTCGCTTCCAGGTCAGACACTGTTTCTCGATTCTAGGAGCTACTTTTTTCCCCGGTTAAGGAGAGAAGTTTTCACTTCTAGGCCGAAAGTTCTTTCGGATTCAAAAAAAGAGAAGAATCTGGAGTAACCTACGAAACTTAATTTTATTCTTTTTTTTTTTTTTTTTACTTAAAAAAAAATGATCTTTATTTCTTGTGTTTGTGTGGTTTACATTTATGAATTTTTTCAAGTGACACAGATGCGTCTTTTCAACTTTAGTTCATTTGAGATTTTAATTATTATTTACAGTTACTAGTCCTATCAGGCCTATTTTAAAGTATGACCACCTTGGTGGGATTGGTTTGATTTGAATTGGAAAAAGGAGACTACTTATAACTACTATTTACAACTACAACTAACCTACAACTACTATATGCACCTAACCTACTATATACAAGTTGCTTATCAAAGCATGTTCTGATAAATTACATTTTTCTGCAAATTTAGTCTTAATTTCGTTAATTCTTGAATCTATTTTGGCAATTCCTGCCTCTTCGTGTAAATTTGTTATTCTAGTGTCGAAAGGACGATCAAGAACCATCCTCAGCACTCTATTTTGTGCGACCTGAATTTTGTTCCTGTGAGTCTGTGCACATGATTCCCACACCGGAGCTGCGTAGAGGATCGCAGGTGCTATGATTTGTTTGTAGACGGCCAGTTTGTTTACCCTTGAGAGGCGAGATCTGCGGCAAATCAGCGGATACAGACACCTAACCAAGGCAGAACACTTGACTACTGTTTTCTCTACATGCGAACGGAAGAGGAGCTTTTCATCAAACAACATCCCGAGATAGGTTACTTCGGCGGACCACTCAACCCTTGTGCCATCCATGATTACAGTACAAGATGGAGCCGGTTTCAGTTTGGGCGATTGCCGATGGAGGAACATGATCGCTTGTGTTTTGGAGGCATTGATTTTGATTTTCCACATTTTGGCATAATCAGCAAAGGCGTTAAGGCATCGTTGAAGTTTGTTCGTTATTTCGCGAGGCATCCTTCCTTTGACGGCTATTGCGGTATCATCTGCGAACAGGAAAAACACGCAACCGTCACCGAGGGGAGGAATGTCGGAAGTGTAAATGCTGTAAAGCAAGGGGCCCAGCAGACTGCCTTGCGGGACTCCTGCTGGGATGGAAAACGTGTCTGAAAGACAACCATTCAACGATACCTTAAACGACCTTTGCTGAAGGTAGTTTCGGGTGATTTTAACCAGATGTAATGGGAAGTTGAAGTTACAAAGCTTGTACACAAGTCCGTCATGCCAAACATTGTCAAACGCCTTTTCAACGTCTAACAAGGCCATGGCTGTGGACTTGGATACAGCTTTGTTACTTCGGATGTTATTCATCACCCGTACTAGCTGATGATTGGTGGAGTGCCCCTTTCTGAACCCAAACTGTTCCGGAAAGAGAATGTTATTTTCCTCGACAAACTTGAGCAAACGATTGAGAATGAGTTTCTCGAACAATTTGTTCAGCGCTGAAAGGAGGCTGATTGGTCTGTAGCTTGAAGTCAATGTTGGATCCTTACCGGGCTTGCGGATTGGTATGATTTTTGCTACTTTCCAGATGTTTGGAAAGTAGTGCAGTTCCAAACATCTGTTGAAGATAGCGGTTAGAAGAGACTGCACTTTCATGCTGAGTCTCTTCAAGATCAAGTTGAATATGCCGTCAAACCCGGGGGCCTTCATGTTCTTGGTGCATTTCAGCGCTGAGCAAATTTGTTGTACTGTAATCATATCCACCGGAGGCACGACACAAGGGGAGGCATCTAGGTTTTGAACGCATTGCGCAACCTGATCTTCGAGCGGACTTTGGATAGACGAGCCAAGCAAATGCGATGAAGCGACATGCTCGCCGATCGCATTTGCTTTCTCCTGTGGGGTGATTAAAAGCCGATCGTCATCATTTTCGACTCTGAGAGGTGGAACGGGTTTGGGATGAGTTTTCAGCACCTTGGCTACCTTCCAGAATGGACGGGAGCGGTCATCCAGATTCTGGACAACACGCCCGAAACTTTCATTTCGGAGTGAGTCCATTCTGGAAGCAATCTGCCTGTTCAGATCGGCCATTTCACGTTTCCTCGCTAGATCTCCAGTCCTCTGAAACTGGCGTCTACGCACATTTCTCAAGCGAATCAGTAATTGGGTGTGGGAATCAATGGAAACAAACTTACCCCTCACAGGAACTTGTCGAACACACGTCTCGTCAGCCACGGATATGGCCTGGTGGAGCCCTTCCAGTGCCCGGTCGATGTCCTCTACGGTGTCAAGTGGCGGATTTTCATCGATGTTTCTGTCGACCACATGCCCAAACTGCACCCAGTTGACATGATGGTAGTCTTTGCGCAGGCTTTGAGCAGGTTCCACGTGGGTGCCGACTTCAGCCACCACCGGTTGATGGTCGGAACTGAGATCGTTGATCGCCATCGGTTTGGATAGTCCAATGTTCGATAGAAAAAAGTCCAACGTGGAAGGGTTTCCCGCCGGAGAGATGAATGTCGGTTCATCAGGGAATTTCACTGTATACAGCCCATGCTGCGAGTGGTCGAAGAGCAGACGTCCGTTCTGATTCCGCTGATAGTTCCGCCATGCTTCGTGGCGATGACGAATCGTGAGCTCGTGCGAGTGATGGTGGTCAGATCATGCTTGAATTGGATGCCTAATCCATTACTGGCAGCACACTGACGAGGGCAGTATACGGCGACGAACCGGACGTTTCCGGTTGGTGATTCCACCTCGACACTAAGGGCCTCGATGATAGAAGTGCGAATATGCGGCAGCGTGCAGAACTTGATTCCTTTCTTGATGATGATCGCAACACCACCCCCCCTGGAGTCAATACGATCAAGCCGGATAATGTGGTGATCAGGCAACCAAAAGCTGTCACCGGATTTAAGATGGGTCTCTGTTAGGAGGCCCACGTCGATACTATGCTTGCGGAGGAAGTCAGCAAGCTCGAGTCTTTTTGCTCTTACAGAGCATGCGTTCCATGTGACGACAGTTATCGGTTTAGACACCATACTGAATAATAAACTTACCGAGCACTTGGATCTGTTCGGGCTTGCTGCGGCACTGGCGAAGAGCGCTGGTCATGTCGACGAAAATCTTCATCAGCTCATCCGCAGAGAAGAGATCGGGATTGGCGTTTTGTGCTGGTGGTTGTCTCCAGAATCCAGGGGGGGATGGAGAGCTTTGTCCAGCTGAGGCACCAGACGTTTCTTGGCGGGGGCCGGATTGCACCCGTGGATTTGCTTGACCGTGTTGCGTAGCAGGAAGAGGCGGGAAATCCTCCAGTCTGAATGCCGGCGTATTTTCCTTCTTTCGTCCTGGTTGATTTCTTGTGGACGCCTGCTTTCGGATCCGTTTGAAATCTTCGCGTTTGGGGCACTGTTTGTCGGACCCTTGATGAGCGCCATTACAGTTGGCGCATTTGGCCGCTTCCGACTCGTCGACAACACACTCGGAGGAGATATGGTTTTGGGCGCATTTTCCACAGCGCGGCTTGACGAAGCAGTTTCGGGTGCCGTGCCCGAAATTCAGGCAACGTTGACACTGGGTGACGTCGTGACGACCGCCACGGTATGGCTCCCATCGGACAATGATGGAATTGATGGAGCGGATAGCCTTCAACGCATTGAGCGTCACCGTTCCCTTCTGGAAATGCACCAGGAAAAGACAATCTGGATACCTTTTGACGTTCTCGTCCCTCCTTGTCATCCGGAAGACGGCAGTTGGGGCCAGCTTGTAGTGGTTCTTGATTTCCGCTTCAATCAGCTTCGGGTCAAAATTCGGTAGACCCCTGATGACGACCTTGAATGGTTTCTCGCCGGGAATGTCGTGGGTGAAAAATTCCACCTTGGTAGTCCTCAGGTGGGCAACGACCAAGTCATATTCCGCTTTCGTGCGGAGCATAACCTTGGTGCCGACTCTGCCCAACTTGAATTCGGCTTTAACGCCCAGCGAAGCCAGATCTGCGATGAGATCGTTAAGATGGGCATTTTTTACTACCAACGGAGGTAGCTTTACTTTTGCCGTGCTTGTGTCGGCAACGTCACCGAAATCTCCGACATCACTACCGTTTGTCGCAGTAGCATCGCCGCGAGAAATCGTGCAATCGGACTGGCTCCGATTCTTCTTCCTCTTCTTGCTGCGCTTTCCTTTTGCAGCTGGCTGGGTATGCTCATCGATGGGAAGAACAGCAAACCTGTTCGATGTGGACACACCGGAGCTTCCTTCACCGGCGTCCTGGTCCTTCACCGGGCTTCGCGAGCGATGCTTCCCCATTTCGGGGCACACCCACACGCGCGACAAATCACGTACGAAAGAGCGCGAACACTATCTCAAAAAATATCTTTCCCAACAACTCACGAGAGCGAGCTTAAACCGAACTAAACTGCTTGCCGTTCAAGCAGAGAATGTATCTTGATGACTTAATTTTATTCAACAAAATTGTACAAAGTGATCTTACGGCTACGTGTTGCATTAGCAACTTATAATGATGTAAAACTTTTACATGATTTGTCCAGGGTTTTACATATCCCTTTCAATACCGGACTTTTGACCTAATTTTGCCTATTCTATTAGCTAGGATTTCGATCGCCCTTGAAAGGGTAAATTTGTGTTATTTGGATCTTATATACTATGCCCTCTCAGATCTGGGATTTCTCGGGTTATCTTGTAAGTTTATTTCTTTTTGTAACTCAGATCTGATATGGCTCTACAAATAAGAATGAGACATTTGTAACGTTCAAACATTATAATTATATCCTTCGTTAAGGATAAACAGAGAGGGAAAGCTAAACGTAACCTAGATGCGCAAGCATGCCATGCGTGAGCGTGTTTATCCTACTTGAACGCAGAAACGTTCCTAAGTAAATACTGCAGTTAGATTATGTAAAACGAGCTCTCGCTCCTTTTGCCCTACTTTTCATTTCATATTCTTGGCCTTGGTATCAACGTCAGCTAGGGCTATGCAAACGGGATGCAACTGTGAGTATCTTATGGTTTTGGTTTGAAATTAATTGCCTCGCGGTAACACATGTGGCTTATAGGTAATTCTAAAATAGGTAAATCATGCAAGCACACACCTTTTACAATTCTTATCCTACTTACCAGTTCCGTCCAGTATAAATTGGCTGTTTCCAAATGGCCTAATCCTTTCTGACTGCTTACTCTCTTACGTTTTCTCGCTTTTTTCCTTCTTCCTATTGAAAATCTGGCCGTGTTACCATTTGTTCTCAGGTAGGTAATATTGGTACATGAGGGGAAGAAAGAAATAGAACATGTTAAGTGTGAGTTGCATGCGTTGGTTAGTCGTTTGGGTCATGGTGTTGTGTTCCCTATTTTATTTGCCTCTATTCAGCTCTCAGATCGCCCCCTCCCCCCAAACTATTGCGGATGAGAAAAAGAACCCATATTTGGTAACCTCTCACGAGCTGCAATGCATAAAATATGAATAACAAACAAATCTAGAACGGGGCTTAAACATATAACATTTTCTAAGACTGAACATGATTAGTATAGTATGAATAATGAGAATTGTATGAAGAAAAGACGATCCCAAAAAAAAAGTTCCCTAGCAATAAAACTATTACTCTGTGCTAATATGAGTTATTTCAAAATGGGCATCCATACTCAGAAACTATACCCGACCTCAACAAACTGAACCTAAATCAGAACAGCTAAACTACTCGGTAAGATTTTGGCATTTCTATTTAATTGTATTAAGCTATCTCACAGAGACCAGACGTCCCAGTTCGGTCAGAAACTTGTGTAAAGTTAAGTGGAAACGTTGCCGTTACGTAGCGCTAGCATCTCCTGATTTCCTCTATAAATTTATCACTTTCGATCAATTTGGCGCTAGTACCGATAAATTACCTGCTGAAAATTGCCACTTGGCGCTACCAGCACTTAGTGTCTAGTGTAAGTTTTGCAACGCCAGCGCCATCATGTTGTCAAAGAGGGTTTTTAAGTGGGGAAGTCGCCGTTAGTGGCGCTTAAGTCGAATAGGAATCTTTACACAAGTTTTTAGAGAAATTTTGGAGCCTCAACGTCTGTTTTCTGTGGCTATCTTATATCGAGCTCTTTTCAATAATTGCAACATGTGAATAATGCAGAACAAGTTTAAAATTGTTCTAGTGCCAAATTGGTTTTGAAGGAAGGTCAAACTACAAACGAACAGCTCAGCCGCTCTGAACCCTATGAAAATGATGCTTTCCCAATATGGTTACCTTACCTTACCAATCAGGCTAAGGCCTTGTTGTCCTCTGCTGTCCGAAGAAGTCGTCTCCACTCTACTCGATCCATGGCCACAGTTCGCCAGCCTCGTAGTCTGCGAAGGGTCCGCAGGTCACCTTCTACTTGGTCGATCCACCTTGCCCGCTGCGCGCCTCTTCTTCTTGTTCCTGTTGGGTCGCTTTCTAGAACCATTTTCACTGGGTCGTCGTGCGGCATTCTTACGACGTGCCCAGCCCACCGTAGTCGCCCTATTTTTGCAATGTGGACGATGGATGGTTCTCCCAGCAGCTGGTGCAATTCGTGGTTCATTCGCCTCCTCCACGTTCCGTCATCCATCTGCACTCCACCGTAGATGGTACGCAACACCTTCCGTTCGAAAACACCAAGGGCGCGTTGGTCCTCCACGAGCATAGTCCAGGTCTCGTGGCCGTAAAGGACCACCGGTCTAATCAGCGTCTTGTAGACAGTCAACTTCGTGCGGCGGCGAATTTTATTCGACCGGAGCGTCCTCCGGAGTCCAAAGTAGGCACGATTCCCTGCCATAATGCGTCTTTGAATTTCTCTGCTGGTATCATTTTCGGCGGTCACCAGTGAGCCCAAATACACGAACTCATCGACCACCTCGATTTCGTCACCGTCAATCTGAACTCGGGGTGGGAGGCTAACATTGTCTTCCCTAGAACCTCTTGCTTTCATATATTTTGTCTTTGATGCGTTGATGGCAAGTCCAATCCGTCTAGCTTCAGCCTTCAGTCTGATGTACGTTTCCGCCATCATCTCAAAGTTCCGTGCCATAATGTCAATGTCATCGGCGAAACCAAGGAGCTGGATGGACTTCCTGAATATCGTGCCACTCGTGTCTATCCCAGCTCTTCTGATCACACCTTCTAACGCGATGTTGAACAGCAGACACGAAAGTCCATCACCCTGCCGTAACCCCCTTCGAGATTCAAAGGGACTCGAGAGTGTCCCCGATACTCGAACAACGCACGTCACTCGATCCATCGTCGCCTTGACCAATCGCGTCAGTTTATCCGGAAATCCGTACTCGTGCATAATCTGCCATAGCTGATCTCGATCGATTGTGTCGTATGCGGATTTGAAATCGATGAACAAATGATGTGTGGGCACGCTGTATTCGCGGCATTTCTGCAGAACCTGCCGAATCGCGAAAATTTGGTCCGTGGTAGCGCGGGCACCCATGAATCCCGCCTGGTATTGCCCCACGAACTCTCTTGCATATGGTGACAGACGGCGGCATAGAATTTGGGAGAGTACCTTGAAGGCGGCGCTCAGCAGTGTGATCGCGCGGTAGTTGCAGCAATCCAACTTGTCGCCCTTTTTGTAGATTGGGCATACGACACCTTCCATCCACTCCTCCGGTAATATCTCCTCCCGAATATAAATTTACATTAGCCCAACGTTTGATTTTGATGTCTACATCAGCATCGAAATCAAATGTATGCCTGATGTCAAACATTAGAAAACATTATGATTTAGTTGTATTTAAGCAACGTAACATGGTGTATACATCAGAAATTTTGGAACAAAATTTTGCCATTCTAATGTCGGTCTGACGTCAAAAATTTCAATCTATTGACATTAGAATCAAACGTTTTAAGGATGTTTTCAGATGTAAAAAACGTTAGAACTAAACGTTGTTCGGATGTTTTTAAATGTAAACGTTTTCTGATGTTTTCTAATGTAGATGTTTCCTGATGTTAGAACCAAACGTTTTTGGATGTTTTCGGATGTAAAAAACGTTAGAACTAAACGTTGTTCGGATGTTTTTATATGTAAATGTATTCTGATGTTTTCTAATGTAGATGTTTCCTGATGTTAGAATCAAACGTTTTTCGGTTGTTTTCGGATGTAAAAAACGTTAGAACTAAACGTTGTTCGGATGTTTTTATATGTAAATGTATTCTGATGTTTTCTAACGTAGATGTTTCCCGATGCTAGAACCAAACATTTTTTGGATGTTTTCGGATGTACACAACGTTAGAACTAAACGTTGTTCGGATGTTTTCAATTGTACTTCGTGTTTGTTGTTCTCTGATGTTTTCAGATGTACAAAACGTTTAAAGTAAACGTTGTTTGAATGTTTTCAAATGTAGATGTTTACTAATGTTTTTAGATATACAAAACACTAGAATCTTACTTTTCAAATGCTTTCAATTATATTTACAACACATTAGAATTAGAAACATGATCGTGTAAACACTACACACCATTGTTGTTAGATAACATCATAAAAATGCGTACATAATAGTCAATGCTGAAGCTCCCGTTTCCCACCAGTCAGATAACTGACCTTAGCTAACCAAATATCATTGCGGCAACTCTCTATGCGGCAGGGGAACTATGCCATTAGCGCGCTAAGAGTTATTAGACCACTGACATAGGCGCCAATTTGTAGGTGACGAGGCACTTGGTGACATTACAGCAAGCTTGGCGATTGTTATAGCATTTTTGAGTGAACTACCAGACAATCATGACAATAAGATCGCTGCGCCTCCAGATCTCCCTTTAAATCGACCCGCTGTGCCAATTTGTCAATAATGCATGACACTTTGGACGTGGATCGGGATGATCCACAAATGCGGAAAGTTTTGGGCTACCAGTCTTCTACCTAATTGACGAACTGCAAATATATAATAAACAAAATTATTGTGCATGAAAAATATGACAATGTACAATGCTCGAGGAACACTGGGAGTTTTCGAACGACGCGTGCTTAGGAATGCCGGACAACAATCCCGCAAAAATGGTGTTTTCCTCAAATCCGGCCGGTACAAGACAAAGAAAAGTACAGCGTGCTACACAGCAAAAAAAGTTGTTGAATATTACATCGAAACTGCTGCAACCAGATCAATCCATCGGTTGTGTAATATCACATTGTACGATGTACACAGAATCAAATGATGTGACACACAAAACCGATGTAATTTTTCTGACGTAATAAATGTGATGTACACAGATGCGATGTAAACGAAGCGATATAATAGTGATGCGATGTAATAGTGATGCGATGTAAAAGTGATGCGATGTAAAGAAGAAACGATGTATAGGTATACGTGGCTGATTAAATTGCTTTGTTATCTTTTTTCTCACATAAATTTTAATCAGTTGTAAAAACTGCAGTTACTCAGAGCTACAAATAATCGCAGTTTTTACAGCAGAGTAAAATATGCGTAAGAAAAGAGATAGCAATGCAATTTAATGAGCAACTGAGTAGGATTCAACGGCGTTGCAAAAAGATGTTTGTTTTCGAAGGAAAAAAGAACAAATACCTAATAAAAATTGTATTCAATATATTTATCTGTCCTTTAGCGGCGGCAGTAAAATTCATTCGCACCAAACACGGCAGCAGAGGACGGATTTTTACGTCGAGTTGTCCGCCGGGTTGAAGGGTGGACCACCGGCTGGTAGGAGCCATGGACCATGGACAATTAACAATTATTTGGTACAGCCATCTGAATGGACTTCCTCCGGGACTGCGTAGAGCACTGTCAGTGTTAGTCAGCATGGAGGGCTCCCAGAAAGCATGGCGTCTCTTCCTAGTTCACCCAGTTCACCGTCTGGTTGAAGAAGGCAAGACATCTCGTCGCAGATGTTCTGAAAAGATAAAAGCGAAATCGGCAATAAATCAACTGAGACCTAACATTTGAAAACGGCACATAATCATTTATAAACAAACTTTTGTGGACCCTTTACTCGCCACCCGAGGTACGCCCACGCAAACCAACAATATCATTAGGAAGGGGAGAATTTGTCCCACCCAATAGTGTTTTTGGTTTGCATGGGCGTACTTCGGGTGACAAGTAAAGGGTCCACTAAAGTTTGTTAACGCCGTTTTCAAATGTTACTTGAGAACTAAAATATAAAGAAAAACATATTAGAACTTACAGATTACGGCTTCATCTGGTACTACGTGGAGTACTGCGCAGTGTTGGTCGGCATGAAAGACTTCCAGAAAGCATAACGACTAGTCTCCGTTGTGTTGAAGGGCAGGAATTGGGTGGTAGGAGCCATGAACCATGGACAATCAGCATTCCTACTGAATTCGGGTCACGTTGAAGGTACTGCTAGCTGAATGGACTTCCTCCGGCACTGCGTGAAGCACTTACAGTATTGGTCGGCATTGAGGGTTCCCAGAAAGCATGGCGTCTCTGCCTAGTTAACCGTCTGGTTGAAGGCAAGAAATCTCGTCGCGGATGTTCTGCAAAGATAAAAACGGAATCGTCAATAAATCAACTAAAATTTGTAAAAATTATTTCAACTTACAGGTTGCGGCTTCCTCTGGAAATGCGTGGAGTACTGCACAGGGTTGGCCAAAAAATTACGACTGCGTATAGTTCTCCGTCAGGCTGAAACGCGGTCCACCGGGTGGTAGAAACCCACGATCCTTCCGTCACCATGGACAATCAACATTCCTGCTGTCACGTAGAAGATACAGCTACCTGGTTGGACTTTCTCCGGCATTTTGGTTCAAGGGAGGACCATAGGGTGGTAGAAACCCAGGATCATTCGGCTTTTGGCGATATTTTTTATCTTTCGTTGACGCATCCCGGTCAAATGAAGGTTTTCTGATTAAACTTGCAGATAGTTTTGCTATAGTATAATAGTTTGAATAGAGAATATCTGATTAAATAATTCTTATAACAAAAACAGCAAACGAAAAAACACTCACCACGGAAAGCAACGTTCGATATTTGTTTCCTGGTTTTGCGGAGAGATATACCATTTTAAATCAACGTTAGGACGTTCGCCAAGATATATATTCCGATTAAATGACGTTTTACGTGAATGAAGACTTTTCTCTCTCATCGAAAACATGATGTGTGCAAAATGCTTTTCGGTTTTTGGATGTGGGTAAAATGCTTTTTAATTTTGGAAGCAATGGCATTTGAGTAGGCTGGACTAGTTCTTATTTTCGGTCTGTTGTTTTCTCCAATCCAATTTTGATATTTTTGATATTAATGAAGTCACCATACGCTGATGTCTTCCAACAATAGTGGCCGTTGAGCGCGTGCCATTTTCTGGATACAGCTTCAAAAGGAACATTTGGAGAAATTCTAGTGTTTTGGATACATCTTTAGGATATTTGTAGAAATACACAAAATATACAGCCAAAAGCTGCTGGAACGCATGAATGATATTATTGACGCCTAAGGTCAATAGTGTGTTTTCGGCCTGAATAAAAAACTTTTGCCCATTGTCGGTCTGATCTGAAAAATTAATGAAATCAATTATTGTATTTTGCATTTCTAACTAGACTCCTAAAACCTGCAAAATCGCTCATCGTCTTGGTTTTTTTCTGCGCATTTTTTCACAGGGTGGCCAGTTAAAATCAATTTTGAAATTCTCGGTTTTCCAGGTTCAAATCACAAAATTTTCCAAATTGAATATTAATATTCAACGAAAAACGAAAGTGTTGTTTTTTCAAAACCGCAACCATGTGCAAATTTTTTAGGTCATGAGAAAATTATTTTCAGTAGCAAGACTGCAGCAAGCATTTTATGAAATTGAAAGTATAACTTCTTTATTAATAAGTGTAAGTGTAAGGACCACTTATTTTTTTTTTTCAAAAAATATGTTTCAACTTAATTGGCAAGTGCACTTTCAAATTCTAACCTCAAATTTTGTAAACAAATCACCCCAAACTGTCAATTAGTTGCTTAAGGAAAATTGATATTGGTTTGAATCGAATGGGTCATTTGAACCCATTTCGGGAATTTAAACATTGGACATCGAAATTGATTGAGAGATCTTGAACTTGGAAAATTAAGAATCAGAGAGATAATTCGAGATCTCGAACTATAAACAATTCTCAAGATATCGTAGTTTTAGGGACTTCGAAAAATTTCCATAACTCTGAGACTTTGAAAAAATGTGCGGGTCTCGGCGATAGATTTTTTTTCGAGATCCCAGTCTTGTTATTTTTTATGACAAAATAAATAACAATGGACGAAAAAAAAATAATTATTTAATTAAATAATGAAAAAAATAATATATTAATAATAAAAAAATGTTTTTGTAATTTTATGAAAAATCGCAGAGGAAATTTCAATTCTAAATTGGGCATTTTCTTTTGCCCCATTATTATTATGGAATTTGCATAAGCCTATCGACATATTTCCATTGATGTAGAAAAATTACGTTACTAAAAATTTAAAAACTTTTGGTGAGTCAAAACAAATTATGAACCAATTTCTGTTAGATTTTAAATTTTATGCAGGTTAGTGGTATCAGGGACGTCCAACATTACATATTCATTCATCTCTTAGAAGTTTGAGATAAAAATTACGGAAAATTAAAAAAAAATGTGTACCAATAATTGAGAGAAAAGTAATACCACAGACAAACAGACATAAGACATTGAATATTTCTCATTGCAAAACATCGTCGCAAAAACATTACCGCCATCTGTTGAGTACACTGTGGTGGGTAGCACGCAGAACAGATGGCGGTAGTGTGTAAACGCCAAACGCAAGGGAATTGACTATGCGCGCCACAGGTGGCGGTACTACCAACTACGATACTTTTAAATTGACCGTGAAATGCTTGTTCGATGAACAACTTGCGAGTGTTATGTCTGTTTGTCTGTGGTAATACAAAAAGTAATAGAGGTGAAATCACAGACAAACAGACATAACACATTGAATATTTCTCACTGTAAAACATCGTCGCTAAAACATTACCGCCATCTTTTGAGTACACTATGGTGGGTAGTACGCAGTACAGATGGCGGTAGTGTGTAAACGTCAAACGCAAGGGAATTGACTATGCGTGCCGCAGGTGGCGGTACTACCAACTACGATACTTTTAAATTTACCGTTAAATGCTTGTTTGATGAACAACTTGCGAGTGTTATGTCTGTTTATCTGTGGTGAAATCTACATGATCCAGAAATCATTGATTACTACTTTAGTTTAATTTTCATAAACTTTATGAATAGTTTGTACAAACATAGTGAAAGTCTATCGTCAATGAGAAACTTTTACAAAAAAAAATAATCTATACACTTTAAATAAATGCATGTTAAAGTTTTTGTGATTCATCCCGGTTCTCTCATAGAATTCCCGGATTTTTCCGGGTTACTTTTCAAATTCCCGGTTATTTCTCAGTTTTTCCGGTTCACTGGCCAAGCTGTTTTCGTTATGATGCAAGGAAAAAGTGGGCCGAAGACAACAAAACAATTTTTACGTAAACGCGCACTTTTATTAGCGTTTTCGCACTTTCCGTCAATGTGCACAATATGCTATATTAACACTTTAACCAAGGTAAGTATAAGGGAGGTACTCCAATCTGTCAGATTATGCATTCTGCCATATTGGAATGCACTACGACCAAGGGGGGGAGGTGACTGTCAAATACGAACAATCTTCGCCTACCTCGCATAACTGGTTCCAAACGTAAACAAGCCATAAGAAATCTACAGGGTTTGTTTACGTTTGGAACCAATTTCATACAAGAATGATCAGTAGGCTGATTTGACAGCACGTCCCACCCCAGACTTCGACAGCTGGCGAGTTACTTTCACGCTAAAATGCACATCCCTAATAATCTTAAAATTTACACATACTGAAATTATCGATAATTATCAATTACCTAACATTTAGCAAACGTTTACTATATTTGTAGTATATTGTTATTAAAAAAGAGCCTATTGTAAGCAAAAATTAACGTTTTTTATCGATAAGTTGCTTTTGTGAGTAACTCTTTTTGACCGTGTCAGCCAGCTGTCATTTTCCCGCCCCCACGCAGCATGTTTCCCTGCGCTCCCCACACCCACTGACTAACCAGATCGGACTACCTCCCTTCTACTTACCTTGACTTTAACCAATAACTAAACTAATCCGAATTAACTTACCAAGGAACACAATTGAAGGGAAGTTATCAGTTGACTGCATCTCATGGATATCCTGTGTAAGTATTGCAAAAAAAAAAAACAATTCAAAAGATATTAGTTTGTGCACTGACAACGAAAGGTCAAAGGGCCATGCGAGTGAACAATAGTGCAAGAATCCCTCCATTTACGCGGTTCGTGCAAATGTAGCAATGTTGGATTTTTACTGTATAAAAAAAACAATCAGATACAAGCATGTTTGAAAAGAGTGATTCACAAATTATGTCACGCTCTAAATGGGAGCGGGGCGAAGAAATGTGCGACAAGCAATATATTGGGTATAGGAAAAACTTGATGAAGAGAAGAGGGGGGAGGGGGGTCGGGGTTAATATTTACTAAATTTCACGTGACATAATTAAAGCATGACCCCATCTGATTTTTCTTTGAATTTTTTGAAACTAGTTGCATTGAATTTAGTTGAAAATTGAGATCACACGATCAAAAATAGCATCCAAAAAAGTGTCGTAAAAAGAGATAGAAGTGTATCTATAAACGGCAGGCAACATATGACAAATATATTCATTTACCTCAATTTCGTGAATTAACGATGAAACATTTTCCCCAAGCAATCTTGAAACGCCTTCAAGTACTTCAAAATCAGATGCTTTAGATGGAATATGCAGCGGTCGCTTGTAAGACTTCGACACTTCGATTAATTTTGCTCTTTTTTTCGCGAAATTAGTACTGAATGCTTCAGCACTACACCCAGTGGCTCTATAGAAATGGTAGTTTAGAACCTCGTTCCTACCAATCGATGGCAATTCCTGATGCAGCGTGTGTAGATTGATAGAACTGTCAATTTTATGGCGAATGAATGCTTCTGTGCCAATCAAAGCATCTTCGTTCAAGTTGTCAACTCGTTTTCTTGTAAGCACAATTAAAAGGTCTTTACTACAATGATTTTTACCGGATTTGAAGTATTCTGGGCGTACACCCACTGTACATCGACGATTGAAGCAAACCTTGCGACGTGTGGTATGTACTTCACTTCGATGGGCTCTGTTTAAATAAGCATTATGATTGCGTAGTTTGTCAGCTAAACTATTAGACCCGTCACCTATGGTATGTCCTTCGTCATCGCAATCTCGGAGTGTGGGATATTTGTTGATGATCTTTAGAGCAACTCTTCTAAAGACAAAGAACGGAATCTTTGAACTTGTAGTCCTTATTTGAGCAGTTAAGTGGTCAACAAATCGGTTATAGTTTGTTTCCGATATTCCCCTGTATCCAACGTTAGGTTGACGGCCTTGCAGCTGATGCATTACGTCGTTTGGAATTATTTTCCAGTCGACTTCGAATTTGGCCAATTTAACTGACGTAGGAAGGTCATTATTTTTAGGAGCGACTGGAACTTGTGCCGTACACTTTTGGCTGAGGGTGTTAGGATCAGGTGTAGCAGCAGTGTCGTCAACCCCTTGTGACGATGAATTTTCTTCCACTCCTGAGGTGACGGATACAGACAGCGTGTCGTCTTGCACGGATAGTTGCGAATCATTTACATAGATATTAGAACAGTATGCTTCTTCGCGCGTGGTACAAGTTGAAGCGATTGACAGGATACTCGAGTATTGATCTGTAGACAGATTCGCAATGCGTTTGTGAGTCAGATGTGCACTATCGTCCAAAGATAGTTTTCGTTTCTCTAACCTTGATGTGCTCGGTACTGCCAGAGGGTCTTCTTTAGTTGAAAGATTTGATACACTGGCATTGACAATATCACAATTGCCATATTCAATAGATAATAGTGCAGAATTGATGGCACTTGGTGGTTGACAATTGAGTAGCTCTTGAGAAATCTGAAAATATATAATGAGAGAGAGAAAAAATGTTCAATATAATTATTATGAAGATTGATGCCACCCAACAAATAAGGTCAATAAGTGATATAGTTCTAATGTGGATTTAAAGATTAAAAATATAAATACCTGATGTGTAAAATTGCGCAATCATTTTTTTCTTTCTATTTTAGTCATCATTTACTGATTGGAAAGCACCCTCATCCCATCTAATGAATGCAATTCAATAGTGAGGATAGTATTTAAACTATTAAACTGTAATTTTTCATACAGAACAGCTCCCAAGATCTCTACCAAGTAACAACAATGAAATATCAAGGCTACTTCAACAACATTTACTGACGAGATAACTGATTTTTAGTTGGGACGTCACCCCGATCTCACTACCGAACTAGAAAGCAACCCAACGAGAAAGCTCCCACCGAGCGAATGATAGGGTAACGGAGGTTTGGTCCGCTTTAGGAAGTCAGTATAAATTAAAAAAAAATATGATTTTGTTAAAATAAATGGTAAATTTATCAGGTCATTACAAAGAGCTGAATGTTTTCTGCCAAAGGAAATCGTTGCACAACGCAATTTGACAAACAAGTAAGCAGAACATGTGGACCAATACATTTTATTTTGGACCACCAATAAACCATATAACACTCCGAAAATATGTGGTGTAGTGGTAAATGTGATTGCCTCTCACCCCAAAAGGCCTGGATTCAATCCCAGTTGGCGCCTCCGTATTTTCTGAGGTATCCCTGTTACCTGATCACGAAGTAAAGCCGCTGGTACCCGGTCCCTGGGTTGATGGGTCGATAGGTAGGGTCCAGGTGTGGGAGCTGCCTACCTGGCATCGGTAGCATTCATATTCAGTACGGAAAACAGATCGACGGAAAACAAATCAAAGAAAAAAAGACGCTTCTCTGAGCAACGGTTTCAATCGAATCTAAATGACGCAATAACCCCATTTATACATTTAAAATGTATACATTTTTACAAAACTCTTGAAAGGTGGGTACAATTATGCCACTTTGACTTTGGACCGATTCAGCACGAATGTGGAAATGCGTGAGTATATTTTCAATTTACTACCGCTAAATCATAAATGAAACGTTTTTACTGAAAACAAAAATCTAAGACGCTTAGTAGTGTAATAATTTTAATGTTACTTTCACAATATTCTAAAATTTTATAAATTTTATGAGTTAAAATGGTGGGCCAAAATATGATATTAGGCCAAAATACATCCATTATCCATTCAAAAATTCGTAAGAACTGGTTTTAGGGGTATTTTTTGGGTAATGCGTTTGCACTTAAATTGCCTTGAAATTTGCGGGAAAAGTTTTATACAAAGTTCGAATGTGGGTCCCATAGTCGTTTTTGTCAAAACTGAGTTTTTAAATGCATGTGGTAGCGCTAATCACACATATTTTCATAATACTAGATTAACTCAACAACTTTGTTCTGAAAAAGTTTGAAAGACAGGCAAATTGGTTGTCCTATCACATAAGCTGTCGTCCATCAATTATGTCACACATTTAGGGGGGAGGGGGGTTTTGAAAACTGTGACGAGCCATACAAAAAAAAAAATTAAGGTCCATACAAAAAATGTGACAAAGGGGGGAGGGAGGGGGGGTTGAAAATGGACCAAATTTGCGTGACATAATTAATGGACCATCCCTAAGAAGCAACGGTACGAAGCAAACTTAAAACGCGATTTTCTCGGCTTAATTACTTGTGATTAAGAGCCGTCTTGCCCCTTTTATTATACGTATAACACAGACAAACAGACATAACACTCGTAAGTTGTTCATCGAACAAGCATTTAACGGACAATTTAAAAGTATCGCAGTTGGTAGTACCGCCACCTGTGGCGCGCATAGTCAATTCCGTTGCATTTGACGTTTACACACTACCGCCATCTGTTCAGTGTACTACCCACCACAGTGTGCTCAACAGATGGCGGTAATGTTTTAGCGACGATATTTTACAGTGAGAATTATTCAATGTGTTATGTCTGTTTGTCTGTGCGTATAATACATTTAAAATCCTTACCTGTGTTTGCTGCGTGTTAAATTGGTCATTGTTACCAATGCTGAAAGTAAGGTTGCTTTCGGCTAGCGTCCATTCTTCAGAATTTTCTAATAGCATAAAGCTTAATCCCTCTGATGATAATAAATCTAGAACCTCGTCCTCGACGATCATGGATCCGTCTACTTCCAAAACGACCTTGGTAAAATCTTTTTGAAAATGTGATCGACCTGCAAGAGTAAAAAGTGTTTGTTGATAAACTAATGGAAACATAAAATCATTGCACTGTGCTTTTCTTGAAATTCAACAGATTAATGACCTGATTTTGTCAGCCAACATGCATCTTACTTTTATCTTTCAATAATGTTAACGTTATTCTAAATAATTCTCATGCATCTTTTAGATGGATGTTTAAGGTATAAATTGATTCAATAAGGCCACAAAAAGTTTTCATAGAAGATTACAAATAAATCAAAAAAGAGGCTGACAAATCGTGTCATAAAAAAAAATCGGTTCAGTTTAAATAAAATAAAATTGCAAAACTCACCTCTTGCTAGTAAGTTAACGATTGAAGGAACACATTTAACATATGATTTTCTTCTGTGCGCATTGCATATGCGAATAAGACGAAACATTGAAGAATTCATACTGTAAAAAATATGACAATTGTTATCAATAACAATCTTAATAAACGCTCTTTTACTTGTGACACACATGCTTTTTGTTCACATAAACCATGCTAAATAAGATCAAGCTAATTTGGGCTCAAGTTTACGATTGATGAAATAAAGACTTATAAAAACATTTAATTGTAGAATATCGTGTTGTGGAGAGTTGACGATTGTTTTGATCTTTACATGAGCAGGGCAGACACTGAATTTAAGAAATTTAAATTCCGATTATTCCCGAGTGCTCAACACATATTTCCCGGTTAAACAATTGAAGAAAAACGTTACGAAATATTATTTTAAATGTAGAAAACCGAAAAATAACTATTGAAAAACCAAATGATCTATTTTAAAATTTAATATCGCAATAAAATGTCAATAATATTCAGATATGTCCATAATTGTACACAATTCAGATTATTTAAAAAGACAACTGGAATTTGATATTTTTCCATAAGTTTTAAAAAAAAAAATACGTGTCTAGGAACAGTTCTATAGAATAAATTTGAATTTAAGCCCTTGGGCTGATACATTTTTTGAAGATCACATGAGGACATTATCAAGATTCATAGCTAATCATTCTTGAACTTTGCGAGATTTGTTACTTCAAATAGGCGAATTTTTGATCTTTTTGATAAGGGTATTAGTTCCTCTTTCTTATGGTTTAATTGTTACTTTCACATTGTGGTAGGTATGATTTTCAATTAGGCTTGGATTTTTAATTTTTTGTCGAATCGGTAGACAAGACGTTTTAGCAAGTTAAAACTAATTAATATTTTTCGCTGAATGCTTATAAAAATATGTAATATTCAAAATGCTTCATAGTGGAATTTTTATTTGCACTACTGAAAAAGTGCACGTGGCATTGAGTTCTGCAGCGGCTGAAGCACAGGAATCCTTAGTGACCTTGGGTTGGAAGATGTTAAACTTGTTCCGTTGTTCGCGGACAATAGAGGGAGTGTATCAGAATGGCGAAGAACGTCAAGTGCAAGAGGGTCAAGCACCACTTCGATCGAGATCATGTCGCCACTGGAGGATTGACGGTAGAATCAATCCCTATGTTGGAACACATCTTTAACGAAGGCTTTGAACGCTGTCCGATTCGAAGGGTTGAGAAAGAAGCTGGGAGTGTTCGATCGAGAGAAGGTGAAGACGAAGTATGCATCTATTATTTGAATCTTTATCACTTTCTTTAGTCAATAACGAAGTGATCTTGTGTGTTGTCCGATGTCTAATTTTAAGTGTTCAGTGTGTACAACCTTTGGTTGGAGACGGTGTAAATTATTTGATGTTTTTATTGTCTATTTTAAGTTCATTTGAACTAACTTACCTTATTTTCTAGGAATGGCATGTTTATTGAACAAATACGTATTTCCCTGGCAGGTATATAACTTGAGAGGCGTAATGTCCGGCAGGTCTTTCACGTTCACACAGCTCAATGTTTTGGTACAATTGTCATCCTCAACAACTGGGATTCCGAGTTCCGTAAAATAAGTTGCACTCATTATTTCACCATATACAACAATGTCATTGGTGATGTCATTGTGAACGATTCCTTTTATCGAAATGGTATTAAAAGATTCCTCGTAGTCGTCATGCTCCATAAACAAACAGTGTCCAATTTTGAGACAAGTACCCATGTAGATAATTGAATTCACGTATTTGTAGTGTTGTGCATAACAATCAAATGATTCCATTATATGTCTTTCATTTTCGTCTAACTCATTACAGGTACGCACGATGCCATCGTACACAACCTTTTCATTGAATCTTTGCTTATCCGTACTTAAATACGCTTGCCAATACTGGTGTCTTTCGCTACATAGCTTCAAAATATTTTTGTAATTTCCTGCATGTCGCAGTGCTGTTTTGAAGTAAGAATGCTTGCGTTCACCGCTTAGAGTACTGAATTGCATAAGTGGTCCGTACTGAAGGATGAGATGGGGATAATGTGCAAGGTAGTGGTGTTTAGGCCGTAGAAGAGTCATAAAAAGAGATGATCTGATTTCTAAGTAATGACTTATCTCGAGTTTTAGCATCCCAACTTGCCTTACAGAGATCAGAGGAGCTGTAATTAAGTCAGTTATGTTTTTCAACATAATAATGAGTTTAAACGCAGGGTCAGCTTGAACTTTTTTGATCTTGATTAGTAACAAAGGTATCACTTGCATCATATGCCACATATCTATAGCTTTGCTAGTGACACACTTCTTTTTAAAATTAAGGTTGATCCTTGAGTTCAACTCAAACTTTTTCAAAAGATAGTTCAGCCTACTTTGTACATATTTTTCTCCAACCAGCTTGTTCCTGATAAATCGCCGAAATACTAGCATGATATCATAGTTGAAACATCCAAGAAACAAATCATGGGCCAAACAAGGCGGCATTCCGTATTCGAATAGTTGAAAATGTTTGAGTTCATTAAAAATCGTTGGTTTTTTAACACCTCTTATCGGATTTCCGCTACTGTAAAAATTCTGTAGATCTCTTTCATATGTAGTTTGATGCCTCATTTGACAGCTTTTTAGTGGAGAACGCCGGAAGTCTTCTAAGGTAGTGTAACAATACCGTGAACAATACTGCTGGGCTGAGAAATTTTCTACCAATCCAGCTATTTGATGTGTTCCTAACAGAGCAATACAAAATGTTAAACTTTCTTATAACTAACAAAAATATCGCCCATGACCTAATAGTGGCATGCATATACACAATTTTATTGAAAACGTACAAGAACTAAGGATACAGTCACACCACTTATAACCAACACTGTACAATGACCAACAAAAGAAATGCCGGATAATTACCGTAAACCACCCAAATCCTGCGCAGTTTAGAAATAGGAAAATTCAACTAAGTAGTAAAACAATATTATTGATACTAGCGATGAACTCTTTTTACCCAAAGGTAGTGCTGATATAAAGGGTGATACGGTCAAAATTTGGTCAAGGGAAAACGCGTGTAAATCGGTGAAATCGTTTATTTAAAAAATCAAATTAAATTTCATTTTCAAGTTCAATTAGTATAAAATTCAGGAAAAATATTCAGTTAGCCTTCCGCTTTTCCAAATCCGAATTGCCGGGCCTTACGCTTGACCCCTGCCATCAGATTTTGTACAGCCACCTTGTCCACCTTCTTCGCCGCAGAAAGCCAGTTTGCCTTGAACTGCTGCTCGCCCTTAGCAGTTTTTTTGGTCTTCTTTAGGTTCCGCTTGACAATAGCCCAGTATTTCTCAATTGGGCGGAGCTCTGGCGTGTTGGGAGGGTTCTTGTCCTTGGGAGCCACCTGCACGTTGTTGGCGGCGTACCACTCCATGGCCTTTTTACCGTAATGGCAAGATGCCAAATCCGGCCAAAACAGTACGGAACAACCGTGTTTCTTCAGGAAAGGCAGCAGACGTTTATTCAAACACTCTTTCACGTAAATTTCTTGGTTGACAGTCCCGGAAGCTATGAAAATGCTGCTTTTCAAGCCACAGGTACAGATGGCTTGCCAAACCAGATATTTCTTTGCGAACTTTGACAGTTTCATGTGCTTGAAAACATCTGCTACCTTTCCCCTTCCTTTTGCCGTATAAAACTCCTGTCCCGGAAGCTGCTTGTAGTCGGCTTTGACGTAGGTTTCGTCGTCCATTACCACGCAGTCAAACTTCGTCAGCATCGTCGTGTACAGCCTCCGGGATCGCGCTTTGGCCGTCGTATTTTGTTTATCATCGCGATTTGGAGTCACTACCTTCTTGTAAGTCGATAGTCCGGCTCGTTTTTTGGCTCGATGCACGGTTGTAGACGATACACCCAGCTTATTTGCGGCATCTCGGAGAGAGAGGTTAGGGTTTCGCTTGAAACTACCGGCAACTCTCTTTGTCGTCTCAGCGGCTTCCGGTTTTCGATTTCCCCCCGATCCAGACTTCCTGGCTGTCGAGAAACGTTCCCCAAACACTTTAATTACATTTGTAACGGTTGATTTGGCAACTTTTAGCGATTTTGCCAACTTTGCGTGCGAGTAGCTCGGATTTTCGCGATGCGCGAGCAAAATTTTGATACGCTGCTCTTCTTGCTTGGACGGCATTTTGACAACTGAAGAGTGAATTCCAAAATCAAAATAGGAGCAACATTCTACACACACACACCTTCAAAATGAGGGGTGTTCAGGTTTTTTTAATGCAAAATTGAAAGAAATACGTCAAGTTGATATTGCCCAAATTTTGACCGTATCACCCTTTAGTAGTATCACAGACAAACAGACATAACGCTTTGAATCTCTTTCACTATAAAACATCGTCGTTAAACACTAACGCTATCTGTTGAGGACACTCTCACGGCCATATACGCTCAATAGATGGCTGTAGTGTGTAAATGTCAAACGCAAGGGAATTGACTATGCGCGCCACAGGCGACGGTGCTGCCTACTAAGATATTATTAAATTGACCGTTAAACGCGTGTTCGATGAACAAGATGCGAGTGTTATGTCTGTTTGTCTGTTAGTATATTAGAAAAATATACACACACAAAACCTACGACCTAAACGTGTTAAAAAACGGAAATTGATTACTATGTAATTGTGCTTAATTCTGCGCATTTGAAAATTGCGATTCCTAATTCCACGCACTTTTAAAATCACTGTGATTGTTATATGTTTTCCTGTTTTCATTAGTACAATCTAATTAAACCTCTGGGAGGAGTGTCGGGTTAAACCTCATATGTTAGGGGCTAACCATTAAGTGCGTCCCGCTCTCGGGAAGGAGGTTTCCCTTTCACGTAACGTGCTTAATGGATGCTCCCTTAATAAAATCAGAAATACATAATTCGTCTTGATGTTAGTTATGAAGATTTTTCTGTAGTGGTAGGTGGGGCAATTTGGCCATAGGTTAGTGTTTTAGCGACGATGTTTGACAGTTAAAGATATTCAATGCGTTATGTCTATTTGTCTATGCTGGTAGTGTATATATGTTCCTTATCAAAAAATTGTAGACCCGTATTTTTTTATTTCGTCCTTAGGGTTCACCTTCCTGAGTTAGGGTGGTCCACAAAATCGACATTTTTGCTTATATGTATACCCTACTTTGAAAATTTATAACCTGTTAACTACTAGACCAATTTTCAATAATAAAAAAATAAAATAAAGGTATTTAAAAGGGCTATCTAGAAAAAAAACAATTCTTCTTCTTTTTTTTATTTAACGTCGGTCTCTGTTCCGCAATCTAGTGCCAATCACCGACGGACATCGATTGCCATCCATTGACAGCAATCGAATGTGCAGGAAGGCAGCTTCCACACCTGCGTAGGATATCGCACCCATTCAACACACATACATGGGGCGGGACCAACGGCTTTACTTCCCTTCCGAAGGAAGACGTGACCAGAGATTTTTATGCCTCAGAAAAATCCCACCGACCTCGGCTGGGATTTAACCCACACCCATTGGGGTGAGAAAGCAGTCACGCTTACCACTACACCACCGGCGCCGGCTAAAAAAAAAAAAAAAAAAAAAAAAAAAAAAAAAAAAAAAACAATTAACTGAAGGTCTACTGAATTCTAATATGCTAATTATTTTTTTTATGGATTTAACAACGGGGCAAGTGCATTCCCTATTGTGACTTACATAGTAGCTTTTATACGCCTTTCGTATATCCTGTATAAACATGCACAGACAAACAATTGGTCAAGGTACGGACTCTATGATAATAATAATATAATGCTGATTGCCGCTATACGTATAAATGTCCCATGGTTAAATTTACTTCGATGTATTTTAGAAACTTTCAAAGCAATTTTTTTTCGACGCATCATTTCAGCACATTTCAGATTGCTTAAACCTCGCATCATTCTTTTCTGTTTGCTGTGATACACAAAATGACGGTATATCTGAAATGATGCGTAGTGAAAAACTGCTTTTTATTTTTTCTAAAATACATGAACATAAAATACATAAATTATGCGTATAATGAAAGTTCCTATGGTATCTGATTCAGTAGTTGTTGTACCTTTCACATTACTATACTGCCGTTCTACGCATATCAGTCCCATGTTTCAACAGTTGCTTCTGAGAAAATCGCGAATAATGTTTCGAATCATTTCTGCTCATTGGAAGAAATATACGTTAAAACAAGTTAGCGCATTGTTCACATTTCAACAGAATCAATATGTTTTAGTGAAAACTACAGAAATTACCTTCAATGAAATAGTTAAGCCTATTTTTATACGAACAATATTTAAAGGGACTGTTATGCCTAGAAATTTACACTGAAGTAGGAAATTCTACGCATGTTAGTCCCACTAGGAACTGTTACTGTCAGTGTTGCTTTGATGGTCACGTTGCGTTTGACGTCTTTACTCTTGTGGTTACATGAGCGTGCTTGCGTTCTCCGCAGTTTTGGAAGATCCTAGATAGTTTGTATAGCTTTCAATCATTAAATTATACCAACAATAAATTTGTTGACACATCTATAAAACCATTTGAAGAATGGGCATCTCAAGAAACTAATGATGAATGCACTATTTAGAACATAAACTTCATAGCATCTTGTTCTACTCCTTAGCAAGATGAACGTAGGCCTAAAGGAGATTGTGCTTAATCATTTTGAGTCCAACCATAGATTTATGGCTGACATGCTGTGGACAAAAGATCAATAAGTTACACGATCGTTGAACGTGGGCTTCGATGATTTTAAGAAATACTTTGGAAGAGTTGACATGCACATGCAAATTTCTTCCGTACGGAGTTGACCTTTATACTACGTATTATTATATTATATAAGGGGCTTTTCATGAAACACGTAGACAGTGGTGGCACGAGTCCTGGAGTTTAACATTTTTTCCTTAACATTTGATACTTTTTGCGATAACCATTTTGACGACACACAAAAACAAACTGGCAAGCGGCAAAAATGTCATGACATTTCTAAACTGTTTTCTGCCAGCGACAGAACATTTTCGCACAAAGAAGCAGACAAGACCAGCGGCGCGCGCTACATAAATTTATGTCGTGTAGAATTTTGCTGATTTCTGGCTAATTACTGCATTTATTTGATGTTTATTGCATGGAATTAAATGATAAGAATGAAGACTGACCACTCATAAGCATTAATGTTAAAATTATGCGTAAATAAGGGAGTTGGTAATTTACTGTCACACGCAAGCCTGCAGCTAAAATTTCATTACAATAAACTGTTTGGAAAAATCAGGCTGCGAGATTTTATTTATTCTCTATCTCCGCTGTTCGCTTGGAATGTAGTTATAAACGGCCGCCCGTGTGCTGGCTGTTTTGTTTCGCTCTGGACGATGGTTTTTCAAAAAATGTACTGTTGCCACCTCTGCACGTAGACACTAGAGAGGGTCTAGTATAAGAGAGGAGCGGACTAGCTGGTTTTGAGCCAAACGAACTGTCAAAGCCAGAGTCAATCGAGCAACGGCATCTGGATTGCATTGGCAGTGTTGCTAGAAACTACCCATGCATAGGTTGCCAAGGCAGTTTGTTTTGAATCCGCTTCTCTTTTATACTAGACCCTCTCTAGTAGACACTATAGGGCGAGTGTGGGGGGTGGCGAGTGTCTACATTAGTGTCTAATATTGCATTTTTTTGAAATTAGAAACTGGCTTTTTTATATGAAATCCTGATTTTCTTAATATTTATCAACATTAAATAAAACTGCCACTCCCTAAAATAGTTCATACTGTTTCTTTTGATTGTATAAATCCTGTTTCCATAATTTGTGTACACAAATCGATTCGTAATGATAAATTCAGTCGAGAAAATCTTTGAGGGACACTTATGCGTAGAATTTCAACATGGGACAATTAGGCTTGATGTTGTTTTTATACAAACCCAGAACAAACAATATGTTTTTCTATTTTCAATCCAAACCCGCATAAGCGCGAACCATAAATTGACCTTACCTAAAATGGTTATAAATTGTTTATAATCCCTGCTAAACTTCAACTGAAATGGTTATGGAACTTTACATGAACGTTTAATGATAAAGTTTTAACCTTAAGTATTATAGTTTTTTGGAAGTGGACCTTACAAATAATGGGTTGTTAAGAACCATTACCATTCAACATTCTTGTTTTCTCCATACATTTTCGGAAAGAAAACTATACTAAAACCTTTTAACTTATGGTTTGAGAACATTAATGGTAATGGTTATGGTAACCAGTAAGGTCCATGAATGGTTTTGTAACATCGATCAACTTTATGTGGAATATATCGCGAATTGGTTGCCTGTAAATTACTGATTACCAATTCACGATATTTTTCACGTAAAGTTGAGCGATAATACAAAACCATTAAAGGACCTTACTGACTACCATAACCTTAACCATTAATGTTCTCAAACCATAAGTAAAAACGTTCTAATATAGTTCTCTTTCCGAAAATGTATGGAGAAAACAAGAATTTGGAATGGTAATGGCTCTTAACAACCCATTATTTGTAAGGTCCGCTTCCAAAAAACCCTAATACATAAGGTTAAAACTTTATCACACAAACGTTCATGTAAAGTTCCATAACCATTTCAGTTGAAGTTTAGCAGGGATTATAAACAATTTATAACCATTATCGGTAAGGTCATGTGATGGTTCGCGTTTATGCGGGAAGTCTACCTAAAAGAGTACTGTTTTATGAACAAAAGTGAAAAACGCCCAAAAGTAACATGGGACAGATACGCGTAGAACGGCAGTATATCAACTTAAAATATTTATGTAATATTCAAATTGTGTTTAGTGACTTTCATCAGTATCTGTTTGATTTTGGCAACATGACTTCAATGTCGTTAATTTACTTATGCTCTGCAGCTTGAAGTCTTAATCTCTGCTTAATTTTTTTAGATTGTCAGTATAATGGATCATTTTAGATGGCTGAGTTTTGAACCCACCACAGCTTGCATTTGGCGCTACTAATACGGACGATCCAATGTAAAATACTGTGGTAGCCACAGTACGGTCACAAACGAAGTGACAGACGGAGCGGCTCGAAAACTTTAGTGACTAACTTGCTTTTTCAATTTTTCAGTGTACCACATGGCAACACCACTACTACTGGATTGTACCACATGGCAACACTACTACTGGATTGTACTAGCATTTTTACCAAATGTATTAGAATGTTTTGGTTCTTTCTCTTTCACTCTACTCAAAACTGAAATGCATAAAAAAATGACAAAATGATACACTCTTTGCACACTGCACAGCAAAAAAAGTTGTTGAATATTACATCGAAACTGCTGCAACCAGGTCAATCCATCGGTTGCGTAATATCACATTGTACGATGTACATCGATTCTGCGAACAAAATTACATCGATTGATGTAATATTGTATCTGCTTTTTGCTATTACATCATTATTTCATACATCAGCTTGAATTACGTTGATCGATATTACATTTTTTTTGCTGTGTGTCAAAAATTAATTGTACACAAAATCAACTTTTTTCAAATCAAAACAAAAAAACTAACCCATCTGGTGGATGATGGCACAAGCTTCCAAGAAAATTCTATTACAGTGAACCACATTATTTTAATGGATTTCTTCGCCAGTTAGTCGTCTGTCACTTCGTTTGTGGTACGGTGCTGTCAAAACCTCAGCATCTCCAATGATCCATTATGAAGGTTTGGACTTGCCCAGATAATCAGATTAGCATAAAGTGTGTGGAAAGCTGAGGATTCAATAATCGTATGTTGCTATAATCGAACGGGTACTGTAAATAGAGATTTTCACGTCCGGATGTATTGGTGCGATATGTGAGAGCGTGTTAGTGAATATCCGAGGAAAATACATAACAAATCGATATCAAACTCATTTTTACAGATCTACTTTCATACATTTTTAGGTTAGCCAGAGGAAAATAATAAACAACTTTACACGGCGTTTCTCCCTCTAGTGTGCGTGTGTTAAACGTCACTAATCTCTATAGCATTATGTTGTAACGTGCATATTTACTCACAACTACTGAATAAACTGGACCTAAGTAACATGTTAAAATAATTATCAACAAGAAACATGTACCGCGGAACCGTTAATCTGAACGACACTTCGTTCTAGTAACCCTATGAGCATCAGAAAAGCGTATTTCTGGTAGCCTTATTTGCCGTTTCGTTTTGCAATGTTCCATATCAAATGGCGAATCTGCTTTTATGAACAATGGCGTTAGCCGTCGAGTTCTCGCGAATTAAAGCTCACGCATTCAAATTTACGACGCTATCAGGTAGAGGAATGTTTCTTTTATCTGCTAGTATCGTTCATTTGCATGTGTGTGCTTGCTAAAGCCATTATTTACAGAAGCAGATTCGCCCTTTTGGCATGACATTGGGATATAATGACGTTTGGGCAATTTTTAGGTTGCACTGCGTGCAGATTAGTGGGGTGCAAATTAAAAAGGGTCAGATTACCGAGGATCCACGGTACTGGATATTACAATTGGTTACCCTAGCCAATGTTTATGAATAAATTTAATAAATACCTAAATTATCTCCAAGTAATGTGAATAAAGTTCCATGAATCACAACCTTAGTTTCCTCAATAAGTATCTGCAGACCTTCGGTTTCTAATAGCTTTATGTCATCTATAAGAACCTTGAAGATAGATTCGACTCCATATAATTTTAGATCTTTTTCTAAGCACAGCAAAGCTAAGAAGCTATTTTCTGTTGTTGCCCGTAAGGCTGGATGCATGTTGCCGATAGTGAAGTATACTCCAATCAGCTTATGACGCGTCTTAGCATCACCCAATGGATTAACAGTACCGAAGCCATCTTGATATAAAAATATATGCACACTGTTGGTTTGTTGACAGAACATATTGTTTAAGAATCGAAGACCCTCTGTGTAGTTCGTCATATATCCGTCAATCTTTCTATGAGTGGTAAAAAGTGATGGGATGAGTTCGAATCCTCCATAAAATAACGATTCCAATGTTCGTAAAATAGGGACATAGTAAATGTAACGGTTGCTGTTAGCTGATATCTCTATTTGTACTGGTTCAACATAGCTGAAGTTATCTTTAAAATATTTTTTACGCATATGTTCCGAGCGAAATATTCCGTAGTCATGATTGAATAATATAGAATTGACATTTTCTGCTCCTAAATCATGCAAAATTTCATCAGTTTCGTATTCAGATAGTTGAAATTTGTTTGCAATTTTAGAAATCTTATGACGGTTGAATTTTTCTTGAGATGATGTTAGTTCAGCCATAGCATCGACAACTTGCTGCACAGCAACGCTCGTGACATGATGTTTAGATAGTAACCCTAAAAACATAGTTCCGAATGAATTCGCGGCATTCGAAATGTGCTGGTTTTCCTCAACATGAATTATCGATTCATTTTGATTTTCAAATACTGTAGAGCTTGTTGTACTGGGTGATTCGACGCAGTCTACTGGAGCACGTAAATTCTCGACGTTTTTGTGATAATATATGTTGTGTATCTTTAGAGCGTTCGCTGTTTCGAATGACTTTTTCCTGCACTTTAGAGGGCAATATACTGGAACACCTTCTGCCAAATGATCCTTTAGGTGTTTAGTCATGACTTCAAAACTGTCATGTAAAAAAAAACATTGATGAGCAGTACATTTGTATACAAACATATTCGAACTTGATATATGCATGTGTGATCTACCCAAATGTGATATAAATGTTGAATATTTTTTTATAGTGATGTTACAGCCATGAAGACCACACGAAAAAGATGTGTTGAACCTGTGGATATGCATGTGGCTTTGATAAATTGTCACATGGCTGAATTTTGAACCACAACATTTACAAGTGATATCCATCATATCTGGAAATTATAAAATGTAGGTTTATAGTTGATATTGTTACTGACACCATAGTACAACATTTATCATTTTTTGTTAAATTTATGTAGTACGGCTAGTATATTCATTAACTTATTTATTTGGTAATATCAACAGATTCAATTCACACACACATACACAGATAGTGCCACGTAGTGACGGAATTCCGAACCATAGCGGCCATCTTGTGGACGCCCTTGGTCTTTTGAAAAACTATGCTAAAGAGTCGAACTTTCTAGGTGGTCGGGTCGGGACCACAAGCTAAAACAAGTTCGTAGTGCCAGAATTCCGAACCAAACAGTCCATGTTGCAAACGCCCTTGGCTTTCTGAACAGCTTTGCTGAAGACTTGAACTTTCTAGGTGGTCGGAACCACAAGATAAAATGATCTTTTTTACATACACTAGTGCCACGTAGTGCCAGAATTCCGAACCATAGCGACCATCTTGTGAAGGCCCAAGACTCGAACTTTCTAGGTGATAAAACAAGTTCAAAAAATGGTCTTTTTTACAAGCACACTAGCGCCACTTAGTGACAAAATTCCGAACAAAACTGTCCATGTGCCGGATGGTCTTGGCCTTCTGAATAACTTTGCTGAAGACTTGAAATTTCTAGGTGGTCGAGATCACGAGATAAACAAGTTTAGAAATGCTACTTGAAGAATGATCAACATACCGGTACTGTGGCCGAACCTGACTTCATTTGGCATCGATTATTAGTGGCCAATCACGTAAAAACCGGTTTTACATACCAGAAACTCAAAATTTAGACTCTCACAAACAATTTGACCATATAAACATTTAGGTTTTAATGCAAAACACTTCTCCTAATATAGTTTGAAATCCGGGTCAATATGACTCGTAACACCACATTCGTAACTTTTTTTTTCTGTACCCCTTCAGAAACAATTTCAATGCAGAAATCTAGATTGATTTTAGAATATGTCCTATCTCCATGTGTCGATCAAAGAATCGATTAACTTTGTTCGGTTTGCAAATCCATCGGATATTGCAAATTCATCGCTCAGATCGCCATAGAAAGCGAATAAAGTTAATCGACAAATGAAGGACATATTCTAAAATCAATCGAGAAATGTTAGTTCTCAGAAATTAGGAGAAGTCAAGAAAAATCAGATCAGATAGTTGCTCACCATAAAAAGTTATACTGTTTCGAAAGTTCTTTTCGGGTCATATTGACCCTAACACCTAAAGAAGGTTTAACATAAATGTCTTCTATTGCTATAGGGTAAGTGAGCCAGTTATGGCACTAGTGCTCAAGGACAAAACTCAAATTTGAAATAAATTTTCCTGGTATGGTCCGCGTAGACATAGGTATGATAAAATGTATGTTCTAACCTTGCATGTTAATAATTTTGGATAAGAATGATAAATACTGAAAATTGAAATACAGATGGATCTCGATTTTGGCTACACAACTGCTTCATCATCAAGCTTAAATCAATGCTGACTATTTAAAGCTGAATTTACAAACCAAAGAAGGATCGAAAAGTTGTGGATCACCTGTGCTACCATGGGAAGGAAAGGGTTAATTGCTTGCATGCGTAATCGATCCAGGTTGCGTGTAAAGGTCCTACAAAAGTTTGTTCATAAATGTTTATGTGCCGTTTTAAAATGTTAGGCCTCCGTTCTTTGATTCAGGTTCAGTGTAAAATTGGATAACGATAACGTAAACACGAGTAATTTTGTTGTTGTTGTGAGGCAGCACAAATTTCCCGGTGTTCCCATTGAACTCCCGGTGATTTCAAATTCCTGGGTTTTCCGGCTTTCCCGGAATACCCGGTGGGCCAATATTAATACTGTTTAATACGACTGACACCATACAATTAGTTTGTTTTTTTTTCTTTTCAAAAAGCACTCACCTGTGTGTTCGCAGGATCTTGTCGGTCAATGGATATTATTACGGCATACACGACGCATCTGTAATTTTCAAAATTTACATGTGATACAGCGCTACATAAACATAATTTTTGGTGTACCTAGTACCTGTGATTGGGTGTCCGTTTAGCGTATTGCACGAGTGCTGCTCAGCAATGCGGATGGAGCTGTTCCTGCCGTGGTGTCACTGAAAGGATAAAAGATACAAATTACATTCATGTGCGAGAAGCTAAAACGGCGAGGAAGACGAAATTGTTTCTTGTTGGAATACAGTGGAGATTCGCTATTTGGGGGAGGTCTTTTCGTGTTTTTGACGTATTAAATCAACCGGAATGAGTGATTGAACCTAGGGGCGTATCACTTTTAAAATGCTTATTAACGATGTATTTAATAAAAAAAATGCATTTAATTTCCATCGTTTACATCAACCATTCAGTGGGATGTGAACGTCAAAACAAAGCAAGATATACAAACAAAACATGAAAAGAAAAATCGTCTATCCACACGATTTTGGTGGACCTCTAGTCTAGTTATATGCTGCGTTGCCAACGGAGGTTCCCAGGGAGTTTCGACGGTGTTTCCACGCATTTTCATCAGAGGAGCTTTGGCCAGTGAGGAGTTTGGATGCTGCCAACGGGATTTTCTCTCGTTCTCGGTGGAGGAGGTTCTGCATGAATTCTTTTGGAGACTTTTCTATATGCTGCAAATGCAGATTTTAGGAAAGTTTTTCTTGTACGTCGTTTGACTAAATTACGTAATTTTCGAATTACGTTTGACTAAATAAATAACAATTACAATTACAAACAGTATAACCAATAAAAAAATGTGAAAATACAAAATTTCGATGGCATTCTCTTGCGTTCATGGCGGACGAGGTTCCACACGGTTTCGGTGGCGATTTCTGATGCTTCCAGTGGAGATTCCAAATAATTTCGGTGGAAGTTTTCTGGTGTGCACGGTCGAGAAGTACGATTTCGGTGGATATTGTCGGTGCTAACAACGGATGTTCCAGGAAATGTCTATGTCGGGCCTTATTACGGGTGTCTCTACACGGTGATAAGGAAGTGATATTCAGAATTAGAGCCGTGATTGCCGTGCAAATCAAATGGGAATCACTTCACCGTGACGACAAGTGACAAGTTTTCACCGGGAAGTGACATCCGTAATAAGCCCCGTAATTTCCTCGTGTTTTCGGTGAAGATTCTGGTGGAGATTTGCTATGCTGCCAACGAAGGTTCAACGGAATTTTGCCGGGGTTTTCTCGCGTTCTCGGTGAAGCGGGCTTAGCACGATTTCGGAGAAGGTTTTCGATGTTGACACTGGAAGTTCCGGAGGCAGCTTCTGCACTATTTCGTTTGAGATTTCCGTTACTACCGGAGGAGGTTGCAGGGATTTTCTAGTAAGCTTATGCGTGTTCACGGCGGAGAGAATACCTTAGCATGATTTCGGTGGATATTTTGTATGTTACGGATGTTCCGGGGAGATTCGACAGTGTTTTCAAATGTTCACGTCGGATAAAGTTCCCGGTGATTTCGATGGAGATTTTCGCTGCTGTCAACGGAGGTTCCAGTGGGTTTCATCAGAGTTTATTTCGTCCGATGCTCCCATCGGTTACAGGGAATTTCGACGGATTTTTTCCGCATTCTCAGTCGAGGAGATTCAGGAAAAAAATTCTCTAGTCAGGAGTCTGGATTTGAGCTAACCGATGTGAACAACAACATGTTTTGGTAGGAACTGTCACTTAGAGCATCACGCTACAAAAAATGCACTAAGAGAATGCATTTATTTTTTTTGTTTCTAGTCAAAATGCATTTATTTATGTTTTATTGTAATAAATGCACCACAAGTGATCTACCCCTAGGATTGAACCATTCAAAAACAAAATTAAGCATAATTTTACTTACATGTAGATTTTAGCTCGACGCTGACGAAAAAAAAAACATTCACTCCCGACAACAAACAAACTTAAAATGGCGCATCAATCATCATCAGAACGAAGTTTGGCAGTGTTGCGAGATTTAATATAGCATCAACATTATATGATATTACACAAATTTTGTGTAATATTACACAACTATTTTGGAATGACTTGGTTGCATCTGATTCTGTGTAATAATTATGTTATTAATATGTGAATATTACACAGATGCAACGTAATGGACAATGGTAATTTTGTTTCGGTGTAATTTAAGGAGCGATGTAATAGGACATCCAAATGGATGTTATTATACATCTACTTTTCTTGATTACATCCATTTTGTTGTACATCATGTGAATTACGTTGATGCATATTACTTTTTTTTTTGCTGTGTAGGTGGTTAGACCAAGTGGAGCAAGATGTAGGAAGTGTGGGATGCTCGAGAAATTGGAGACAAGCAGTCAGGGACCGAGTTAGTTGGCGCAACTTTGTTATACAGGTCAAATCTTGAGGGACGTCGGACCAGCAAAAGTAAAGTAAGTATCTTATACGTTTGCCAACATTCCACGACAATATATGATTAGGTTTTCACTTGGTATGTAATGAACAACAGAGATACGCGATAATTCGTATAGTTTCTGCGATTGATGGTTAATTTTAAATGTACGTATAGTACTATATAACAGCATAACTGGATCGTCATGTTCACCATCTGTCATTGTCTGCAAAAATATTTAATAGCAGTTACCTGTGTTGTGATACTTCCTTCAATGAAAACTAATTTTCTTGCATTGCCATGGTCATCTGGGATGAGGCTGGTCCACTGATCATTCGGAATGAGCTCTCCACACATCATTGAATCAATATAGGATCAATGTAGATATGTAGATATCAATGTACATAGATGGTGTCATATGCAAAGTGCGAAAAGAGAATGAAAGAAATACGAAAAAGATTAGCATCAAGAAGTAACAGTTTCATCGGATTAGTCACCAAGTCCCCCACCACTGCTATCTGCAGCCCTATCACTCCCATCCCCACGATTGCGGAAGAGAATAATAAAGTTCTTGATTTAATTTAAAGAAATTAATATTTAATATCGGGATCCGTATTCGGTTTCCCCATCGGAATCCGTATTCGGTTTCCCCATTGGGACACGTACTCGGTTTCCCCATCGGGATCCGTATTCGGTTTCCCCATCGGGATCCGTATTCGGTTTCCCCATCGGGATTCGTATTCGGTTTCCCCATCGGGATCCGTCTACGGAATCCCTATTGGGATGCGTATTCGGTTTCCCCATCGGGATCCGTATTCGGTTTCCCCATCGGGATCCGTATTCGGTTTCCCCATCGGGATTCGTATTCGGTTTCCCCATCGGGATCCGTCTACGGAATCCCTATTGGGATGCGTATTCGGTTTCCCAATCGGGATCCGTATTCGGTTTCCCCATCGGGATCCGTATTCGGTTTCCCCATCGGAATTCGTATTCGGTTTCCCCATCGGGACCCGTCTACGGAATCCCCATCGGGATGCGTATTCGGTTTCCCCATCGGGATCCGTATTCGGTTTCCCCATCGGGATCCGTATTCGGTTTCCCCATTGGGACACGTACTCGGTTTCCCCATCGGGATCCGTATTCGGTTTCCCCATCGGGATCCGTATTCGGTTTCCCCATCGGGATTCGTATTCGGTTTCCCCATCGGGATCCGTCTACGGAATCCCTATTGGGATGCGTATTCGGTTTCCCCATCGGGATCCGTATTCGGTTTCCCCATCGGGATCCGTATTCGGTTTCCCCATCGGGATTCGTATTCGGTTTCCCCATCGGGATCCGTCTACGGAATCCCTATTGGGATGCGTATTCGGTTTCCCAATCGGGATCCGTATTCGGTTTCCCCATCGGGATCCGTATTCGGTTTCCCCATCGGTATCCGTATTCGGTTTCCCCATCGGGATCCGTATTCGGTTTCCCCATCGGGATCCGTATTCGGTTTCCCCATTGGGACCCGTACTCGGTTTCCCCATCGGGATTCGTATTCGGTTTCCCCATCGGGATCCGTCTACGGAATCCCTATTGGGATGCGTATTCGGTTTCCCAATCGGGATCCGTATTCGGTTTGCCCATCGGGATCCGTATTCGGTTTCGCCATTGGGACCCGTATTCGGTTTGCCCATCGGGATCCGTATTCGGTTTCCCCATCGGGATCCGTATTCGGTTTCCCCATTGGGACCCGTACTCGGTTTCCCCATCGGGATCCGTATTCGGTTTCCCCATCGGGATCCGTATTCGGTTTCCCCATTGGGACCCGTCTCGGTTTCCCCATCGGGATCCGTATTCGGTTTCCCCATCGAGATCCGTATTCGGTTTCCCCATCGGGATTCGTATTCGGTTTCCCCATTGGGATCCGTCTACGGAATCCCTATTGGGATGCGTATTCGGTTTCCCCATCGGGATCCGTATTCGGTTTTCCCATTGGGACCCGTACTCGGTTTCCCCATCGGGATCCGTATTCGGTTTGCCCATCGGGATCCGTATTCGGTTTCCCCATCGGGATCCGTATTCGGTTTCCCCATTGGGACCCGTACTCGGTTTCCCCATCGGGATCCGTATTCGGTTTCCCCATCGGGATCCGTATTCGGTTTCCCCATTGGGACCCGTCTCGGTTTCCCCATCGGGATCCGTATTCGGTTTCCCCATCGGGATCCGTATTCGGTTTCCCCATCGGGATTCGTATTCGGTTTCCCCATCGGGATCCGTCTACGGAATCCCTATTGGGATGCGTATTCGGTTTCCCCATCGGGATCCGTATTCGGTTTCCCCATTGGGACCCGTACTCGATTTCCCCATCGGGATTCGTATTCGGTTTCCCCATCGGGATCCGTATTCGGTTTCCCCATCGGGATTCGTATTCGGTTTTCCCATCGGGATTCGTATTCGGTTTCCCCATCGGGATCCGTATTCGGTTTCCCCATCGGGATTCGTATTCGGTTTCCCCATCGGGATTCGTATTCGGTTTCCCCATCGGAATCCGTCTACGAAATCCCCATCGGGATCCGTCTACGGAATCCCCATCGGGATCCGTATTCGGTTTCCCCATCGGGATCCGTATTCGGTTTCCCCATCGGGATCCGTCTACGGAATCCCTATTGGGATGCGTATTCGGTTTCCCCATCGGGATCCGTATTCGGTTTCCCCATCGGGATCCGTATTCGGTTTCCCCATCGGAATTCGTATTCGGTTTCCCCATCGGGACCCGTCTACGGAATCCCCATCGGGATGCGTATTCGGTTTCCCCATCGGGATCCGTATTCGGTTTCCCCATCGGGATCCGTATTCGGTTTCCCCATCGGGATTCGTATTCGGTTTCCCCATCGGAATCCGTCTACGAAATCCCCATCGGGATCCGTCTACGGAATCCCCATCGGGACCCGTATTCGGTTTCCCCATCGGGATCTGTCGATGGAACCCGTCATCGGGATCCGTCTACGGAACCCGTCATCGGGATCTGTCTACGGAACCCGTCATCGGGATCCGCCTACGGAACCCGTCATTTTCCACTTTATTTTAGCTTTTAGTAGGGGTAAGAGGGGCATAGTGAACAGGTGGGGCATAGTGAGCATCCAGCTTGAACTTCCGGCTGTTCGGAAAAAAAAATTGTTGGTGGTAGGATCAATATCATAATGATATTGAACCTACTACCAGTTGATTTGTTTCATGCAGCTGGAGATCCAAAGCCAAACTGCGGGATGCTCACTATGCCCCTCTTCCACCTATTTATTTATTTATTTGTCAATCAAATAAAAAAAAAACAATAAACACATTCACTAACCTGCAAAGAGATCCGGCTTCGAATTCCCCGCCGGGATCCAGCTTCGGACTCCCTACCGGGATCCGGCTTCGCACTGGTGCACTTTCCTAAAAAAAAACATAATTACAGTACATTATTTTAAAATTTTAAATTTTACTTACCTGAAAAACAGCCTTCCTTTTCCAAGGGCGATCGCGGGACTCGCAATCTTCGAAACTGGCGGGGGTCCAGGTGTGGGAGCTGCCTTCCTGGCACGTCGGTAGCATTGGTGCTCAGCACGGAAAACAAGATCGACGGAAAAAACAAACCAAAGGATTTGCCGCAACGCCGGACACCGAATCGCCACCAAAACTCGCGACGGACACCGCGAAAAAAAAACTGTACACGGCCAATGTGATGAACCCAAATTTGAATACAGTGTACTCAAAATCGCAAAAAAATGCAGGAACGCAGCGATGAGTAAATTTGCCTCGAGATTTGCCTCATGTTTTCCGGTGGAAAACTTCAAAAATCTTCCGGAAAATTAGGATTGACGAAAATCCACAGAATCCAATCTTTACTTTTCTTATATTCGGAAAAATTTTACTGGAAAAACCTGGAAAACCTGGAAAAACAGAGGTAAATTAACTCAAAACTGAGTTCCTGTACTTTTTGCGATTTATGAGTGAACTAAACTCAAATTTGGGTGTTCTCATTCGCCGTGTAGTGCTGACTCAGGACAAAACAAACTTTGCATGCGACGAGGGACCGAAGGACAACAATTTACATCGTGATGAAGTTTGATTCTAATGTAACGTTAGGTTCTGTTGTCATTGGATGTATTGTGATGTTTTATGCGTGCAACAAATTACATCGTGATGAAGTTTGATTCTAATGTAACGTTTGGTTCTGTTGTCATTGGATGTATTCTGATGTTTTATGCGTGCAACAAATTACATCGTGATGAAGTTTGATTCTTATGTAACGTTTGGTTCTGTTGTAATTGGATGTATTGTGATGTTTTATGCGTGCAACAAATTACATCGTGATGAAGTTTGATTCTAATGTAACGTTTGGTTCTGTTGTCATTGGATGTATTCTGATGTTTTATGCGTGCAACAAATTACATCGTGATGAAGTTTGATTCTAATGTAACGTTAGGTTCTGTTGTAATTGGATGTATTCTGATGTTTTATGCGTGCAACAAATTACATCGTGATGAAGTTTGATTCTTATGTAACGTTTGGTTCTGTTGTCATAGGATGTATTCTGATGTTTTATGCGTGCAACAAATTACATCGTGATGATGTTTGATTCTAATGTAACGTTAGGTTCTGTTGTAATTGGATGTATTCTGATGTTTTATGCGTGCAACAAATTACATCGTGATGAAGTTTGATTCTTATGTAACGTTTGGTTCTGTTGTCATTGGATGTATTCTGATGTCAAATTTTACATCGTCAAGACGTTTGATTCTGATGTAACGTTTGAGGCTAATGTATTTTTATGTACTTGGATGTCGCACTGAAGTCTGAATACATTAAGGGTACAGCAATACACATTAAAATTTAATGTATTGAAGATGTCTGCTGATGTTTCCTACATTACAATTTCTATTCGGGCTCCTCCCCAATCTTGGCAATTACCCAGTGCAGCGCTCTAGCCAGTGCTTCACCACCGTATTTCAATAGCTCACTTGGTAGTTGATCTACACCAGTTGCTTTGTTGTTCTTCAGCCGACCGATCTCCTCCTCAACTTTTTGAAGATCAGGGGCCGGTAGCCTGTCGTCTTCTGCGCGTGCTCCAAGGTCTGTTGCCGTGCCACCTTCGTTTTCTGCTGCTTCACCGTTGAGGTGCTCGTCATAGTACTGCTTCCACCTCTCAATCACCTCACACTCGTTCGTGAGAAGGTTACCGTCCAAGTCCTTGCACATATCGGCTTGCGGCACGTAGCCTTTGCGCGAACTATTTAGCTTCTCGTAGAACTTCCGTGTGTCGTTTACGCGGTACAGATTTTCCATCGCCTCGCGATCTCGATCTTCCTGCTGACGCTTCTTCCTTCGGAAAACCGAGTTTTGTCTGTTCCGCGCTTGTCTGTATCGCTCCACATTCAATCTCGTGCGGTGTTGCAGCATTCTCGCCCGTGCTGCATTCTTCTCCTCTACTAACAGTTTGCATTCGCCGTCAAACCAGTCATTTCTTCGGTCCGGGATTGCAGTACCTAGTGCCGCTACAGCAGTACTACCTATGGCTGAACGGATGTCCCTCCAGCCATCTTCAAGAGAAGCTGCGCCAAGCTGCTCTTCCGTGGGTAGTGCAACTTCCAGCTGCTGCGCGTAGTCCTGGGCAACTCCGGTGTCCCGTAGTTGCTCAATGTTGGGTCGTGGCGTTCGACTTCGACGTGTGTTATGCACCGTCGAGAGTTTTGAGCGCATGCATACTGCAACTAGGTAGTGGTCCGAATCTATGTTCGCACTGCGGTACGTGCGGACGTTGATAATGTCGGAGAAGAATTTCCCGTCGATTAGAACGTGATCGATTTGGTTTTCTGTGTGTTGGTCAGGTGATCTCCAGGTGGCTTTGTGGATATCCTTGCGGGGGAAAAAGGTACTTCGAACTACCATACCCCGGGAGGCTGCAAAGTTCACGCATCGTTGGCCGTTGTCGTTCGATACGGCATGCAGGCTGTTTGGCCCGATTGCCGGTCTATACATTGCCTCCCGTCCTACCTGAGCGTTCATGTCGCCGATGACGATTTTGACGTCCCGTTGCGAACAGCCGTCGTACACCTGCTCCAGCTGCGCATAGAACGCTTCTTTCTCGTCGTCGGGTCTCCCTTCGTGTGGGCAGTGCACGTTGATGATGCTGTAGTTGAAGAAACGGCCCTTAATCCTCAACTTGCACATCCTCGCGTTGATCGGCTGCCAACCAATCACGCGTTGGCGCATCTTACCCAGCACTACAAAGCCGGTTCCCAGCTCGTTGGTGGTGCCACAGCTCTGGTAGAAAGTAGCCGCTCGATGCCCGCTTTTCCATACCTTTTGTCCCGTCCAGCAAAGTTCCTGCAGTGCTACGACTTCGAAGTTGCGTGGTTGAAGTTCGTCATAGATTAACCTATCGCAACCCGGGAAGCCGAGCGATTTGCAGTTCCATGTTCCGAGTTTCCAATCGTAGTCCTTATTTCGTCGCGTAGGTCTGTGCCGATTGTTCCGATCCGTATTTCTTTCTTCGGTATTTGCAACTTTGTTTTTTTCCAGGGCGGCTTGTTGGGCCTGCCCCAACCCCCTGTCTCGCCGGGGGACCATCGTGCACAGCTCTGTTTAGAGTCCCACGCTGGCACTAGGACGGTGATCAGCCGCTCCTAACATGGAGAACAGACGCCGTTTTGAGCCGCACCTCCATGGTGAGCAGACGCTCAGGTTTGGTGAAGCATTTCCTCTATCACCGTACTATGGTTACCGCGCCAGTGTTCGCGTCGCACCTCTTCACTTTGCTATTGCCGGACTGGCAACATTGCCCAGGCTACGCCAACCAGCTGTGTCCATGTTTCAGCTGGTAGTCTTTTGTTATCATATGACTCGAGGAGGCGTGAAGTAGGAACTTGTGAGGACCAGGGCTAGGTATTCCGCTCCTTCCAGGTTGTCAACTCACCATTTTGTAGCCCAATATGGTACATTCTCTCACTATAAACCTGTCATTTCTAGCCTATCTGAACTATTTAATAAATGGAAACCATTGGCGTTGACGGCGACTCTGTAGCTCTTTACTCCTATGAGAAAATCCATAAGCAAACGTCAGACTGTGCGTGAAACATGGCGGACTTTGTACTATCCTTTCACTCCACCGAAAATTCCCATAAGAAACTGTCTAAATTTGCTGGAAGAGCAAATTTTTCGACGGTGCCGTCAACGCCAATAACATGGGTTACGCTCCTCCTAAGCGGGCCCTCCGCATCCTATCTCTGTCTTATCTCAAATGCCAATGGTTTGAAATTTTACCCCTCTGAGTGTTGATTAATCACAATGAAACATTGTGACAGAGCACGGACTTGAGGTTACTAGAGTATTAAATAATCTAGGTCCTATTTAGGATTATATCTGAAAAATCCAAATTTGGCCAACGCCAACCACATCATGTCAAAGTTGACCATTTTGTATGAAAATCGGCATGGGCTGCTATTTTATCGAACACAGCTGTACGTTATTTTAAAAGTCAGCTATTTTTATTCCTCTTTTGATATGATTGAAACTTATAGCTAATTCGTTTATTATCAGGGTTGGGACCAGTTCCAACCCAGTGCGAAACCGAACTTTTTGTCAGTGGAACCACAGAGAACAGACATGGAGGCTCGAACAAAATTTCTCTACAAACTTGTGTGGAGATTCCTATTCGACTTAAGCGCCACTAACGGCGACTTCCCCACTTAAAAACCCTCTTTGACAACATGATGGCGCTGGCGTTGCACAAATTACACTAGACACTAAGTGCTAGTAGTGCCAAGTGGCAATTTTCAACAGAAAATTTATCGATACTAGCGCCAAATTGGTCGAAAGTGGAAAATTTATAGAGAAAATCAGGAGATGCTAACACCACGTAACAGCGACGTTCCCACTTATTTTACACAAGTTTCTGACCGAACTTGAACGTCTGTTCTCTGTGGTGGAACCCCAACCTGTGGTAGGTTTTAAAAACAAACGATCAAGCTGACGTTTGTAAGAAGACAAGCACGACAAGCACATCCCCCAGGTTAGAACTGAATAATATTTATTATTATTATTGTTGTATTATTATTGAGGAATTTCCAAGGGATAATCAACTCTGCACACTGTGCCGAAACACATCACTGCACACTGATCGTATGTCGTTAGGGCACACTTTGGCAAGTATGACACTTGATTGGCGTTTCCGGTAGCGACAATACCGGTAATCACGGTTCACATAGGTCAATGCCACAGGGTGGCCAGATATACATAGCGTCATTAAAAACACGCTACCTCCCCGGATGAAAAATCTATGGACCACCGGTCGCTCACGCTGTTTATTCTTTCAATAAATATTATGTTACCCTACTGTACATTTTTACGAGCATTTTTAGACAATTTATAGGCTTTCTTAAAAAAAAAATTGTTTTATTCACCTTACAATATGCGTTTTAACAACCTGAACCTCATCATTAACCACTTGAAACCTTCCCCTTGGCATAAAACAGAACCGCATTAGGAACCTCGTAGTTGTTCACCTCGAGCAAATTGACCAACTTTTTTTTTCTAAATTAACCACTTCATTCGAGCAGATAAAATGACAGGGTGTCTACTACCTGTAAAACCCTGGAAAACCGGGAATTTACAGGGAATTTTATTTTTTTCTGGGACAACCTGGAATATTCAGGGAATTTTGGTTCCACTCAGGGAATTTTCCAATTATCACTCCATTCGTAATTCAAAAGAAGTTTTTCGGTCAGTTTCTCGAAACGTTTCTTAAGGACACTGGATTTGACAAGCATCTGACATCTAAGACAACGTGTGCGAACAAGACAAGTTCATTCAGAGAGTCTTGTCACGCTCGCTCTTCGCTGATTTGTATGTGGAGGATCAAAATCGTCGTAAAAAGGAAACAGCCGAAAAAGAGAGACTGGCAAAAGGAAGCATACGAAGCATGTATAGACGAGTGCACGGATGGATTTGAGTTCACTCACTCGACAAAAAGTGACACAACAGCGGGGCCCTGTTTACTAAAAATGAACACATATGTGTTCCATCCGTGCACTCGTCTATTGTATAAGAATAAGCATGCCAGACAGCAGGTCTGAGAGCCTACATAGATTTTTTTTTTTGAGCTTCAGAGAGGGTCGGAGATCTACTGAGAAATTTGTTGAGCTTCAGGGTAGGTCGTAGATCTTGAGAACAGAACTACAAACAAATTAAAAGTAATTAACAGAAATTCATAAAAACAACATCACAAGAGAGGTCGTAGATCTTCAGATAAATGTTCAAAGAAATTTTCAAAACTCAAGCAAGCAAAAATAATTTCAAATCAATTTGTAAAACTATAAGCGAAATTTTGCAAATCTTCAGGAAAATTTGCATAACTTCAGACAAGTCCAAGAATCTACAGTGAAATATAAAGTATTTCACAGAAGTTTGGAGATCCTCGAAACATTCCCAGACAACCAGAATGCACGTATATTCAAAGTTGTTTTCGTGATAAACAAACGTATATACAAACAAACAACTCGTATAGAATGTAAAGAAATGGCTTATACGTACAAAAGTGGAGGCCATATACGTGCATATTTTAATTTAATTTTGAACGAGTTTATTTAACATCATACGCGATTTAATCTGTAATAACAAATTCATTTTGAAAAGTCTTACGATGTAATCCAATTTAATTTGTGATACAGTACGACGGAAAAATGAGTAATCGTATATAAGTCGGAAATCTGCATTCTATACGATTTAACTTAAACATAATGCGAGGTATGCCATTCTTATATGCGATTTTGTCTTAAACTGTAGCAATTTACGATACTGTCTGTACATTGTTATACGAATTCTGGTTGTCTGGGTTATTCAACATCAGAAAAGTTCGTAGATCTTCAGAACAAAGTTACAGAACTTTGAAAAAAATTACAGGATTTCTGAAAAAAATCACAAGAATCTCAGAAATGTTAATGGCTCTTCAGTAAAAATTGCAGAACTTCAGGGAAGTTCGGCGGTTTAAAAAAAATATTTACACGATTTCAGGAAAATTTGTAGATCTTGAGAGAGACATTTGAAACTTCAAAGAAGCTCAAATATTTTCAGATAAATTCTGACAACTTGAGGTAATCTTCAACGAAATTTTCAAATCTTCAGGGTAACCCGAGAGGAATTTACAAAACATCAGAGAAGTTTGCAGATCTACTGGGAAATATATTGAGCCTCAACTTTTTTTTGTAGATCTTGGGAATAGAGCTACGGAGCTTAAGACAACTTTACAGAACTTTAAAGATATTTGCAGGAAGTTGACAGAAAGTTTCACAGTTTCACACAAATGTGAGATCTTCAGAAAAATACGTTAAATGTCAGAAAAGCACCTCAATTCCAAAAACAAATCGCAGCGAAGTACTAAAGTACAATATTTTGCAGAACTCCATGGAAGTCGGAAATAGATAGATTTAAAGAACTTCAGAGAAGTCCGTAGACCTTAAGAGAAGTCTGTAGAACGTCAGAAAGTTCGTACAATTTTAGAAAAATTTGCAAAACTTCAGCAAAACTCACAGATCTTCGGGAAATTTCGCCGATCTTTAGGTCAAGAATCCACAAAGAAATTTAAGGTTCAATTTACTTTGATGAATTTTCGAAAAATTCAAGTGCAGTTTTTTTCGACGCATCATTTGAGATTGCAAAAAGCCCGCGTGAGTTTGTGTAAAATAGCAAAAATAATAGAATGACGCGAGCTTTTTGCAATCTAAAATGATGCGTCGAAAAAAAATGCAGTTGAATTTTTCAAAAATGTCTCAAAGTAAATTGAACCTTAAAGAACTATAGAAAAGTTCGGAGATCTACTGTGAAATTTATTGAACTTCAGGGCAGTTCGTAGATCTTTAGAGCAGAAAAACAGTACTTCAGAAAACTTTACAGAATTTGAAATAAATTTTAGGAACTTCAGAAAAGTTCAGAGGGTAGATCGTAAATATACTCAAAAATAAGCAGATGTTTAAATAAATTTTCAGAATTTTACTGCGGTTCTTGGATTTTAAAAGACATATACAGAACTTCAGGTAAGTTTGCTGATCTTTAGAGATATTTGCACAGCTTTAGAAAAATTAGAAAAACTTCAGAATACTTCCTAAAACTTCCGGAAAGCTCAAAAATTTCTAGATAATCTTTAAATTCTTTAGAAAATTGTATAGATGTTCAGAGCTATTTTCAGATATTCATTGAATCATGAAAATCTGCAGAGAAAATTGCTGAACTTTCGAGAAGTTTGTAGATTATTAGACATTTTGTGAACATCAGAGATTATTGTTGATCTTCAAGGATCTTAATCTTCAGGGATTCAGGAACTTTGTAGATTTTTAGGAAAATTTGCAGAACTTCTGAAGAACACACAGAACTTCAAAGAAATCTGTAGAGCTACCGAGAAATTTGCAGATCGTCAGGAAAGATTGTTGATCTTTAAAGAGATTTTACCGGAGAACAGAAACAAAACTTCAGGGACGTCAGAAGGTTTGAAGACCTTGCAGAATTGAGTTGTTAACAGAAATTTTCAGAACTCAAGGAATCATGTAGATCTAGTGAGAACTTTTCCCATTAGCTTGTCTAAAGTTGGTATCGACATCCTGGCGAAGTTTTGAAATCCATTTTCATCTTCATATCGCAGCTCTTGAAGGACAAGATGAGCCAGATCCCTGTGTTCTTCCTGAGCAACCATTTCCTACTCCACAAAGTTCACCTTCTCTTTCACATTTTATTTAAAGTAATAAAAGCATGCAAATACGTCTGCCGAAACTAAAGCAATTTTCCGGTAATTCATGATGGAAGTATTTACATTTGATTCCTGATACAGTTTTGTTTTGAAATCTAAATTGACAGTTCTTTCGACTTGTGCAAGCAGTGTGAACACCAGCAAACAGGGGGGATCGACAAAGTGTGTCGAAAGTAAGTTCGAACAGATTTTCCATTATGGCGGCGGTCAAAATCAGACCAAGAAATCAGATAGTCTAAACGGACTTGAAGTGATTTTAGATATGTGAAACCATGATTTATTCTGTCTTGATCTTCCAAACGGAGCTGGACTCAAACATATTATCAAAATGATATTTTGTTTTTGAAAGCATATTGTTATCAAATTTCGATATATCGTTTTATCGAAATAGTATAGACAGGTTTCTTACTTGTATTTATATTCTTGAACTAAAAAAATACTACAAAAATACCAAAAAAGAATGTAATATTGATGGACGTAATGCATGCTACTGTATGAATAACTAATGTGATTGCAAACACTAAATACAATATTACGCACATGGATATAATTTCTTTTCGCAAATTATGTGTAGGATAAATGCACCAATAGTGGAGGTACTTTAGTGCAATGTGTTCCCATGGTGGCTTATAGAGTCTCCCTAAGCCGTTATAGAAGTACATTGTACTAACGAACCTCCACTACTGGTGAATTTACTAAACATAAATTGTACAATTTAATATTAAACAACCTATGTGCATCTGTTCTGCTGTAATATTCAATAACTTTTTTGCTGTGCCGACTTATAAGTACCAACGCCCAAGTTTGAACAACCGAAAATAACATAAATCAATAAGTACATAAAAGGGATTCCAGATAGATAAATAGATAAAATAATAATGTGTATAATTTGTATGCACCTGGAATTTTTTACATCCTACCTGGAAAAACCTGGAAAACTCAGGGAATTTGATTCCTTGGATTGAGTAGACACCCTGGTTAGGCAGTCCGAATGACCGAAGTAACAATCATGTACCCATCATTTCAAACTGTACATTGGACAATTTTTGATCAATGATTATCTTAAATAAATGAAAGTAAATTTGGATGTATGTTTTTGTATCACATACAATGATAGAAGAGCAATAGTTTGTATCGCTTAACTCGATTTGTTTACATTTGTTACTTAGAACCTTTTGAAAGGTGACGCGAGAAATCCATCGAACATCGATGATCAATTTCCGGATTAGAAGACAAACATATACTTTTCTCGGTACTTCGTCAAACTCCCTACAAGAGTTGTTAAAGTGTGATTCGCCAAGATCATGACAAGCAACATACATAACTAGGTCACGCTTAGGGCTCGGCTTAGGGTCATACACTTTTGCAACCAACACTTGATTGGCGTTTCCGGTAGCGACAATACCGGTAATCACGGTTCACATAGGTCAATGCCACAGGGTGGCCAGATATACATAGCGTCATAAAAAACACACTACACACTTAAATTTTTTCGCCGAGATTCCAACAGCCGAGTAGTTCTGCAATTTATTTTGCTGAGATTCAGTAAAACAATTGCTGAGACTCAGCTAACAAATAACTATTTGCAGAAATATCAGCTAATAAACAGACATTTTGCAGAGATATCAGCAAAAGTAAATGCCGAGGTAATCGGCTGTTGGAGATTTTACCGAGCTAGATTAAGTGTGTACCTCCCCAGATGAAAAATCTATGGAACCACCGGTCGCTCACGCTGTTTATTCTTTCAATAAATATTATGTTACCCTACTGTACATTTTTACGAGCATTTTTAAACAATTTATTAGATAGGCTTTCTTAAAAAAAAATAAGTTTTGTTTTATTCACCTAACAATATAGGGGAAATGCAGGTAATGTCGGCCTAAGTGTCCCTAATTTGGGCCCATACATAAGTAATCGACTAAATTTTCAATAGCAACCAAAAATATCCATTAGTAACGTCCCAATGACGCGTTCATGTAGATAAAATTGATAAATAGCAGATTTTTAGCGATGGGCCCAATCTTAGATCCATAGGCCAACATTAGAAACATTTCCCCAACGTTTTAACAACCTGAACCTGATCATTATATAACCACTTCAAACCTTCCTCTTGGCATAAAACAGAACCGCATAAGGAACCTCGTAGTTGTTCACCTCGAGCAAATTGATCAACTTTTTCTTCTAAATTTCCACTAATCTTGAATTAGCCGTCCTCCGATTACAGCCGATTGAACCGCTACCTCGCAGTTTTTATCGCTGTTGTACTGTTTGATTATCAATTCCATGGACGTAGAACCACTCGTGTTCAACGTGCTTTTCCGGATTTATGAGGATCCGATGGTGGACGGTGTTAAGCTTCAGAACCGGCTTCCACCAGGGCTACAATTAGTGTTTTGTTTGAGGTTTTGTCGGTGTTAAACGGCTCGAATCTTGGATCATATTACGTTTACTTTGCCCAGTTTGATTATTCGGGTGAAATTTCGGTGCTGCCGCAGTGATTTTATAGTGAACGTTATAATGGTTATAACATGTTATAGCGCTATCTTGATGGTGGATTATGTGTTGCAATTATTTGACAACCGTTATAACATGTTATAACTATCCAGTCTGGCCCAAGGTGACTACAAATAGGTGTTCTAATGTGTCAAATTCATGATTCAGCCATGTTGGATTTTTGTATGGGACAGCGACCGAGTTTGTTTACAATTTGCTCTAAAACCGCACTTTCCCCCCCTCGCCTATATAGTGACAAAGCTGTATCACCATTTATATACCCACCATGGTCTGGCCAGCGTTTTAGGTTAGATACATCAATGCACAATTACAAAAGTCACTTAAAATTCAGGGTTGCCAAACTCATGGGACACTTGATTGGTATGCTTCGGCACAGCGTTTAGAACAGCTTTCGGCGCTGCTAAAACATTGAGGTGTGCAGCTCTGGTACTATCTTCGGTCCCAAGCTAATCGATTCACCCCTCGAAACATAGGAAAATCCACTAACCCCTCATTTTATCCGCCAAACTTTCATAGGAAATCTAAACAAACATTGTATAGTACTAGAATTTCGACTAGAATGGGGTACGTTAATCGATTTGCTTGGGACCATAGGATAGTCAAGTAGTGAGCCAACTTAAAATCGATAGTTTCATATTGATTGTTGGTAATACCATAGAGGTAACTCTAAGACTAGAAGGTCCCGAAATGACGTGCTCAACTTTTTGGCGCAGCTCTGGTACTCTCTTCGGTCCCAAGCTAACCGATTCACCCCTCGAAACATAGGAAAAACCAATAACCCCTCATTTTATCTGTCAAAAATACATTCACGTAACCAACGTGAACACATTAATGTGTAAAATTTCACACATTTCGTGAAAAAAGGGGTCTACCGTTGCTCTTCCTAGCCATTTACTTTGGCTACTGTTCGAATTAGAGATATTTTTCACTTCAAAATATTTAAAAAAAAAACTTCAGGCAGTCTACGTACGCGGCGAATGCAAATATCTAGTCGAACTGAAAGCAAACAAAAAACGACGACCACGGTGTTGCTAGTGAAAACAAAATCGAATGACAGCTGTATGTAGATGTATGTGTGGGAAATGTTTTATACCTATATGATAGATAAAAAATCGCGCGGAATGCTTAATAGATAGCGTTAGTGTTTTAACGTATATTAGTTTGAATTAATGACGAAAATTATTTTGATAATTTCCATCAAGAGTTACGTCTGTATGTCTGTGATTAATTAATTCAACGTTGTTTTAAATGAGACCAATTGCCTCTTCACATCGCCAAGTCGAAAGAAAGGATGCTCGGTTATATTTTAAACAAGATCAATGCATTCATTATCGTGAGTCATGTGATCGATGATTACTATTTAAATTAATTATGTTCTACACAAATAAAAAAAGGGTTGAGCTTGGGATTGAACTCACGACCTTCTAATTGGAAAGCGGAAACGGTAACCACTACTCTACTGATTTCGCCTTGTTGTAAGACTGAATCAGTGTTGTCGAATAATGAATCAAATCCGTCGTTTATAAAGCATTTACAAATCATGTGATTACAACATGGACGCATAGTGGTATAAGAGCTATTATGCTGACTGTATTCACCTTTATTCAGCAATATTGTAAAGTAATGCAATGAAATCTAATAAAGGAGCCGGAGAACATTTATTAGACGTTTAATAAAGCATGTTATTAAATCAATTGAAAACAGTCGAATTAAAGTGTCAATGTATGTACAAATTACACTTATTCAGTTTGTTATTAGATCGAACTTGCGGCGTTGAATTGGGAAGACATTAACACTTTTACAGCTTTTAATAAGAAAATAATCAAATCAGAGGAAACAGTGGAAAAAATGTGCATCTATCGATCTCAATGAGCCTTTTCGGCACATAATTCGACAACTTTTTTAATTCAGCATTGTACACTGTTATACAGCATATGCTTAGTGTAATTTATCATATCAGAGCAAACGGCGGATCTATCGATCTCAATGAGCTTTTTTCAGCACATAGTTCGACATCCTGTTGTATTCAGCATTGTACACTGTTATACAGCATTTATTCAATGTGTATGCTTATTTGTGACTTTGAATTGTTTGTTGGGTACCCACCACAGTGTACTGAACAGATGGCGGTAATGTTTTAGCGACGATGTTTTACAGTGAGAAATATTCAATGTGTTTTGTATGTTTGTCTGTGGTTTGTGTATTTGCTCATTTTTTCTATGCGTTGCTTCACCTTCACTCAAGCGCAGCGCGCAGCGCTATTGTATCTTTCGCTTGGATTCTAGCAAAGTTGTCAGTCTTCTTGATATGTCTTCGGTATTAAAGGGTGATACGGTCAAAATTTGGTCAAGGGAAAATGCGTGTAAATCGGTGAAATTGTTTATTTAAAAAATCAAATTAAATTTCTTTTTCAAGTTCAATTAGTATAAAATTCAGCAAAAATACTCAGTTAGGAAGTAAAACAGTTGGTCCCAGGTTCATGAGTTGATGATGGGTCGATAGGTAGGGTCCAGGTACCCAACTAACATTTTTGCAATGTAAACGCTTCACTCATATCATTTATACAGCCTCAAGCTCTATTCAAACAAATCTGGCGAACTTGATCAGCTACTTATGACTGTTGGGACGGTTGTGACAAGCTCTTATTACATATCCCATTAACGCTTATATACAGCCGTTATCCTGCTGTTTAGTTGTGTGTGAACTTGAAAGGCGCTTACTCAACCTTTTCCCGGGTATCCAAATCACTACCCAGCTTTCTCTTGATGCCGGGTTAAATATTATTTACGCTTTTTTTTGTTGGAGGAATTGATTGAGTTATTTTGCTGTGCGAATCAAATTATTCGAAATTAGTTATAAACACACCACCAAATTATTTACCCTGCACCGGAAGAACCTGGAATCGAACTTGAGACGACCGTATTGGCAAACCTTGACACTACCAACTTCGCTACGCCAACACTTTGAACTGACGTAAACAAATATACATGACTTTCTACAATAATACCGTTGAGTAGAGGCTTTATAATAGTGCACATGAATCACTTTTCTCGACTAGTCAGTTTTGTAAAGGAGCAGAGTAAAAGCTGTGGAACTGCACACGTCTAAAAATAAAACCTAGCTGACTGTAAAATTGCTTCCAAAGTAGCACTAACACAGTTAATTAGCTGAGTACAGGTTGTTTAGTTATTGAAAAAGCACTTTTGATGTTTATGTTATTCAGCAAGAGTGGTTGGTTGTGTAGAAGTCATCAAATGAGTAATATATTCACTTTGTTAGCTTTGTTTTGCAGCTACAAGTTGAAAGTTGATTAGTATGTGTATAGAAGTGACATTAGCGTTTATTGGCTGATGTTATTCAGTGCGACTGACAAATTGTATAATGGTTGTGAGAAAGTTGAGAAAACGCTCTCCAAAACTATTTTGCTAGCTTCTGCTTGTAGCTGTATCAGCAGCTTTGTTTCAGCTACTTTACAGCACACTGCTGGAAAAGTTGACTTATAAAGCTGAAAATGTTAGTTGGGTATGGAAGCTGCCGTCCTGGCGTCGGTAGCATTGGTGCTCAGCACGGAAAACAAGATCGACGGAAAACAAATCAAGGAAAAAAAGATCAGAAGCATTGGTCATTCATGTTTGTCTCCTTTCGGTTACGGTACGGTACACGATTGAAACTGATGTCTGTGTTAGGGGCAACGAACAACGGATAGTTTTTTTTTGGGCAATGTCATCAGCAAATCCTTACGCACCGACGTTATTTTTATGTAAAATTTATTTTCTTGCCATTTTGTGTGTTTTCATATCATTCTAAACTACCAGCCGCAAGCACTCACCAGACTGAGGGTAATAAAGGTAGCAACAACTACAGGATGTTTACCGCGCAAAAATCAAATTTCAATCATCTCTCTTCTACTGTTCCTTTCAACTTTCAACTCACGCCACCTTGCGGCTGCGGCGATCCATTTACTCAATTTAAGTTAGGAAAAAATAGTTTAAAATATAATTATTTAAAAAGCAAACGAGTAATCTTAAATGACGACAATAAACAAAAAACACCTGATCCGTGCGACCAGCCGGCTCCGCAGTAAAATCGCGATTATGCGGGTGGCCACACGGTTTTCTCGCGCTCTCGTTCTTCTGCTTTATTTTCTTAAAATCGTGCTCTATCTTTCTTTCTCATCTCGGTTCGGTTATGCGCGCCTAGTTTTTTATATTTTCCGCTCTTTTTTTTTTGATGGTAGTTTTGAAAGAGTATTTTTGTTTTTAAATAAAATTATCACGTTCAATCTTTTAAGTTTTTTTTTGTTGATATAATTATCATATCCCGATTCTCCGTGAATAGGAAAATGGTTGTTCAGATTGTTTGGGGGAAGGGGAGCTTTATGTTTTTTTTTCTTGGGGAAGGGATGTGTTTGGGAGGGGAGAATGTAAGAAGTTATAATTATTTACAACAGGCGTCTCTACTCCGTTGGGGAAGGGGACGGGTTAGGAGGAGTCAACGGAGACTCTTTCTTACGTTCGTAGTGTTTCTTCTTCAACGCAACTAAATCAGACTTTCGGTGGATGTAGGTTCCCTCGGGAGACTAGCTTACTTGGTGGAGAAGCCATCTCCAGTTGGGTCCAGGATCCATGGGTAGTTGTTGGGGCACTCCATGCAGGTGAAGAGACGCAGAGTTTCGCCAGGTAGTTCGCGGGTCGTCAGCGGGCAGGCGTTCGGGAGGGAACAGTAGGGCTGTCCCTTGACGTCGCACTTCTCCTTCCATTCCTGGAAGTCTCGCAGAGCGTTCAGCTCGGTTGGGTTCTGCATCCACTGGATGACCTGGAGCATGGTGACGAAGAAGACATCGTTGCGGACGAGCATTTCTTCGATGAACTTGATCAGTTCTTCGCGGTATTCCTTCTTGGACTTGAGCCACGAGGCGTGGAAGTTCAGACCCAGCGGGGCACGGTTGGTATTGTAGTGGCGGTTGAAGTTGTGACGCAGAAGGCGACCGAACTGTTCGCCGGACTGGATGTTGGAGCAAGAGTCAACCATGTGACAACCTGGCAGCGATTCGTCGAAGGTTGGATCATCACGACGATCGAGTTCGTTCATGACCATTTCCCAAACAGGGTGGCTACGCGATGGGCAGTTGTGGGCATTACCGTTGCACTTGTGCGGCATACGGAAGTACAGGGTGTACGGCCAGATTGGAACGCGTCCTAGCGAGGCAGTGATCGAGGCGTCGTACACGAAGAACTGGTCAGCCATCATTTCGAATTGCTTGTTTCCACCGACGCGAAGGTACGGGGCGCGTACACCGATGATCGAACCGTCGGTGATGTTGGCGAATCGTTCGATGATCAGACGAGCTCCGGCCATCTCAGCCAGCCAATCGTCGTAGGTTCCCTGGGACCAGTAGTTGGGGTCGTCCTTGTGCGTCAGCGAGAAGACCGAGATTTCGTGTCCCTTCCGGTGCAGATCCTGAACGGCCGAGTAGTTGGTGTACTTGTGCGACACGAAGAATGTACCACGGATCTGGCACCCGTTCGGGTTCTGGCGCTGACCGTTGAAGATGTCCTCGTACAGATCGATGTTGTCGACGTTGGCGGCACCGTTGAAGGTGATGGTGATCATCTGCGGAACCTGCTGGGGTTCGATGTTTCCGGGGATGCGGGTACCATCGGCCGAGCAGAAGCAATCCGGCAGCACACACTGCGTGGTGTCACAATCGGGAGCACGGTTCGGATCCAGCTCGACAGCTGAGGAAGGATTGAGGAAAATTTATTAGAGACAAAGAAATTGTGATTTTCGGCGATTCGAACTTACTACACGCGTTCTCGTCGGATTCGTCCTTGCAGTCGGGCTTGCCGTTACAGAAGAGTTCCTTGTCGACGCAATCGCCATTACCGCAGGATAGCTTACCCTCCGGGCAGATGGGCTCGTCGGTCTTCAGGATGGGAAGAACCTTTCTTGGTTCTTTTGTAGGTCGGCAAAGAGTTTTATTAGGGGAAGATCAAAGAAATCGTTAGAACAATTGGGAGAATGTGTGACCTTTGTTGGGGTTTTAGTTTGAGCGTGAAGTGATGAAGAAGGTGTGGAGTTCTTCAGGGGGAACGCTGTAGAACGTGTTGTAAATAGGTGTGTTCGTGTAGTTGTGTAGGCACGTGGGCGATTGGAACCCTTTAACTTCGAACTACAACGGTCACTGGGAGGGAGAACAGTTGGCTAATCCTATATTTTGCTGTTTTGTAGTGTGTTCATGTCTACGGTGTGTCTTTTACTTGAGTTGAGTTAGTGTTGTTTTGCGAGCAATTATTGTGGATTTGTCACAATGGTAAATTTTGCTGTAGTATTAGCAAAACCCATGCATTGTTTAAGGATGCCAAACTGGTATTCGTGATGAATTATAGAGTTGATCGTTCCATTCAATGGATTGACGAAACGTGTGTGTTTTTAGCACATACAAATAGATGAGAAGAGAATTAGGATAACGATGAAGAACACAGACCATTGATCGTTATGTAACTTTTTTTGTTTTTAGCGAAGTTTAGTGTTTAGTAATAGTGTTCCTTTTTTTTGTAAAGTGTTCGGAAGTTTGAAAAGCAATTTACAGACACATTCTACAATAGTGTTAGGAGACGTTCGGTATTGTTAGACAATGTTAGTAACCTCCACCTTAAGCTAAAGCTAATTTCTCAAACAAAAAGCAAGCTTTCGAGTTTGAATTCGGGGTTAATGGGAGCCAAATTAGGTTATGTCAGTGTCAGGTGTCTGCTGTCAATGACCTACAACTATATAGTTTGAATGTCATCGCGTAGTAGGCGCTGCGTCACATTGCTCTAATCTAGTACTGCCTGGAAGAGGCGTAACGCAACGCCTTCTAGATGCATGGTGCACTAATCACTACAGTTCTAGCTATGCCGATCCAACCTGCCTAGCCTATCTTTTGCGGGTGTGTATCGAAAACTAGTGCACTAAGGGTTCATTGCCATCCCAAACCAAATTGCGTGTGTAAAGTAGCAAAAGTTCTGCAAAATGCTGTGCACATGTCGTTGTCTTCCCGTTCCCGGAAAGGAACGCACATACAAAGCGGTGGTAAGGAACTTTGGCGACTTGCTTCCCTCGGCCGAAAAGATTTACGTTTTTGGTTTGAGACTTACTTTCCTTCTTGTCACACGTGGTGACCTTTGCTTTCCAATCGCAAGTTTGCTTTTCAATGTCGAACGCTAGACCGGACGGGCAAGTAATTTGCTTCAATCCGGAACGGGTACACCTATTTATTTGCCAACACGGAAGGGGGAGAGGGGTTCGCAGATGGTTTTCGGTTTGTTTGCAGGGGGTGGTGAATTTTGGGTTCAATTTTGTTTTTTTTTTCATGTATTCAAAAGACAAGGAGATGAAAATAGAGAAAGAGAAAGAAAAGTTTTAGTGGTGACGGTTTGCTCCGGTGGACCCGGATCCAAGGATGGAACTGAAACGGGTTCCATCGTTGGCCGGTCCACCGTCGTAGACTTACTTCCTAGTTCATCGCAATTTTTAACGTTCGTTTTCCAATCGCAGGTCTGACGGTAAACGTCAAAGTACAACCCGGTTGGGCAACGCACGCGTGCCAGCCTTGTGATGCCATTTTCCCCAGCATTATCGCACCTATACATTGACGAGCGGATGGAAATTAGACGTGTGATCTTTTGGATTCGAATGAGCAATTTTTTTTTGGTAAATTTTCTGGAACGTCGATTCAGGGAGTACTAGATTTGTATTTTATGGCGTTTCAAAGCGAAATTTTAAACTAATCGTAGTACTAGACGCATCAAAGCACAAACCTTCCCGCGTGATTTGACATGTGTAGTACTAGATTTTGGTTGGGAAACTAATCGCTCACTGTACCGACTTCCTGGAGGAAAACAATAGCAAGTAAAACCGAAGGCATCACAAAGAAACACTTGGCAACACACACACACACACACACACTCGCTCTCGCACACGTGTCGCTCACTACTACAATTATAGCAATAGTAAATTTCACTGGAAAGGGTTGGGAATGACACACGAAGACGCTGATCTTCACCTCACGACTTCGCGGCAATCGCCATCGGTGCTCAGACGGAAGTACTCGTCGGCCGGTCGGTCCTTGCACAGATCATCGATGCTTTCTTCGCCGTCGCCGTCATCGTCCTGTCGCTTGACACGGAAATCGACCGCAGCTATAAGAGAAAGAGAAAGAGAGATAAGTGGAAAATATGAAAGTAGGTTTATGACTGAAGTTGCGACGGTGTTATGCAATTTTACGGTTACAACACAAATGGAGGACAATTTTCGAGAGTGGAAAGTGTTGAACTCGAAGGGTGGTTAACCGCTATGGGCATGAAAGTGGAACCACAGACAAACAGACGTAACTCTGTCTCTTCAGTCGATGTACACGCATTAAACGTTCAATTTAAATATTAATAGTTTCGTGAATCCCCCACCACAGCGCTGGCATCGGACTACTTTGACGTTTCTATACATTTTATCGAACTTGTATGCAACATTGTTTGAGACTTGGCAAGTAAGCATTTTCCGCGAATGAGAGATGACGTTGGTGAGTTTCGTTATATAAATCAATCCTGAGCTATTACAGGAGCAGTACTAGATCATGTTTGAAAATCGTAGATCATCTTCAAATAACTCCATATGCTTCTGAGATTGATTAGACCAATTTTGCACACGTTTCTGCCCCTCACTCGACTGATTCGGGTGCGGGAAACCTCTTAAAAGCAGTAGGTTTACTCAAAAACAATTTTCATTATTCTAAGCACGTCCAGCAGACCGCCGGGTGGTATGATCGCAACGACTCGACGGGCCACTTAAACTCAACCAGTCTTGCGAATTCCGCACCTAATGCGGCGTAGCACATTGCAAATCACCTTCCCGAAGGGCCCACTTCACTCCGCCCTGCTTCCCTCTCGGCAACGGCGAGGCTACGGAAACCAGTTTCATTCTATGGCAACACCTTCTCTTTTTCCGCAATCTCTCAGTGGAAATTTCTTGAAAGCTGCAGCAAAAAACTGCACCGCCAGGAGTGCTGCGGTATGCAACTATTTTGTGTGCTTTACGTAACCCCCACTTGGTCGCTTGACTGCTGGCGCGACGAACAGTCGATCCTTAAGTGGAGTCTAGCTCACTTTCATTATAAAATCAGGCAACGCGACGACAAACTCGCAAAGTGAATGGAGTTCGTCATGATGGGTATGACATCAGACATCAATCAACTGAGGAGCGGAGGTGACCACTTACAAGCTGTTCGGAATAATCGTGCACCTGGTGATGGGCTTCTACGATGATCGGGAGATTCACCGAAGGACATGGTCCGAGGAACAAAGGAAGCCACAGTTGCTTACTGCGACAGATTAAAATCTATCTGGTGAACGTCGAGATTGCTCAAAGCTAACTCAATTACCGCACAGCAACGAATGACCCTTATTAGGACCGGTTAGGGTCATGGTCAGCAGAACGTTGAAAAAATAAAAAGTAATGGCTGGTGGGAAAATGAATTATGCATTGGTTTTCTCGTTACTTGTGGGATCTCATTGTCTGCGGCATAAAGGGCCATATAATTGGATATGGACATGCGTGCTGCTCGTGGGAATTGGCCATTGCAGATGATGGATTGTGCGCTGGGATCGTTTGTTGGTACAGCGCTTACGTTACCATCGCAGATGTGACCATGAACTCCCAAGGGTTGAATTAATTGAAGATTATGCAAACTGTCGTGAGTTGGTTAACACGTTTGAGTTTCTCTTTATCGAAAATCTAACGTCTTTCTTACATTATTTGTACATAGAAAATATCCCAGCACATTTCGATCGAAAACAAAATCATGTGCCGGGAACATTTATCGATAGACAGCATGTCCCGGGCCCAAATAATAGGTCTGTTCCAGTATTTGCTTCTGCTGTAGGTTGCTTCAGCTTTCTGTAAGCTGCTGTAAAGCTGGGTTAAGACAGGGCAAGTCAATTGATCAAGTCAGTTGAATAATTCAACTTGAATTCAACTGACTTGAAACGTGTAAACCATGCCATTCAACTGACTTGATCAACTCACTTGAAAAAAGTTTAACCATGCTCAACTTTTCAAGCCAATTGAATTCAACTGAGTTGATCATTTGAGTAACCTAGTCTAAAACCAGCTTAAGAAAATAATATGGTGCAGCAAGTACGGAAACATTCTTTTGCTTTCAATTTGCAGACTCTTACAAAAAAAAAGCAAGTACGGGAACAGACCTAATTTTTGTTGCTTGTCATTAAAGTTCAATTAACTTTGGTGCGATGTCCAAAAATACAAACCCAGTTTATTTCGACGCATCAATTCAGATAGTAAACAGCTCCCGTTATTACTTCCCATGGTTTGGACATGTAGAATGCTTTAAAATCTTGATAAAACCTACAATGTTACTTGGGTTTTGTTGTTTTACAATCTGAAATGATGCGTCGAAAAAAATGGGGTTGAATTTTTCTAAAATGCATCACAGTAAATTGCACCTTAAGTTGGTTTCTTCATCTGTTGGTATACATGCAGAGTGATTCGAGATAAGGGTGCAATTGCTTTTGTTATTAAACACAATTGCTCAATTGTATCAATTGTAATTGTAATTGTATCGATTGTAATCAATCACAATATAATAATTTAATATCAATAGCAAAAAAGCTAACACTCACATTCTAATAACACTATCATGTAGGGCACAGGTAGGGCAATGATTCCGCTATCAGTTGTTAAACAGTATCCCCGTGCTAATCTAACACATTTCTGGCCGGATTAGTGGGGTTGATCCGATAATCGGTTTGTCAAATCCATACAAATCAATGTTACTAGCCTAAAGGCCCAAACACAATGTGGACGGAAGCGGAACGGAAACGGAAAGTTTGACAGTTGTCACAAATAACATAAAGAAGCCTAACCGATGTCGATTTGGTTCTAACTAGTTTTCAATCCGACAAGTAGGCTTACTCAGATCAGGCTTTTCCGCTGCCGCTGCCGTTCCGCTTCCGCTTTCATTGAGCTTGGGCCTTAACTGTTATGCCCTAACAGCTGCATAAGAGACAGTGATGTCGGATTATCGAGTCGTTGGAATAACGAGAGCCGGATTAGCGGGGGATACTGTAGTTTGGCGGACATGTGCAAAAGGTCTATCCAGCTTTTCACGCTCAGAAATGATAGCATAGTTTTTAAAATTCATACTTCTCTGTAGTTTTTGACACTTCCTGATGAAGATTCCATCCAAATGGCAGTTAAATCTATTATCAATTGTCTAATGTCGTTTTCGGTTTTGCTACACTACACCGGTGTAGTGTAAGCAGTAATAAGCGCGAGTCATTGACAGCTCATCATGATTTGTTTGTAAACAAAGGTGCAATCGATAGCTACAAACTGATTTTTTTTTTGTGTACGGCGGTGTAACCAAACAAGAATACAAAGATGAAACAGTCCGAAGAAAAACTTTCTATTTTTATTGATTCTTTTTTGTTCGCTGTGCTGTCATTTTTTCACCAATGAGATCACAGCACATGTTTGTAACGATGGGTGATGATCCTCTGGAGAAGTTAATGCTTATATCGGCATGATAATATCTGATTACAAATATTTTACTTTTCGGTTCGTTAATCGATTAATCGATTATTCGAATGAAAATCGGCCATCACTAGATGAATGTGAAACGTCATTTCAAATATAAGGACCGTACATAAATAATGATACAATTTGAAAGGGACCGGGGCAAATCACAAGTTACGTCCCCACGGTAACTGAAATAAACACGAGTGCTGACCGGTTGGTGTAACACCGGCCCGTCAACGCGAGGCGACTTGACAGATTCAAAATAATCCTATTCTCTTTTGATAACCACTGCTATGCAAACAGATTTCGGGCTGTTTTAACCATAGAGTTTGATGAAGGAGGTTCTCATCTAGCGTCCAAAACGTCAAATACAACAGGAAAATATTTTGCTTCTGATTTATCAACGAAAGAGAAAGTCGATGAAGAGAATCCAGCAATGCAGATAGGACCTTTTGGAATGTTTATCTAGATTTATTAGCATTTGTTGCGTTGGTCATATCGCGTCGCGTCGCTCTGGCCACATTCTAGCTGTCAGATTTTTCGCAATGGATCGGATTGTGTCCGTCCCTTTTTTGTTTTTTGTTCTTATGTTCTCCGAAACCCATGTAGGTTTTCAGCTGTCTTATTGCACCAAACATCCATCTTGAAGATTATTGAGAAGGATCGGCTGATGAAATCGGATCATTGTTGTATTTTGGAAAAGTGTTAACATAGAGGTAACTCTAAGACTAGAAGGTCCCGAAATAACGTGCTCAACTTTTTGGCTCAGCTCTGGTACTCTCTTCGGTCCCAAGTTAATCGATTCGCCCCTCGAAACATAGGAAAAACCAATAACCCCTCATTTTATCTGTCAAACTTTCATAGCGAATCAAAACAAACATTGCGTAGTACTAGAATTTCGACTAGAATAGGGTACGTTAATCGTTTGCTTGGGACCAATAGGCTACTAAAGTGGTGAGCCAAGTGTTAACATCTCGATGCACATCAGAGCAACCGTACCAATGAGTAAATAAGGCACATTTACCTACCTCTACCATAACGCTACTTGCGTACCGGGGGTTGCTATTCAGGTGGGGGAAATAGGAATCCGCACCTTGGGAAGTAGTGAGTTCATAAATTTAGCAACCCGGTCCGGTAGCCACGCATCAGACGGTTGCTATTTTAAATAAACGTCAAAAGTTTGTTTTGCCGGTATGGAAAACGGTAACTTAAATTATGACTCTGATAGCAACGACCGGTGTTTAGATCAGTGATTCAGCCAAAATGGAAACGCTGTGCGTAAGTAAAATAGTGCCGCAAATGGCAACGACTGGTACGGTTGCTCTTATTTTAGGCCCCTGAGAAAGTGGCGGTATACTGTCAGTAGTTTTGAGATTAAAACTGACAGCATACGGTAATCATTTGAACTGCCAAGCTGAATTTAACGAACACTAATGTAGCATGTAAATTCCTAATATTTTGACAGTTCTTACCAGTGTTGGCAAAATCAATAATCAAGCGATATATTTTCACCCTCATTGGCTCTCATTATTACGCGTGATATTGAAACAACCCAACAAACAGTTTGAGTTAATCAACAGCTGAATAAGCTTTTTTTTTTAGCTGAAGAAGCTTACCTTTGTCTAAATAAGATCTCATTCAACTTTCAATGTTTGTTGGGAAAATATTATGCTTGATACTGCTTTTACAAGATCCTTTGACATTGCGAGACTATTCACAACATGTAAAAATTAAGCTGAGAGTTGATTCGACACAAAAATGAATCCGTTGTACATCGTTTTCTTAGAAAGAGATAGTATTTATAGTTTGCTATGTTTCTTTACTCTTCACCGATGCCAGACACGAAACTACTGCTGCCAGCAGCGATGGTACTTTCGGGTCGCGTGCGAATATAAAGCAAAAATCATGAAACTCAAACTCACCACGGTTTGGTTAGAATTGTAGCTGGTGAGTTTTGTTTGCTTGATATTCGTAGCTACGATATCACAGCTTGTTGATTTTTGTCTACGAAAATCAAGCGTGATCTTGAGCCATTGGTGGGATTGGAATTTTTGATATTACCCAACACTGGTTCTAACAGTAATACATATGGAATTTGTAAATAACGAATTAATGTAAACTGTCAGTTTTAATCTCACAACTACTGCCAGCATAGCACCACCTCACTATGGGTAAAAAGATATTAAAAAAAATAAGCATGAACATATTTCTAAAGATATCCATTTTAGAAGCAGAAACGAGCAAATTTTTGGTAGGCCGCACTGGTAAAAATAAAAGCTACCACTTTCACAACATTTTTTTTTTTGAAAAGGTTATAATTTTGTAGAAATCAATATATTTTGCGAGGGGGACGACTCTATCTACGATGCAAAAAAGATTGTGTTTTGCTGTGGCTAGCTGCGCGCACGCTGAGTAGATAGAAAGAAGATTGATGACGATTCTGAAGATTTCCTGCAAAAAGATGATGAGCGATGCAAGTAGATGCGACAAATGAAAGAAGATTTTTCGAAGATTGATTCGCTAGTGTGAGATTTTTTGAGCATCTAAACTTGAGATTTAGATGTGCCGCCCCCTCGATATTTTGGGCTTCTGCATGCAAAATAAAATGCGTTATTTTTTTTCTTCCCCTTATGGCACCTTTTTTCGAAAATTAACTATGATTTTAATCTGGGATGGAACTTGCCAATCGGGTAGCGATTTCGAGCCGATTTGATGTCAAATCCTAGCCAGTTTCTGATTGATCGATTTGACAGTAGCAATCGTGGAATAAAAAGGACAGAGGGATCGCATCAATCTGGCTGGCAGTGATGCCGGAATTAATGTTGACATCAATGGCGTTGTTAATTGTTTATATTTGCCAAAGGAAAGTTGTTTGTTTATGGTTGTTTTTAATGTGTTGAACAAAAATGACGTACAAGCTGCTAAAGTGCGGTAGAAACTTCGAATAAAATCCAAATTAATATAGAAAAAAATATTATACATTCCTGGCATCCTTGGTCAACTTCGTTAAACACCACGCAAAAGTTTCCGAAGGGCATTCTTCAAAAACATTGAAGAGTGAGAAGCTCGATTGTCAAGTCCCGTCCCGGATTTTAATGAATTCATATACAGCTGATTTGCCTTTACAGCTTTCAGTTTTTTACCACCTTCTTATGATTGTGTTAGTGAAATTATGTGTACGTATTCGTCAACACCATCGCACGTAGAGAAGTAGTCAATTTGAGTTGCCATTTCTATGATTGTATGAGTGAAATGGCGTGTAAACAAAAAGATAAAGTCCATGTAAACAAGGCCATGGTACCAACAATCAATACGAAACTAACGATTTTAAATTGGCTCACTACTTGACTAGCCTATTGGTCCCAAGCAAACGATTAACGTACCCGATTCTAGTCGAAATTCTACTACTACACAATGTTTGTTTTGATTCGCTATGAAAGTTTGACAGATAAAATGAGGGGTTAGTGGATTTTCCTATGTTTCGAGGGGTGAAATGATTAGCTTGGGACCGAAGAGCTGAGCCAAAAAGTTGAGCACGTTATTTCGGGACCTTCTAGTCTTAGAGTTACCTCTATGATGGTACTGTCAACATTTGAATGACAGCAAGGTTTTTATTCACGAACAATCGGCCTTTGAAATCATTATCTATAACAGCAGTTCTGGCCTAATCTCAAATCACTTTGGATTTATGTATTCCTTATTGCCATTAGGGTGGGTCAACTTTACAATTGCTTGCTCTCCACTGGTTTTTCGATTGAGGTCCTACAACAGCTGTACCAAATTTGAACGAATTTGGTTATGATCTGGATTTACGGGAGAACTTTAAAGTTTGTATGGGAAAATGTCTTGGAACCGGAAAGAAACTATGCAATCGATTAACAGCTTGGTTGATCTTCCCAACAGATGTCGCTGGTAAAAAAAAGTTACAGCGATTTTTGTGTGGCCGGAAAACAGAAAATGTTGATTTTTACGAAAATAGAGCCTTTTTCGAAAAAAATATTTGGTACAAGTAGTAGCTTTTATTTTACCGAACTGGCCACCAAATTTATTTTCGATAATATATAAATCGATATTTTTGCAAAAATGTTGAAATCTCCATACATATTTTTTTTTGGGAATAACTTTTTGCCCATGTGCAGGTGCTGTTAGTCGTGGTGAGGTTAAAACTTAGATTGTGAAAACTAACTTTTTACTCGGAAGTCGAATCGATTTGCGGTCTTCAACAAAGTTTTCCTGCAAAAATGATCCAATCTAAGTAGGTATCAGATTTGAGCAGTGTTTAGTTTTTTGGAAAGAAAAATAAATAGTTTCTGTTCGATTTCCATATTTTTTCCCACACAAACTTTAAAGTACTCCCGCAAATCCAGATCATAGCTCTATTCTCTTAAATTTGGCAAGTTGTTGGGGACCTAAAAACAGATTGAGAGAGCAGTGGGGCGTATTCCAACATACCAACTTTACCCATTACTAATAGTCAAATTTTGCTTGTATCAGCTGTCCGATCTGTTCGCCGGTGCTTACAGTTACCACAGCTGATCGGTAGTTTTTGTAATATCCGTAGAACCTTACCTTCCCAAGCAGCACACTGCCATCGAAATAATTGTGACTGGAATAAGTCACACACAAGTAACCACAATTGTTCAGTGACAAGTGCGCTGCTAGGGTTACCCGAAAGACTCAAAAGATTCGCTTGGCTTCACTCTGTTACAAATACAGGAGCAAATCTGGAGAATTCCATCATCAGGATTGATATAGCCGATGCTTGTTTTGTAGATACATTGGCACACTTAAAAATTACTAATTTTTACGTGCCGGAATCAGGGCTGGCAAATGTCAATTTCAATGAAAGATCTCACGCGATATTTACAGAGATACTTCTGTCACTATCATCGGATGAGAAAACCATGATAGAGATTTACTTCGTCATGACAGAACGTGACAGTGTTGTTATCATCGCTATTACTAGCTCAATTATTGATATTATTGTAATTTGTACAGCTGAAATCTTAAAAATATATTCATTCTACCGATTACATGCTGTTGCTTGTCTTAATTTATCTACATCAGTTGAAAATGTTGATGTCAAAGCCGTATGACAATTATTCTCATGAATGCTATAGATTATTGGAAAATGATAAGAAATCTCATGATAGGTAGTTTCGTCTCGTGATAGTGAGAGGGCCTGTTTTCTCATTGTCACATGACGGTTGTGATATTTACCAGCTCTGGATGGAATCCATCGTTGTCATAAATGGTGAGATGTAAACAAACATGTCATCTAAAGTTTAGCTCGTTACTCAATGAAAAGTACGTTGCATTGAGCTGAATTGACGCTCGTATATGTTAGTCGCAGAGCATCTAAATTTACATGAATTTTTCCAAGTTGGGGGAACTAGAATTGATTTTTATTATTGCTTTAAAATCGAATACAGTAATGACTCGATTTTGTCAGCCCCTCCGTGAATCAGACTTTTATCTTTTTCAATAATTTCACAAAACCGTAATTCCAAATCTTTCACATTCATCTTCAAGATGGATGTTTAAGGTATACTTTGGTGATATAAGACCACTGAAAAAGCGTATGGGTATCGTAGAACATTAGAAAAGATTTTCAACTAGAGGACGGACAAAATCGGGTAATTTCTGTACTATGTTTTATGTCCGCCGTTTCGGTCTTTGAACTTGACCTTCGACAGGGACAGCGTTGGAAAATTTCACGATATTTCACGAAGTTCACCAAGGGAAAAGTTGGCTAGTCATAGTGAGTTTTGGTGAACTCACTGGATAGGGTTGTCGTCGTTCAGCACAGGATGCTGTGAGATTGATTACCAAAGCTGTGTGGTTCTGTTCCTGGATACCGTATCGTAGGTATGATTGTTCGATCCAATGTGGCAAGATATATGATCACTTTCTTGCATACAACTCCTCAGTAGTAGTTTACTGTCTTTGTAAATTTAGGGACTGTCTGTCTAACATTGAACGAAAACTCGATTCGAATAATAGAATTGAGGACTGCAAGTTTCTGCATTAATATCTAGTGTGAAATGTTAACGTATTTCGCCTTACTCGAATCTTCAATTATCATATCCAAATTTCGCCACATAGTTTCAGATTTTATGACAGTTGAATGTATTATGCAAGACCTTGTGGCATAACCAATTGCCACTGTGATAATTGTTGATACATGAATTATGGTATCACATTCAGAGTATTTCTGATTCAGGGCCATATAATCAAACATAACTGGAAGGCAAACCAGCGAATGACTGAAAGCTTCTATAATCTAAGAAAAAAACATAACTAGAAAGTATTTTTTGAACCAATCAGAATTATCCATTTCTACAGCGACTCTACACCGCAAGCATGACTGCATTGCATAAGTTGCAATGAGTTTTGCTCGGAAATTTTGCATCACTAGCCAATTATTCCATAATGGAAAACGTGTGGAAAACATATGCAAGCAAATTGGTGTGTCCCTCGTTTCATTATGACAATGCAATACATATTAGAAATTGAAAGGAAACAAAATCTTATGCAACTAATAAAGATAATTGGTACACCCAACCTGGAAATGTAAGATTCTATTACGGATTTTAATAAAAAGCATACAAAATTTGCAATGTTTTGCAGGATGAACAGATTTTGTAAGGCGGTCGCCAGAAGGTTTTTAAAGTAATTTTGTAATTTTTGTATTGGACTTATTTTTCGAATAAAAATTGTGTTCCCAAATGCATTGCGACTACAAAATCATCTCGTGAAGGTTTTATACAAAAATATGCATTTAGGAAAATCTTGCTTATACGCTGCAGTCCACTGCAAGAACTGCCATAACATTAAGAGAATTTGGTTTTGCGTATACTCAAGTCGTAAATACTAGTTGCATAACTTAATATTGAATATGCTTCCAACTTTCAACTAGTATAATTGCCTTATATAGCTAGAAGTTTGAAGCTCCTTGCGGAGATATCATTTGCTATTTCGTTTACTCAATATTACGTGTAAATTGCTATAGTGTTGCATAAAAAATCCTTAAGATTATATGCATAGAAAAGGTGTCAATTGATGTTTAATACTAAAATTTAAGCTTAAAGCTAGCTTAATTAATAAATTATAGAATCTAAGCTGCTTATTGTGAAAGCTGCTGTCAAAAGATGTTTATTCGTCTCAGAGGTGACACATTCCAACAGCAATATTATTAAGTTAGGATAGCAAATATAGATTCAGGAAATCATAAGCAAAACCAGAAGCAGAAATCTATGCTTTCTGTCATTACTGATGTCCATGTTAACTTCAACAAAGAAGCAGTCTGCTTTGTGTGGAACTGGTTCTTAATATCTCGGTGCACTTCTTAGGAAATGGCTTCGTTGCGATGTAGAAGCAAATAAATCGATCCAATATAACTGCCCCCAGTCGGTGTACCTAATCAAGAAGTGCATAAATCTACCAAGCCCGCATTGCTTCAAGACTGGCTCTCGAACTAGGTGCAGTCAGATTTGCATTCATCTACTCAACACGAGCTCACATACAGCCTCAAACAAACATGTCTCAAGAGATAGCAAACAAAAGTGAAAACCAATCAACTGCAACAGCTCAGCCCAGCACGGCACCCAGCCCACCATAGCAATCAGGTTGAGCTAAAAAGTTATGCAAATGCCTGCCAGTAGATCAGGGCCCGAACGAAACGGGGATCTTGGGTGGGTCAGGACGGGGACGCGAAAACTGGTTTAAGTCTTTCTCGATCTCGAGCTCTGATGTCTGCCTCTAGCATCTCACACATCTCTGTTTTCTGCCACCTGTTATTATTGACTGCAAACCACATCGTTTCGGTTTTCGCTTTCGGTGTCGACCCCGAAGTGGTTTTTTTTTTAAATATTCCGTAATAATCCGAAAGAGGAGAAATGCAAATGGGATATTATATAATCGCGTGCGGGGTTGGTTGGGTTGATTCAGTTTGACCACATCATCATCATCCTGGAGCGATCATCACCGCCGAAGCAGCCGGAGATGGAAATTAAGACAACCGCTTTATTTTTATTGAAGGAATAAAAAAAAACTGTCCGTTTCGTAAGATGAAATGCGATGATCACCCTCGAGTCCATCATCATCAACATCAGTTGCATAAAGATACAAATCACACATTCGCTTTCGTTTACAACCTCTCACTTCCCACTCTCCGGTGCGGTTCGATGTTTTAGCTACTTGTATCTCTTATAACTATAATTGGTGACCAATTGGTGTGCCCTGCAGGAAATACAAGCCCACACTTCCTTGAAATAAGTAGATGCCGAGCTCAATTATATCAATTTTCCTTACCGATTGCCACCACTAAGCACAGAAAACCGAACAACTTTATCACATTCGCCATTTCAAGGCTACTGCACTGTGCCACTCCTAGCACTGAACTGATTCCACTGAATTCACTGTTGCGTGCGCGCACGCTGGCCTAATCCACCACACACACTCTCCGCTGTCCTGCGAGCAGGAGCTCCTTTCTTCGCTCACCACCAAATGAAAAAGGAGGAAAACAAAAACTAGAATTCTCCACGGATTAGGGAGCCGGAGACGGGCTCGAATGTTCAACAGCACTAAAACCTTTCCGACCAGACCATCAACTATTTATATATAGGCGCACGCGTTTTGCCGTGGCACGAAGCACGCGCGCTTGTACCCGCGAGTTCTCCCGGGGTCCCCCCGCCGAGCTGAACACGCTCACTCTCGCAGCACACTCGCGAAGAACTCACTCTCTCGCAACGATGGCGCCGACGAAGACGCGATGGTGAGTGACCGTGGGGGTGGGGTGGGGGTCAAGCACTCAATAAGAGGTCCAATTTTTTTTCTTTTCGTTTGCGATTGATCACTTGGGGTGGCTAATGTTAGTAGTGCATATGACGGATAGCAAATGATACGGTAAACGTACCGGCAATGGCACAGACACGGTCCTACTAGATGAGGATTAAGTTTCATAAGGTGTATTTATGGAAGACTTTCATTTTTTCGTTACTTCCTGAGTGCAACGACGATTACGAGTACAATTTAAGTACTCGCAACGATGGTGGGGATGGGTGCGATCCCAGATGAGTGGCTGAGTGAGAGTGTACTCACGCGCACTCAACGAGAAAGGAAATCTTGCGGGGAGACTTCAATGAGTGGTTAAGAGACGAACCGCAGTTGCAGAGGGCAGTGAAGTGGCTGCTGGTTTGGTTGCGGAGAAGTTTTATGGAATTTTTTTTCAGTCTTTGAATTTACTTGCACTTGCAGTGCATGATAAAAATATAATATTTTATGTGTTGAATTTGAGTTATTTTCTCTAAATAAATATAAGTTGTGATTTCAGTGAAGGAAGCTGCATTTGGGTCCCCAATTTATTGAACGTTTCGTGATTCGGGTGAATGCAACCCATTACAAATATCTTTCAAACAAAATCGAGCGTATGAATGGGTTTAAAATAAATTCCATATCATTTTTCGTATCCTACTAAACGCCCACGGTGTGATTCCCAAATTAGAAAACTGGCAACCACGATATTTTCATCACGTTTATTATTTGCACTTTAACCTTTTACTTGTTTCGGTCTGTTCACAAATTATGTAACGCAAAAATGGCCACTTTTACACTCCACCCTCCAACATGTTACAAAGCATACCCCATTCACCAATTCCCCCTCCCCCTTGCATTGTGTAACGCGTGGCACTATGACTGGCGTAAAGATGTATGAGCTTTGATAAAGTTTTTGAAACTATTCAAAAATTCTTGGATCTTCGCAAACATTTTATAATCTTAGCTGAAGTTTTTGGAACTTTGCTGATGTTCTTGAAGCTTAGCTGAATTTCTAAGTGTTTATAACAAGTACTTGAAGTTCATTAAGTTCTCGGAACTTCTCCAAAGTTCTCGAAAATTCCGCAAAGTTCTCGGAACTTCTCTTAAGCTCATGGAATATCTCCGAAGTTTTTAGAGCTAATCTCAAGTTTTTAGATCTTCACTGAAGTGATTTGCATTTTGCTGAAATGTTTGGAACTTCACCGACTTTTTTAACTTTGCTTAGATTTTCGGACCATTGCTGAAGTACTAGGAGCATATCTTAAGTTGTTCACATGTCGTTGATGCTTTTGAACCTTCACTGTTTTTTTTTAAGGCTTGTTTAAAATATTTAAACTCTGGTTGCGATATGCGAACTTAGCTGAACTTTTGCTTACTAAAACAACATAAATAGTGTTTTGCTAACTCCTCTGAATTTTTTGTAACTTCTGAAATTTGATGATATTGTTGGATCTTTGTTGACGATTTAGGAATTCCGCTACTACAGTTTGCTGAAACTGCTCCTAACTTGCCATGATTTTCACATTGGAATATGAATTGGTTTTAACTCTGGATATAGTATTGTTTGTTTGGCTGCTGAATTGCTTGTACGTTAAGTTTATGTTCATAAAATACTTTTTCTTAAATAAAACAAAACACTACCCATACTATGCACAAAAAACAGGCTTCAACTAAATAATGTCATAATTCCGTCTACTATTTCGCATTCTGCATCATTTCTGTGAGTGTCCATCTTACCCTTAGAAGTGTTCGTCCGAAAAATGTCCGAGAAAAGCATGGTTTTTATTGTAGATTAAAAAATATATTTTTTTTAAACTCACAAGCAGTAATGACTTTTCTTATAAAATATGAGTATAATGCATAAGAGGAGATGAACCAGCCTACGGCTGAAAATCTCCTAAATAAAGAAAAAAAAAAATATATATAATGCATAAATATATTGGTATTATTATTATTTAGCTTTATTTAGGAGGCTTTCAGCCTTAGGCTGGTTCGCCTCCAAAAATATATTAGTAGATTTTCTAACTTAAACTTAAGATGTCCGTCTTTACCTACTTTCCACTAGTGAAATTTTTGAAGCATTTCATGGAGACGCTTGGTCCGTATGTGTGACAATGCACAGTGGTTCAGAATGCAGATTTAGGTGGAATGATATGTTTTGAGCCTAAAATTGAAACTTTTTTGTTTGAATAAATTAAGGTATACATTTTTTGGCAAAATTATAGCTGAGCTAATTTCAAGCAACTTTGTAGAAAATAACTTTTTTGTATCTCTTAAATTGGCCGATTTAGAGCTATTTTCTTGAATTGAGTTAGGGTGGCTCTTAAAAAACAGTTGTTTTGCTCTAGTTTTCTTATTTCGAATTTCTCAGCTAAAGGTGTCTTCAAATAACTTTTAGATCTTAAGAAGGCGCAAATTTTTGCTGCACAAAGTTTGTCAATATCTTTCGCCGATCAAGAGTTATTGACGTTTTTATACTAAAAATATGCCCTTTTAAAATGTTCATATCTCTGGCTGGGGCAAACAAAAAAAAAAAAGTAACATTTGAAAAGTGCATATTTTTAGTATAAAAACGTCAATAACTCTTGATCGGCGAAAGATATTGACAAGCTTTGTGCAGCAAAAATTTGCGCCTTCTTAAGATCTAAAAGTTATTTGAAGACACCTTTTGCTGAGAAATTCGAAATAAGAAAACTAGAGCAAAACAACTGTTTTTTTAAGAGCCACCCGAACTCAATTCAAGAAAATAGCTCTAAATCGGCCAATTTAAGAGATACAAAAAAGTTATTTTCTACAAAGTTGCTTGAAATTAGCTCAGCTATAACTTTTCCAAAGAATGTATACCTTAATTTATTCAAACAAAAAAGTTAGATTTTTGATTTTAATGATAATAGGAGCCACCCTAGAATTCATTGTCATAAAAATGAGGGCCTAACTATAAGGAACAACTTTGTAGAAGATACTTTTAGTCTAAAGTTTCAATTTCAGGCTCAAAACATATCATTCCACCTAAATCTGCATTCTGGACCACTGTGCAATGTTTGCAACATTCCTGAAGGGGATAAAGTGAATTTTTTGACAATGTTTGCACCATTACTGAAGGGGATACAGTGAATACGGTGATATTGGCATTCTTAGGCTCTGAACCATTTGGTGGATTATTTTAACTTTTGGTTAAAATTTGACAGATGAAAAGTTATCGATTAACCCTGCTATCCGAGCATGGTTATTTCTGACAGACAAGAAGTTAAATTTTGACAACCGTGGCTCTAAAACCGGTCGATCGACAGCACGGGGATTTTCGAACATAGAAAATAACTTTCGAAATGTCACTTTTAACCACGAGTTAAATTTAACTCGGCAAATGGTTCACAGCCTTAGGCTGTGTTCCATTTGCTGAATTTTCACTTAAATTTGACAGATAGAAAATTTTCAAATAAACCTGCTATTCGAGCAGTCCTATTTCTGACAGATCAGGACTTAATTTAGGCCTTTTTAATGGGAACTAAACGATCGATTCAACCTCTGGTGGTGAATAGGAGAACGTTAAAAAGAGTGTTGTGAGCAGAAATTTTTGCCTTGAGGCATAGGAAGCGGAACCCTTTTTTACTTTTCCTGATAAATTGATTCATCTGAAATGCTCCAAAACTTAATCTACAGTTGAAAAATTTAATTCTGTAACGTTTTTGCAAAGTTCCTGATGCTGTACAGGAATATTTTTTGTTGCGAAAAATGAAAAATTAGAAAAGTGCCTTAGTGGTTATGATCTTCCGGATTTCTTGTGTGTGGATAGTAAGGGTACAAATCAGTTCAGATCTGTGGAAAATCGTACAATAAGACAATTACCGATCGAAATTGGCAAGATGATGAATGAAAAATGCTTTAATTTGCGTTGTGAAAAATAGTTATTCTGCTGTAAATAAACGGTTTGGTGACGTTTCTTCTCGAACTCGCGTGGCGCACTCTACGTTGATGGTGCATTAAAAATGCGTATTTTGACAAACGCCTTTTTGAAAATCGGACGATCAGCAAGAGAGGGATTTTCGAAGAGAATAATTTATTTTCGAAGTGTCAAATTTAAGTCAAAATTCACCAAATGGAACGCAGCCTTAGTAAGTATGTCCTTCCGTGGCTTACAGAGCACTATGGACCGGAGACGAAAGTGGTCTTTCAGCACTATACCACACAGCAAAAAATAAACCTTAATATTCCATCCAAGAGGATGCACTTCAATCATGTCGAAAATCTCATGTAATTGTATGGCCACAACAATAAACGAATGCAGTAAAAGCAGTGTAATGTCAGTTTATGCACTGTATTAATGATAATTTTGTCCTTTTGGCAAGTAATATTACACCATATTTCCAACACGATTGAAGTGCATCCACTTTGATGCGATATTAAAATAAGTTTTTTACTGTGCACGCCTGAACCGCATGCAGAATTGGCCGAAAGATATGTGGACATCATTCAGCCATGATATTAACCCCTTGTATTATTCAGTGTGGTGCATCATGAAGGCCTATGGCCTGCGTCAAACACCACTACAGTACAGCAAGCCTCAGACAAATATTGACCTGTACCTGGAGGGATGTGGATCCGGACTATATTATCAGAACCTGTCGAATATTTGAGGCCGTAATTGAGGCAAATGGAAATTCTATAGATTATTAACATAGGCTTAAGTTCTTACAAACACATCCCTTTTGAATAAATGATTTTTTCCACACCGAATTTTTTTAGATTTTTGTTTGTTTTCACAGCGATTAATGGTTTAATTTTTTGATTCAATTCAGCATTCCAAACCGGCCCTACCCGATGTGGATACCGGAGGACAACAAATAGATTGTTTGTTGGTAGTTTGAAAAGCTCAAACACAGTGTATCTCAAAATTGAGCGTACAGCCAGCGTTGCCAGGTCATTTGCAGAAAAATCTGGACCAAGTAAAATATAAAATCTGGAATTCTCCCAAAAATCCTCTTTTTAACATAATGCTATTGAAATCAAAGTGATGTGCCAATCTCCCGTAAAAATAGGTTAGTGTGCTCATCTGGAATTTATTTAAAGTACTAGAATGGTTATAAATTACATGTTTAAATAATTTAACAAAAGTAAATAACTTGTTAGCATTGCTAAAATCATCATTCTCCCTCAAATTTGTAATAATTCCCAAGAAGTGGCTCAATTTTGTGTCCATTTTTCTCTATTAAATTTACAATTTACCATTTCCTTGGTACACTCTTCAGAATGACCGTCTCACTCTTCTCAGACTTATCCGATAATTCCCTTTAAACTGCTTTGTAGGTAAGGTCAGAATTGTTTTGAAATGCTTGCATTTATTACTTGTAAAATGCTACCTAAGTACTCAAGCACTTTTCCAAAATGGTTTTGAAAGTCTTCCAGAAATTGCGCTTATTTCTTTCCTTTATTCAACGTCGGTCTCTGTTCCGCAATCAAGTGCCAATCACCGACGGACATCGATAGCCATCCATTGATGGCAATCGAATGTGCAGGAAGGCAGCTTCCACACCTGCGTAGGAGTAGGATATCGCACCCATTCAACACACCTGGGCCGGGACCAACGGCTTTACTTCCCTTCCGAAGGAAGACGTGACCAGAGATTTTAATGCCTCAGAAAAATCCCACCGACCTCGGCTGGGATTGAACCCAGACTCATCGGGGTGTTAGAAAGCAGTCACGCTTACCTCTACACCACCGGCGCCGGCTTAGAAATTGCGCTTAAAATTTTATTAAAATTAATCTCCATAGAAACATTGGACAGAATTCCATTGAAATTATTCTCACGATTCGTATCACATTGTATTTCCTTTATTGACAAAATCTCCATGCAATTGTCATCAGAGTTGACAAGACCAGAGGTTGCACAGACTGAATATTTAACACTAGACAACGGACAACACACCCAAGCAGGGTTGCCACGTCATTTTCTGAAAAATCTGGGCCAGTCTAAATATAAAATCTGGATAAATCTGGAATGCTCCAAAAATCCTGTTTTTAACATAATGCTACTGAAATCAAAGGGATGTGTCAATCTCCCGTAAAAATCGGTCAGTATGATCATCTGGAATTTATTCAAAGTTCACCAGAATGTTTATGAAATCCATGTTTAAAAAATATATAAAGCCAACTTGTTAGCATTGCTAAAATCATCCAAAAGTTAAGAAAAGTATTGACACAGTGTTCCCAAAAAGTTTAAGTATCCATTACGCAGCATTTCAAAATTGATTTAAATTTTTGGTAAAATACTGCAGCAAATATTTTTAGGATTCTGAAACAGCAAGGGTCAAGCAACTTTGTTGGGATGATCTCAAAAAAAAAAAAAAAAAATAATTGTCGATTTAGTCCTTAATATTTGATACAGTGCCAGAATATGTTTTAATTTTTTTATTAGGTTTAAATAATTGTAATATAACTCTACGATTGATCAGACTTCCAATTTCATTTTTGACATCATACAACTCACAACACTCACTATACCAGTAGGCAATTTTATTTTAAACTAAAATTCTCCTGGCTGAAGTGAGAATCAAAGTCTAACATCGTGGTACTCACAAAAAGTTTACCTAAACTACGGGTAACTCCACATGACTGACCATTACAAATAATTGTATGCCACAGAATAATATTATTATATAACTAAAGTGAAAGTATGAAAGCGTCATTTTTGAAGTCTCAAGATCTTGAAATGATTCTAAATTCTGGAATTTATATTTTTCCTGGGTCCAAGATCATGAAGTTTTTTGTTAGTCTGAATTTACTTCATTTACAGAGTTCAATTTTAATCATACTTCTATTCTAGATTTCCCTTAACTAATCTTGATATTATCGAAACTTATAACATTCTAAGAGTGCTTAGCATTATCTCTTGTAATATCTTATAAATCAGTCTCTGATTCCACAATTTCCTCAAACTGGTAATAATTTTCAAGAATTGGCATAATTTTGTCTCATTTTTTCTCTATGAAATTCCCTAACAATATTCTTGATAACTTCCTTGGTAAGCTCTTCAGAACGACCGTCACATTCTTCTCAGACTTATCATTTGAACTGCTTTGTAGGGAAGATCAGAATTGTTTTGAAATCCTCTTCAGTATTTCCTAAGTACTCAAGTACTTTACCAAAAAGGCCTTGAAAGTCTCCCATAAATGGCCAGATTTCTTAAAATTTGATGTAAATTAATCTCCATAGAAACATTGGACATACTTCCATTGAAATTATTCTCACGATTCGTATCAGCATTCTCCTTAAGTTTCATTTTAGAATTTTCTATGATTACTCTTCCGAATTTTAACAATTTCCTTTCTTGACAAAAATCTCCATGTAATTGTCATCAGAGTTTGCAAAAAACAATTTACACTTCACTGTAAACTATTTTCAGAATTACCTAAAAATTCTGAAATTTAGGGCAATTCAGACAGCTAAGGTAACTCAATATTTACAGGTACTTTAAAACTCTATTTAGAAATCCAATTAGTTATCCTTAAAAATATCACGAACATATTTCAAAGTCCTGGTGGTTGTCTATATTCAAAAGTCTTGCTAATTTTCCAAAGCTCAATTTATTGTTTTCAATCCTGAACAGTTTTCGATTTCTCTAAATTCCAAAATTAGGAAAATTCCTCCAAGATTCAAAAAAATAATAATTATAGCCAAAATCTATGCAAAAACTCAAAATAAAAAACAAAACATGGCTCGATATTTTTAAAAAATTTAAGATTTTTGACAGTCAACAATGTTTAGAAAATGTCTCATTTTTTATGATTCTGCAACCCATTGCAAACATGTTGTAACAATTCAATGTATTACGTTGCAATAACGTCCAACTTTGATGGCCTTAAGTAACTAAAGTAGTAAGTTTGGCTTTTTATTTTTTGATTAGAGGGTCCATTAATTGCAGTGATATTTATGACTTCTTCTTCTTTTTCGCTTTTTAAGCTTATTGCATATGGCATATTAGCTTATTGCGTGCTCTCAACTTAGTGTTCTAGATGCACTTCCACAGTTATTAATTGAGAGCTTTCGATGCCTGTACCATTTTTGCATTGGTATAATTGTGTGGCAAGCAGGGTTACTTCCACTCACTTGCTATAAAAAAATGTTTTTTCGGAATTATGAAATCATGAAATAGAATAATGCAAATTAGTACTTGTATGTTACAAGAAGAGGTCGTGAAGTATATGTTTGACTCATAAAACCTGTCAATTTCGCTTTGAGGGCGTCACAATCAGCGGTCTTATGATTCGTGAACGTTCACTCAGAGTGAGCGCTCACGAGTTGTAAAATCGCTGACTGTGACGCACTGAAAGCAATATTGACAGATTTTATGTGTCAAACATATACTTCACGACCTCTTCTTGTAACTTACAAGTACTAATTTGCATTATTCTATTTCATGATTTCATAATTCCGAAAAACATTTTTTTATAGCAAGTGAGTGGAAATAACCCTGGTGGCAAGTCCAATCATACTTATATGCCCAGGGAAGTCGAGAAATTTTCCAACCCGAAAAATTCCTAGACCGGACCGGGAATTGAACCCAGCCACCTCCAGCATGGTCTTGCTTTGTAGCTGCGCCTTTACCGACTGAGCTAAGGGAGGCCCCGATATTTATGAAGCAACACATTTTAAAAATCTGGGAAAATCTAAACATATTTAAAAAATCTGGAAATAAACGTGATCTGTCTGTGTATCTGGCAAGACAACTGAAAATCTGTAAAATCCAGATAAATCTGGAATACTGGCAACGCTGCACCCAAGGATGGAAAATTTCATTCAGTTGCATTCTTCTTGCCGACTGTATGCTTTGCTTTGACGTTTCTCTTTCGATCATTCCCAGTCGCATAAAAACTCTCCCAATCAACTCTGTAGACTGTTTACACCGATGAATTCATGAATCAGCAAATGAAGCGACTGAATGACTCTAACAAATTGACACACGCTATATCCACATTCATTAGGAATCATTTGAGTCATAGGATTGCTTTCTAAAAAATCATTCGTGAATCAAATTTCTGAATCCATATGAATGAAAGATTGCATTCATGAAGTTGTGTGTAGAATGGAATAGAAGTCAAATCGCAAATGGTATTCTTCTATGCTTTTCGCTGGTCACGCTTATTTGACAAGGTTTTTTTTTTCTCGCTCCGTAATAAAATTTTCTATTTGCACTTCATATCCGTCTTCCAGAATGTTTACGCATCTGTAGGGAGTGCATTGCGAACTCTCAACATACTGTTTTAGATGCATTTCCACATTTATTAATTGAGAGCTTTCTATGCAAACCACAAGCACAGTGATACTCTAGGGAAGTCGAGAAAATTTTCAACTTGAAAGATTCCTTCGACCGAACCCATTGCCTCCGGCTTGCTAATTTCGTGTTTTTTAGGTTATCTGAGACCCCTGCGAGACGTAAAATACGGAAATCGTTACTTCTAATTTTACTAGGTAAGCAACCTTTTAAAAATAATTATAATTCCAGCCAGTTCGAAGGATTTATTTATATTCAACAGAGCCATAATTAAAGCAGCATAAATCACATCAGTTTAAGTCATCTTCCTCACTCATCAACAGAAAAATCTTAGTTTTAGCAGGAGAAAATTCTCGACGGATGCTGCTGTTAGGTTCATCCAGCGATCAGATAACATAAGCTTCAGTGCACTAAATCCACGTTCAACTGAAACCTGTGTAGCTGAACTTGTCATAACGATCATCACAACTCTGTAAAGCTCGGGATTGATGCATTCTAAGCTTCCCAGTATTTAACCAGATCAAAATGAGTTGGTGGTTCATTGCTCTTAGATGATCTTGGACGTGAAGTCTCAATTATAGGTACCTTCTCCCTAATTTCGAGCTGCTTTATTGTCTGTGCGATGGAACATTTGCTGGTCATCGATGAGTTTCCTTGTGTATCTTCTTTAAAAAAATCCTGCCAAGATTATCTCCATATTATCTTCGTTTATGTCGTTGTTTGAAGCATCGCTGGAATCGTCGGCTTTGCCATTTACACACCGTAACAATGGTTATGGTCCGATAGCAACAATAGAAACCCCACAATGCACAACATGAAGTCAACATATTGAGTATATTGAATGGTACAAAAAATAAATTTGCTATGAGCCCCCGATTTACACGGTATGTTGTGCCGTCCACCCACCGCAATTTATCGGTTGTGCTTTATCAATTTGAGCTGATTTTTAGTATGTGATTAGGGTTAACCATAATATAGTCACCTATTGAAAATCACTGCTGAGAAATCTGAGGGTCGGCATCATTCACCGCGTAAATCGGGGGATTCCTATAGTGTACTATCGAAATAACGAGATTTTGAGAATATTGAGTACTGAGGTAGGTGCTTTTCTATGGATTTATTACAGGAAGCCATCGAATAGCACGGTGAATGGATGAGTGATGAGCATATATTAGGTTGATACTTAGGTTGATCACGTAGGAAAAATCAGTTTAATTGGATGGAACACAGCCAAGAAATAACTATGAGAGAACTGAACCACCCACCGTGCTCTTGCAAGAATTTTCGTTTTGTTTGCCTTTTTAACAGAGTGGTACCATTGTTTGCGGATGAAGTTTTAGCCGGTATCCCTTTTTACGAATTCTTTGCTTCCTGATTTTTGATATTAAGAATACTGACCCCAAATGGTATATTTATTACCATAAATCGGCTACCAACGAATGAACAAATAATTATGCATAAATCTTCATCTGGAAACAATATATGGTTTCATACTTACTTGGATCTGCTTTTTATCATTCGAAGAAGTTCTCTTGGATTCCAGGAAATTGAAGCGGGGATCAAGGAAGATACATGCTTTGAACTTAATGCTCTCAGTGAGTTTTGCAAACGCTTTGGGAATCGATCCACAACGATCCAGGTGAATGTTTTGCAAACAATCATTGTGAATCAATAAATGCATTAATAAACGATTCTTCTGTCGTTCATTCATAGAACGATGAATGCATTGTAGGAATGAACCAACGCATGAACAAAAACATCAATGATCGCTTCCTTTGCTTTCGCTCCTTCATTCACGGGAATGCGTTACTCTCCATAGATATGGTTACTGAGATTGAAATTTTTCCAAGAACATGTTTGTAAATGATTTCAAATTGAGCGTTAGGCGATGCGATTTTTTCCATCACTGAACACATCACACCCATTAGACCAGTAGGGAAATTTTTAGGTTGCCAAAATTTGCACCGGCTGGAGCGGGAATCGAACCCTCACTTCGTGGCACTCACAATACGCCTAAATGATGCGTGACACCGCACGACCCCGAAGCCCACAAAGATGGATGTAATTCTACTCAGAAGTAGCTTAAAATTCTCCTTTGATTTCACAAAGAATTAGCCTCACACTTAACTGTGAACTATTTGCAGAATTATATTAAAATTCCAATAATGTCCAATGTTGATGACCTTTAATAATTAAAGTAGCAAGTTTGGCTTTTTATTTTTTTATTAGAGGGTAAATCAATTGCAGTGATATTTTTAAAGCAACATGATTAAAAAATCTGGGAAAATCTGGAACATATTTAAAAAATCTGGAAATATACGTGGTCTGTCTGTGTATCTGGTAAGACGACTAAAAATCTGGAAATCCAGATAAATCTGGAATACTGGCAACGCTGCGTACAGCGGTCCTTCAATTTTAGAAAAATAACTTTACGAGCACAAGAAAGATAGATTTCTGAATTTTAGGTTGCTGTTTCGGTTATCGGTATAGTATTGTCCTTATTGGGCTGAGTGGTAAGAGTTAGAGCTATTTTCGAAAAACTTCACATTTTCACCAAACTTTTTGAAATTTTTGTTATGCTAAAATAGTTTACTACGAAAAAAATTGAAAATCGAGCGTATTACTAAAATTACTCAAACTTACCGGCTCTGTCAATAATGGCCAAAGGTATACCGATAACTCAATAAATGGTTGTTCAACCACCAGCCAAGCTTTAAAAAATCTATCTATTTAAAAATTCAATCAGTTGTACGCTCAATTTTGAGATTCAGTAACCCCTCCATATATGCGGTGGGTGGTACCGTCCTCCCACCGCTGTTTCTCGGTTGCCCTTCAATTAATTACGCTGATTTTTGGTATGTGATTAGTGGCAACCGTAAAGTAGTTATCTACAGAAAATCTGCTCAATTGGTTAAATGACATTCGAGAAATTGCGGTGTGTGGACGGTACCACCCATCGCATATATGGAGTAGCTACTGTATCTCAAAATTAACTACTAATACTACACGGGAACAAATCAAAAATCAGAAATGATAAAAATTACTCATGATTTCATGAACATATCGTATTTTCATGTTATGAAAATACACCATGAATAATATTCACGATATCATGAGCTATGTTTGCGTAACGCACCCAAGATTCCCGAAATCGTGAAGCATCAGAGTTAAAATCATGAACTACATTCATGAGTTTAACTTTTAGTTTTTAAACCAAAACAATTATAAAAAAACTATGCATTAGACTGGATTCGAACCAAGAAACTTACGATCATTAAACCCACTAGACTATCAGCACTTGTATAAGACGGAAGGCAAAAGGCGTATAAGAGATACCTATGTAGTGTGGTGAACACGGTTTTCAGGTAACGCTTGAAGCGGTCATGATTGCGCTGCATTATGAAATCATGAATTTCCATAACGAAATCATGAATCTTTGTTATGATTTCATGGGATGGCAAGTTTTTTGATTTCATGATTTTTTATTCATGAAAATGGAATCGGATTTTTTCCCGTGTACCAAAAGTCAAACTGGAGGAATAGTGTTGCATGAGATTCAGTTCCAAATTCCAATTTCGACAAACCATCCAGCGCTAAAATAAGTTTACATCAAATGTGGATCCAGAATACATTCACAAATAAATTAATGAATAACCTGTTTGAGGACGAAGATTAAGAACCAAAGGGAATGGAATGTGCTAAAACTAGTTTATTATTCTGCTTCTAGCGAATTAATTTGAACCATACAGATCTTCCGTGGCTTAGCCACGGATGAGTAATTAAAACTGAAAGGAGAAGTGTTATTGAGCCTCGCTGGATCGGGTTCGATGGATTAATCAAAAAGATAAGTGGCCATTAAACTATTTTTGACGGGATGTTTTACCCAAACGCGTAAGGCATCTAAAGTGACTCGGTGCCAACTTCATGCATGATTTCTACGTTTCCATTCTCCAGAACTACCAATTAGCAATTGGGGAATTCCACATGTCAGTCGAAAATATAAATAAACCACTCACCATAACTACCCCAGTCAACGATTAAACATTTCCTCATGTCACTCACGGTGCTCTCCTCTCAATTGCAGTAAATCGGGACATATCTCCAAAAAAATTAGTGATCAAAGTGAGCGCTTAAATTTGCACACTCAACTGAGTGCCCCCCCTTTTACTAGGCTCGACGCGCTTGCTGCTTGTAGAGTGGGAGTCAAAGCACAATTTTGCAGTCGGACGTACGTCTTTGATCGGTGGAACAGTCTGTCTCGCAGCAGAGGTCCATACACCCGGACTTGTTCTGAAAAAAATGCTATTGCTCGAATGACTCCGAGTAAGCTGGGTAGGGGAACCAATCGCTACCGTGATAGACGAAGATTTTGATTACTTTTTCCTAAAAAGCACCTTGGTGCCATTTTGGCGTGGCCTACTACCAGTGTCGATCTAAAGTTCACCGACGAGAAGCAGTCGGCTGCGTTAGTCGATAGTAGGAGGAGATTTGTCAAATTTTCTAAGCTTTTTTTTAATTTTGAGGTCACGTTGCTGCTGCTGCGGCCACACTATCATGTGGTGTGGAAGGATTGGGGCTGACCGAAAAAAATGCGTGAATTGTGGGACGACAGGTTTGTGTCACGGATTGGGCTAGTGACAGAAACCAGTCTGGCTGGCGGCTGGCGACATGGACTGTTCAGTGTTCTTCGGGCTCTGGGTTTTCTCCGAGGAGCAGTCGAAGTTCGCAAGAGTCTTACGTAATTGTCTCGCCTTATGTTTCGCTCGAACAAAATAATTTCAGCGATTCAGAAAAAAAACATGGATATGAGTGTTAACGGTTGTTTATTCGCCGATAAAGAAAGGTGTATGCGTAAGGCAAAGTCTTAGGAGAGGTAATTTTCTGCATGTTTCAGAGTTGGGAGTACGTTTGCCACGTAGCCACATATTTCTGTTAGAAGTGCGCGAATTGAAATTCACGAAGGAATTTTTGAAAGTTGAATTTGAATGTACGAAAAACGACGAACCGTTGTTGGTTACTTGCGATTTTTGTTTCGGTGTACCAGATTTATTGCTTGACAAGGTGGAACAAATTTGCGCTACTTATTGCATGTCGACACACTTTATTTGTCATGCCACTAGTTGCAAGACTTGTTGACCTAGTATTAGGATAAAAATAGCATTATCGACAGAGTAGAATAGTGGCTGGGAATTCTCCAACTGACGGTGCATTGAACGGTTGGAAAATGCAAACTGTTCTTAGGTTCTATGAATCTCCGTATGATTCAGTCTTGAATCAAGACCAAGATCAACCGCCTCGAAGTTGTCCCTGAAATCTACCCGATGGGTATACATGTTCGTATATCGGATTTCCCCACAATATGCTCTGAACTCGTTGACAGTGTCAACCTTCGAATGGAACTGAAATGCACATTTCGCACTAATAAAATTGGATTAACCGCCACCGCATGGATGACATAAGTCAGCAACCTTGAGTGACGCATTCCTTATAGGCATCAACGCAGTCGATCCTGTCAGATCTATGAACGTTAGTCTGCATCCAGTCGCAGGATCCAAATATAGATCTGCATCAAATAACTTTCAGTGACGTAAAGCTTTTCCTTTCTGTCCCCCCAACTTCCCCACCCAACATTGCCACAATTGTTTCTGTGGAAGGTGGTGCAGTAAAAGGGAGACCCAGTTGTTGCCCGTCAATATGCGAGAAGGAAGCCTTTAATGGGTGAAATCAAGAAAACTGCTTTTGTTTCGTAAAAGGTGAAAGCGTTTTGCACTGTTGGTTGGTTGATGTTGGCGAAGTAAGTTTTGTATAGTTGTATGCAAAGCGATTGAAAGAGCGGACATGAATGTACAAAAAATAAGACTGCAAGCAAAATAACAAACTGTCGCGATTGATAACATCTATGCGAAACGTGACACACAACACAACACAACACAACTCAAAAGATGAAAGAAGCCTTTCATCAACTGCAAATGGACAATCGACGTTGGACGATGACAGACGGTCATATGAGGTGACGCCAACGATGACGCCAGGTTAAAATGTTGTGTCTGATGGCTGAGATGGGGGTTCAACTTTCATCTTACAATTAAGTGAGGTGATTGTTTTGCAGCTATTGGAATAAGGATCTCGATTGGCTAATGGGGTATGCTCCACCGAAATTTATCACTTTCGGTGTTTGGAAACCGTGACTGCATGCATGTTGCTTGTATACTTGAATTGTGTAACACGGTAATTGCGATATATTTGTGTTCATTACAATTGAACCGCGGCAAATGACACGTGCGTGCCGAAAATGTATCCAAATTGGTATTACTAATTAAGGTCAATATTTGATTTAGAAATTAGCCGGTAGGTGATGTGTCACTTGAGTTGTCTTGATCCATCGTACAAGTTCAAAGATTTGGTAATGATTTATACGGTTTGCTAACAATTGTATTTGAGATTTTTCATTTATTTGCTTTTCTGATATTTCGCAAAGTAGCGGGTTCCGGGGCTGGGTGTGTTTGCTTATTTTATTTGAAGAGGCTTACACCATCCTGCGATCATTCACCTCTCAAAGGCAGCTTTCATTAAGTACGACATCATTAAGGGATACTCGCACTATTTTGTTATGTTTTTCCTATGCTTAGTGCATTGCTTGTCACTGATTTAAATAACTGCCCCCTTACAATATGACGTCGAGGTCGGAGCGCAGTTAAAAAAACACCCTGTGGTAAAATACCCGTTGTGGGTTTTCATAGCTTTTAAATTGTTATAGCCTTAATTTGTTAAGCAGCATTGCTAGCTCAGTACTTAAACTATAGCATCTATGTATAAAAAATCCCAGATTTATGCTTGGTTTACACTACTGCAGGATCTTAACGGTGATTAACCATATTTGAGGTAAATTGGCCAATTTTTTTTGCCAGAAATTGTTACGTCAGTATTAATCAGCAGCGAAAAAATGTTTACATTATGCTGACAAGCATGCGACAAGCTCTCCAGCATAAGTTTAAACTAGACGTTAGGCATGACAACATCAACTATATGGGGGTACACTTTGTGAAATCCGAGAATGGAACATGTAACAAAATTATGAAAGATTTTGAGCGCTAATAACTCAGCTGCTCCTGGACCAATTTCAAGGCTTTTACCACCAATCGATCAGAAATATTTCTACGGATCTGCTAAATTTGAGACTTCATCCTTTTTTTTAATTTCACTGTTGAAAACTGCACGAATGTGCCACTGTTGCTATGATAATTGAAATTATCACCGATTTCCCTACCACAGATTTCAATGATGAATTCCATCTGGTTTCACCAAACGGTGTTTATTCAATTACCGAGTGGTGAGTGGTGGTGTTCTCCAGTACACAAATAAAGGCTACCTGCAAGCAGCGAGCTGCAGCCCACATCAGCCCACATCGGAATCAGTAGCTTTTCGTGAGTCGGTGTGGGCCATCTATGTCAAGCGCATCATACTAAAGAGTATAATCAGAGAGATCCCCGCTCAAATTCCTATTCCTACACAAAACACAAGCTCCTGCTGCAGTTAAAAAATAAGATTTATTATATAAGACCACGTAGTCCTACGTTACCATTGCGTACAACCCCATAGGGCTGTCTCTTGTAGTTATTATTTTGGCCTATCCTTCCTGTTGTTAACCATCTTCCATGTCCGAACTAAATCATTTTCGTTTGCATCTTAATTGGTTTAAGTTCGCCCGCTTTCAGAACTTTGCAACGCGTGCTGAAGTATGATCATTTCGATCTTGCTGCCTGTTCTGATTGGCACTGCGTTTTCGCTAGAAGTTGGTCAGTCGGGAACTGACCGGTGCCGGCAGGGCTACGTGCTGCGTTGATCAGTACTCGTCATAGAACTTACTCTTCATATGAGGACACTAGGAGTGCTAATACAGCAATATCATTAACCAAATTAAAGTTTTGCATTTAGAATAGTGAAAAATCCATTCTGGTGGTTCTCAAACTTCATTCCAATCCAGTGGCTCTCAAAGTTCCGTTGACTGCGACCCACTTTTAAAAATTGCATAATCTCACGATCCATCAAATTTGAAGATATATCACCTCAAACCACCAGCCAAAAACGCGTGACTTGTAAATCACATGAATACCATTAGAATGTCAAAATAGCTTAAAATAGCTTCAAACAGCCAAAAATGGTAAAAATTGAGTTACAACGCGAAAGAAGCTATCAAAACGCTTAAGTGACCGTTAAATGATCATTATCATTTTAATTCGGGTTATCATGAAAATTCGATCTTATAATGCCAAAATGAGCTAAAATTCGCCAAATGGCCTTAAAATTGCAAAACAGCTTAAAAATCTTCAAATAGCTTTGAAAACATCATAGAGCATTTCCACCCCAAAACACACAAAAAAAAAATACCATTTTGTATAGATCTTTTCCGATTTGAATGAAAATTATCTGCTTTTATGTTGGTTACAAAACAAAGGTTGCATTTTTTGGATTGTCGGCTATCACTTTTCAACAACTTTTCGGACATAACTTCAGTTGTCTTCGCAAAAAAATATTACGAAATTCCAAGGGAGGAACCCTTCGAGAAAATAAATGTTTCATTATATTTTGACCAGAATTTACTGATTTTTTTTCTATCGGTGTATTTTTTCTCATATAACATTTATTTATCTACAATTTCTTCTGAGATGCAGTTTTGTTCAGATAAGTCATTTTTAAGCTATGATTTTTTGAAAAAAATTAAATCCGGTTTTAGATACGGCAAAAAAAAATCAAATTTAAATGACAAATGCTGCCTTGGGTTGTAACAAACATATAAACAAAGTTTTATTCAATTCGGAAAGGGTTGAGACGAAATTGTTATTTGTGCGTTTTGGGCTGGCAATGTTGGAAATTTATTTATATTATAAAATAATAAATAATAAGGACCTAAAATGGTACTCTGAGAAAATCAATGTTGCATTATTTATTGACATGAATTCAGTGATTTTTTACTATCAATGTATTTTTTTCTTCTCAAAGTACATTTAATTACCGTCAACATAATCTCAGATGTCATTTTGGTCAGATAGTTTACAGTGGCAGTCAAATTTAATTATTTTTGATCCTAAAATCTCCACTGTAACATGGTGAGAATACTTGGTATGCTTTTTCAAATTCAAGAAAGTGGATTTAAACTTCACTGAAAATAATTTTCTTCTTCAACTGCTATGGTCATTGAAGTGTGTCTTAGTAACAGCTATCAAAAACAAAAAACTACGAGGTTTACCTGTATTCGAGCTTCATTTTCAAGCTATAAAATGAACTCGAGCTTTGTCTCTTTCATACAACCTGTTCAACGCATAATTTCTCCAACGTCCAGCTAGACTATCAGCTTGAAACGAAAATGAAAAAGAAGCACGATTAGCATGAAAGGCTGGCTGTGGATTTTCACGTTGATGTGTTTCATGAAAGACGAAACTATCAAAGTCAAGAAAATATAACTCTTCCGCTTCACCGAAGCATGAAAGAAAGACCAATGAAGCGACGGGAGAAAGAGAGACAAGCGATTGAAAATTTATGTTTAGACGCCGATTCAGTTTCTAGAATGCTGCGAAGCTGTTCGACTTCAACAGAAAAATGAAGCGAACCAAGTTACCAACAAGTCCGCTAATTCGCCTTTATGCAATAAAAGGCTAATTTGCGGCTATTATTAAGCTTAGCATGCCATATGTTAGCCGTGTATCAGCCTTATATTACCAAAAGGCGAATTAGCGGGCTTGTTGGTTACTTGGGTAGTCTCTTCGTCGAATCGGTTTTGTCGATTGAAGCCAAGGTTGCAAATACACATTTCAGCTAAAATAATGTTTTTCGGAATAATAAAACTAAAAGATGGCATGATGGCATGCTTTACTTGTAACTTACAAGAAGAGGTTACAAAGTATGCGTTTGAAACATAAAACCTGTAAATTTTGCTTTCTATGAGTCACAATCAGCGATTTGCTGATCGCTGAGTGAGTGAGTGAGTAAGTGAGTATGTGAAAAACCGCTGACTGTGACTCTCATGAAGTGAAATAAACAGGTTCAATATGTCAAACACATTCTTTGCAACCTCTTCTTGTATCCTACCAATTCATTTTATGATCATGGCATATAATTATTTCATAATTAAAAAAAAAACATTTTTTTAGCTGAAATGAGTATTTGCAACCTTGATTGAAGCTGATATTGTGACGCCTTGTTCGCAACTGCTATTTTTTAGAGTGATTCAAAAATAAGTCTTCGAAATTTCCAAGATAATGTAAACAGATATGAGGAGTTCCAGGGTAAATAGAAATTAAATTTTTGTCTCGACCTTCTCCGATTGGCATGAAACTTTGCATAAGTGTTTGTCATGGACAATCATTTGCATTTCAGCAAAAAATCGACCATTTTGAGTCATATAAATTATCTACAAAAGATATGCAAAACCAAAGCAACTGTCAGTCTAAAGAGACGAACCAGCTAAAGGTTGAAATTCTCTATAATAATGAAAAAAAAAACTGTCAGTCTATCAGCCAGTTCCATATACGCGATTAGAGAAAACATACATCTACCTGATGTGACCAGTTTTTGAGAGCTTTTAAACCGCACCTTCCTCTGGATAAATAATTATCCATACACATATATTACATTTGGTATGGACTGTGGATACTCGTCAACCACCCTTCTCCCCCAATCCGCCAACTTGCCTTCCTTGTTAATTCGCAAATCTCTCTCCCCCCTAAAAACATAAAAGATTTCCATCCTTGGTGGCTGCTTGTTTTTACTTTGACCTGGGCCTTGGTCCAATTCCTGATCGACTAGCTTGATGTTCTTGTTCAGGCTCTTCTCTCAGCTCCACTGCCATGATTGCTGCCGCTGCTGCGATCAGGGTTGCTTCCACTCACTTGCTATAAAAAAATATTTTTCGGAATTATGCAATCATTAGATGTTATAATGATATGTTGTACTAGTAAGTAACAACAAGATGGTGTAAAGTATGTGTTTGACTCATAAAACCTGTCAATTTCGCTCTCAGAGCGTCACAATCAGCGATCTTATGATTCGTGAGCGTTCACTCAGAGTGAGCGCTCACGAGTCGAAAAATCACTGATTGTGACGCACTGAATGCAATATTGACAGATTTTATGTGTCAAACATATACTTCATGACCTCTTCTTGTAACTTACAAGTACTAATTAGCATTATGCTATTTCATGATTTCATAATTCCGAAAAACATTTTTTTATAGCAAGTGAGTGGAAGTAACCCTGGCTGCGATAACTTGTCTGATTCTAATCGAGCACTTGCTTCCGCTTCCACCCATCCATAGTGCATTGTCGATTCACCTTCACTCATGTTTCTCAAATTCTGTTGACATCGACTTCAGATCTTTTATTTTTATTTTTGAATCTTTACTAAGGATATATTTAGCCACGGGCTAGTTCATCTACGATCTCTTACAACTTCGGATCTGTGAGATTCAGTTTAGCTATATTATACCATAACAACTAACAATAAAAAACGGCCCATCAGCATTTGTAAACAAACTGTTCTTTCTTGAAACTTTCCCCTATCTGATGATGGTGTTGGTTTGCGTGAGCGACCTTCGCTTTGTGAGGAAAGGGCTTTAAGGGCAGATATATATTCGAAACACCTTAAATGGACTTTTAGGCCATGTTGCTGGCTCTATGATTGTTGCTTTGGGTTGGTCATTGGCCATATTTCGTTGAGTAGATGTGATGTGAAATGGCTATGACAGATAATGTATTTGACCATGGGGAGCCATAATTCAGGATATCCGGAACTGGTTCTACGGTGACCATAAGGCTCTGTTATTCATTGTTAGAGCTATTGGTCATATTTTATCGAGTAGATGTGATTTTACATGTCGCTTGATATGTTTAAGATAAATAACAAATTTAACCATTTAGAACCATAATCCTGAATATCTGGATCCTGTTCTACGGTAGCCAAATGGCTCTATGGTTGTTGTTTGAGTGCCATTGGTCATATTTCGTAGAATAGATGTGATTTGATTTGTCGCTTGATATGGTTATCGGAGATATCAGATTTTACCATGTGGAACCATAATCCGGAATATCCGGACCGGTTCAAAGGTGACCATATGGCTTTATGATTTTCGTTTTCAGAGCCATTGGTAATATTTTGTCGAACAGATAAGATTTGATACGTCGCTTGGTATGGTAATGAAATATATCAAATTTGACGATTGGGGCCATAATTTGAAACAGCCGGAACCGGTTTTACGGTGGCCATATGACTCTATGGATGTCGTTTTGCATGCCATTGATCATATTTCGTCGAGTAGATGTAATGATATGTCGCTTGACATGGTATGAGACATATCAAATATTACCATACGGAATCATCCAGAATATCCAGATCCTGTTCTACGGTGGCGTCGTTTTCGTTGTCATTTTGAGTACCAGTGATCATATTTCGCCAAGTAGATGTGATTTGATATGTCACTTGATATGGTTATGGTAGATATCAAATTTTACCATATGTAACCATAATCCAGAATATCCAGAACTGGTTCTACGGTGACCATATGGTTCTATGGTTGTCGTTTTGAGTGTCATTAGTCATATTTCGTCGAGTATATATGATTTGATGTGTCGCATGATATGGTTATGGTATATAATAAATTTGACCACATGGAATCATAATCCGGAACATCCGGAACCGATTCCAAGGTAGGCCTTATGATTGTTCTCTATGATTTTTGGGAGTTCCACGAAAAAAAAATAATTAGGTTGGTGCAATGATAAGCAAGATATCCCAAGTAACATTACAGGTTTTATAGCGGTTTTTTAGCATTCTAAAAGTCTAAATCATGGTCTACAGAACACTCATAAAACCAAAATTGTTTCAATTCAATAAAAATTGATAAAAAAACACCCCCGTTTCAACACATTCTTTAAAATACCGTTCCGATTCAAATTTCAGACGATTCAAATTTCGGACACTTTCATTTTTAATTAAATATTACATCCAGTTAGAAACAAAGTAATAATGTTAGATGATCGTGGAGGGCACTAGTCAAAAAAATTTTAAATTTACAAGACATGTGGATCATATTCGACCGAGATAATCAACTTTTAAAAGTGTCCGAAATTCGAGTTTAAGTGTCCGAAATTTGAATCGGCACGGTATAACAAAGAGGGTGGGGCCTGGAGGAGTATCTCCCAACAGATTTAAGAATCACTCACTGGAACGATGATAAAAATAATAAATATATCGGCCACGGCATCTCTGGGATACAAATTTTTGAATATTACAAGTTGGTCCCGGCCTTTTACGGATTAAGTTCTCTAAACTGTTCCTCGAAAATTTCAAATATTGTTCTCCGAGGGCTTCTACACGCAATACAAATGACATGGACATCATATATAACTGCACACTTTGAAAAAATCATGTAAATTTAGGTGCTCCGAGAGTGACATATACGAGCGTCAATTTGGACATAGATTTGAGTCATAACAGACGCGAAATATAGCTGAATTAAACGTACTTTTCGTCGAGCAACGAACAGTTCAGTCTCGGAGCACTTAATATTACGTGACATGTTTTATTTACGTCTCATCTTTGATGTCAAAGATGGATTCCGTCACGTGTAAAATTAATTATTTCTAAGTGTGTGTGAATTTTTTACACTTTTTGTATATGTTTCTTACAACAAATGTAACGGCAGTACATACTTACAATGGTCTGTAGCGTACAAGCAAGGTTTTCCAGAATGAATATTATCGGATCAAAACCTTCACGAGATGATTTTCCACCCACACTATAATGTGTATACAATTGGGGAAACAATCTTTGTTCAAGAATTTAGAACACATAAAAAATGCAAAATTTCTGAAAAAAACCTTGACCGTCACATTACAATATCTCTTCATGTGGTGAAACATTACAAATTCTGCATACATTTTAAGGAAATCTTTTATGTTACATTTTCTGGTTCGGTATATGCTTTTTATTCTTTGAAAAATCCTTTAAAATTGCTCTTGAAGCATATCCAACAATGCTGAGTTATTATTCGATGTGGACTTTAATCGAAGTTGACGTCATATTTGAACCGCCCCTAAATTCAAATGAACTTCCTTATGAAAGTGTTCCACAATTGTGGGCTGCCTGTAGGTCGAGTTTTGCTGTGCAGTGTTACAAAATTGCCATCACCGACCAGAAAGTATGCTGACAGCCCGCTTATATGTAAGCAAAGCTGGCTTTCAACTCATGGGACGTTCAGGGTTTTGTCCGTCCAGCTCCAGCCGTGTCAGTGGAAATGGTGAAAGATGAAGATTATGCAACTGACCGAAAGATGACGGTGGTGATGAACCGTTCAGGCTCGGGCGCATATTTTTCGAATATGATCATCGCCATCATACTGACAGGCTGAAGCAAAAGCGTCAACCCATCCGTTGCTGCTGTTGATGTTGAGGGGATTGTTTTACGTTTTCCCCAACGACGGAAAGTTTTTACCTCGAGTTGGCAATGTGCATTAATTTATTGATTTTTTTTTGCACTGCTTAATGATTGCTAATGTTCGGTAATTCACTTCCCCGAACCGCTGGTTGCATCCAATTCCCATCACCACCGACGATCGCGAGAGCGGGAGGAAGAGATTTGTTGCTACCACCACTCAGGCTTTTAGGTCTCGCAGAAATGCAGTTAACCTTCGTCTCGCTGTAGTACCCACGAAAAGTAATGACAAAAATATTGCACCGCTCATAAAAGCAAACTACTTAGGCTTGCTTTTAACCCTTGCGCGTTTGCGTTTGCTTCCCGATCTGACTCGTTCCGCACCGGTCCGGTTGAACTCCACATGAGAAAACTAACTTGCATAGTTGAGCGCCCCCGCCTTCACGGCAGGTTCTATGTTGAAACAATTTATCTACAGTTTTATGTCGGAATGCTATTACGACAGCCGCGTAGGAAATGGTACTCTACGGATTAATCATCAGAAATGGTGCGACTTGAGTGTAGTTGTAGGTTTGGTTAAGAGCTATGGGTTCTAACGCTTTATAAGGTGGCGTCTACTCGCAGTTGTAATTGTATGATTCACTGTGTAATTATTATTTTTCCCTTCTAGAACCAGGACACAATTCCCGACCTACGGAAACCTAGATCCGCATCGTTGTGACCTTTCCCTTTTCTTGAAATGCTACCCAGTCACACCATAACCACTCATTTAAAAACAACTTTTCATTCAGTAGAGTCCTTAGCTCGGAAATCGTCCATCGAAGATGACTGTCAAGTTCAACAGCATTGATCTCAATTTCAACCGAAGCGAACTTGTTTAAACGCTATAGCTATAAGAATAGCAGCATCATTGGCAATGGTCGCATCGCAAGACAGGACGCCCTTGATATTTGTGCCGAATTTTAATGCCATTGTACGTGGTCGATGTTCATTGTCGGTGCCAGAACAAGTTCACTATCGACATTTAGGAAGCGCCGACGTCGTCGCAAGGATAGCTGGCTGCGTGCTTGGAGAGCCAAGATGAACCTCTTTTTTTCATTATTTAGGTCACGTCCCATCCCGTCACAGCTGGTTAGCTCGGCGAGGATCGACCTTGCCGGATGCAAAAATGTTTATTTTCAACAATCTTAACCAAAAGCATCAACAGTTCTCGACTGCATTTGCATTGGAAGTATTTCGATCTGTCTAGACGACAGATTTCGATCGGATAGATAAACCAGTCAATCAACATTCTCATACAAGCGCTCTGCTGGTACCGAACTCTACACGAGCGTTTAAATCTTTTATTAGCATATCAACGGTAACCGCAGCAGGTCAGGATCAATCATCAGAGATAACATACTGGTTGTCCTTTAAAACTTTCACGCTTGAACTGGGTTCTAATGGATCAAGAGTCAACATATCGCGCGCTATATAGGAGATTGTCCCCACGATTAATCTATGTGATGTGTGTAAACCTGACCGTATTCAAATTATCACAATTCCTCCCGGATGAACCAATAACAACGGTAATGTCGACATATCTTCTGTGACAAATGTCATGGTCAATAACATTACCTATGCCTCATTTACCTATCGATAACACGGTGTTGTGTGTGCACGGGCGTGCGATTCCGAAAAATTCACATCGAAACTGTCAGCTATCGATCGTTAGTTTGTTTTTCTATTGGAAACGCATTTCATGACCTTGCACCAGTCTTGTGCTATCCAAACAACTAGGTATGCATAAAGCAACCAGAGAAAGGCTGAATAAAAGCCGTTGGTTGACGTCTACCTCCCGAATGCCGAAACGACTCGAACGAAATCGGCGAATGGTGAAATTAATGCTAATTTGTTGCACTCCTAATGTCGTGGCATTGACGTGCGATTTTTTTTTCGTATGTGGGTTGAAGTGTATAACTAGGTGTAGTGAATGTTCGGTTGCTTTGTGGAAATTGACGGTTCGGGTAGTCTGAAATCTTCCAAAATCCCAGAATAATCCACCTACCAGAGGCACGTGCTTTGATTAAATTGAACTTGTATTGGGGAATGGTGATATCCGGAAAATAAAATAGAACCGGTTGCGCTTGAATCGGTTCATCCAGCATAAAGCTCTTAAGTTCAAGAAACCCTTCTTAATTGTTTGACTATGTTAAACCGCACCTCCATGGTACACAGATGCTCAGGTTGACGAACCGTTCCTCCTATATCCGTTCTATGGTTACCGTGCCAGTGCACTCGTCATATTTCTGCAATCAGATTGACAAAATTGTGACTCAGCTGTGTCCATTTTAAATCTGGTACTCGTTACTAAATAATAATGTAACTTCAGAAGACGTGCGTTAGGAATCTGTTACGACCGGAGATAGATATTACACACCTTCCATATTGTCGACTCGCTATTGTAGCCCACTGAAAGGACAGGACTCCTGATATTCAGGAACGTTTGAAACTTATCCGCAAGAGCAGTTCCAGGCCAAATAGCGAAAAAATAAACAAATTTTATCCTGATGAAGGTGGGCCTCTTACACCGGTAAGCTCCATCGAGGATAATACGTGAATCTTGTATTATTCTAGATTTTGCTTAGAATCATGGCGTATTATCCTCAATTTAAATCTCAGATTTCACATTAATTAATGAAAATCCGAAATTTTCTAAAAATACGCAGCCAAAACAAAATCTGACTCTCCCTTTTTATGACACAGACCTGTTGGTCCATATTTGAAAATCTGGATCTCTCCACTGTCACACACACATGTGCAACAAATCTCGGGTAGCATTTGAAATGGGCCTATGTCCAAAACGTAAACAAATCGGGTTCTGATACCATTGTTTAGCACCGCTTGATAGCTACTAGTCGTGTAATATATAATAATTTAATAGTGTATGAGTCTTGAAAATTTTAGCTGAACCTCTTAATGAAGCCGAACATACTATTTGCTTTCGTTATGATTGTATTATAATGTTCTACAAAAGTGAGATTGGAGTCTAGGATTACACTAGGCCCCTTACAAATTTAAATTTTTCTACTTTTTATTCCTTAAAATATGGTTCTATTTTTCTGCTAAATACAATTGCGTTGCAATTTTTACATTGAGTTGGAGTAGACTTTTACTACACCAAGTTTTAAATAAGTTGATTTCATTCTGGAATTCTTCTATGTCGTTAGAATTACACTCAGGTCTTTTTTTACACGGGGGATACGTACCGTGTAAAAAAAAAACCGTGTAAAAAAAACCCACGAGATTTTGATTTTTCGCATGCTTAAATGTTTTTAAAAAATCGGATTTTGATGCCATTTGTAATTAAAGCATGATATGATCCATACAGACATATTTTAAAAATTTCTGTATTTACACCAAAAATTGTGATTTTTTCTAAGTATGCCATTCGATTACCTATAGCTTGAAACGGATAATGTGATTGGAATCAAGTCGATAGGTTGTATCGTTGTCGAGAAATCGTTAAAAACGTACCGTGTAAATCGTGGAAAACCGTGTAAAAATATCCGTGTAAAAAAAACCGCGTAAAAAAAACCGTGTAAAAAAAGACTTCAGTGTACTTATTGTCATGAAGAGCTACATGTCGTCTGCATATATAAGAACCTTTATTTTCTTAAGTATGTAAGAAATGTCGTTTACGTACAAAATAAAAATAATTGGGCCTAAATGAGAAACCTGGGGCACCCCAGGGTGACCGAAATAGGTTTTGAAAGTTTATTTTGAATACGAACTATTTGTTTGCGTTGCGTTAAGCATGATTGGAGCCAATTCAGAAGTCTAGATTCTGAATCTGCAATTTACAGAGTAATAATTACGCCCAAAATGCAACCCGAACTGAATACTTTAAACAAAATATTATTCAAACACGTTACTGAAATTTTTATCATGGAACCGGGTTGCTCAGAAATAATTCCAAGAACTTTCAGGATATCAAAGATTGTTTGTGCAAACGTCAACTAAGTGTGAACAATAACAAGCGGTTGCTGCTGGTAGTGGAATCAATGTACCATCTTCTATGGTGAATTGAATCCTTATCAACTATAACAGATAATTGATCGTGTTTTATTTTCATCAGTTATTACACAACGTAGGAATGTTCTGCCCGTGCGTGATCAAAGGACTTAGGGAAGTCCTCTGCATATTTTTCCTAGACTTCAGGATGATCAGGTTTTATTCTGAAGGTCTTGAATTCTCCAACCATTCAACTAACAGATATTCTTTGATATTACCAGGTTGACCAGATACTATTACAAAGTCTTTCCGGATATCAAAGATATTAAGAAAGATATCTGGAATTTTCTGAAGACTTCAGGATGACAGGTATTATTCTGAAGATCCACAGCCGTTCATCAATTCAAATCACGTCTCTTAGGTTTTTTTCTTCATTGTACCGGGTTGCTCAAAAATTATTCCAAAAACATTCAGGATATCAAAGATCTTAAGGAAGTCCTCTGGATATTTTTCAAAAACTTCAAAATGGTCAGGTTTTATTCTGAAGATCTTGAACTGTGTAACCATTCAAATGACGTCTATGAAATGTTCTGTCACGATACCAGGTTGCTGAGAAATTATTCCAAAGTGCATCAGGATATCAAAGATCTCTAGAATGTCCTCAAAATATTTTCTCAAGACTTCAAGATGAACAAACAGGAACTGGTAATATTCTGAAGATTTAGAAGTGACCAACAATTCAAGTCACGCTTTTCAGATATTTTTTCTCGGTACCAGGTTGCTCAGAAATTATTCCAAATACCTTCAGGATGTCAAAAAAATTCCTCAGGATATTTTCTCAAAACTTCAGGATGACCAGCTATTATTCCGAAAATCTAGACCTGTCGAACAATTCAAGTCACGTTTTTCATGATCCGGCATTATTTTGAAGACTTAGAACTGTCCAGTAATTCAAATCACGTCTTCCAGATTTTCTTTGATGACAACAGGTTGCTCAAAAATAAGTTCAAAGTCCTTCAGGATTCCAAAAATCTTAATGAGAGCCTCTGGACATTTTTCAAGATGTCAGGATGGTCAGGTATTATTCTGATTTAGAACTACCCAACCATTCAAATCACGTCTCAGGTATTTCTGCGCCTTCTGAGCTAAGAGAAACCCTAAAACAGGGGGCAGGGAACGAGGACCTTATGTTAATCATAAAACATCAAAGAACTTACGAGAACATTCACGAAGCTCAGAGATAATCCGAAAAGTTTACGTAATATCAGAGAAGTTTAAAGATTTTTGGACTTCTTACAAGTTTCATAAACTTCCGAGGGGGTTAATGCAGTTCTTTAAGCTTTTGCTTCCTTCGAAACAACTCTTTACGTTCTCTGAACGTCCTGGGAAATTCTAGTCTAATTGATTTGCAGTGTTTAAAACAGTTGTTCTGCATGAATTTGTGACAAGCAAATTAATATTTTCATTCCGTTTCCCTTCCCCTTCCGACCAAACATTGCTTAAAAGTTTCCATGGTTAGTCCCTTGGTATTCCCTAATTTTCGTACCACAGTGCTTCAAATGGTTCCAAATTGGATCATGATTAGCCTCCCAAAATTTGAACGAATTACGAAAGAAGCTGACTCGACACAAACCATTTTTTTCTAGTTCGTTTATGTGTAAGGCTCAATTGCGTTAGCTTTACGGAGCCGATAATTCATTGTTTTTTGTTTGTAACAAAATTCACTTAATTCTATGTCTAGTAGGAGTTTGACCGAATACTCGTGGCTTACCCGATGTTAGAGGGGTACATTTTCGAAGGATAGGAAAAGGGGAGGAGCTTGGGGTAGGGGTTCGTTGTCTCATCAGAGCGATGTCGCCAGTATGAACGGTAGTGTGGTTATAGATTCGTCTGGAGTTCGACCGGTTATGGTCAGTGGGCGACGATGAGACTCATCGAACTACACAAACCATTTCAAGTTAACCTGGAAATTACTATAGGAAAACCATATTTTTTGTTCATATCTATCTAACCAATTCACTATATTTATCTGCTTTATAAAATGATAGCTATTCTCGCAATATTTATTCTCTGCTACAACTTTGTTGGAGACCACTTTTCAATGAACTGTAAGAAGCAAAAGATAATAATGACTCAAGTCACTGATGTCTTACGATTATGCCCAATCAACTGTTCAGCTGGCAACATTGGTGTTTCTGACGTGTAGAATAGTGCACACAAATCATGGTTATTATGACACACTGCAGAATACAGTGTTGCCCACAAAACAGCTGGTTGGTCATGAAATAAGATAATCAATCTCTTAAACAATTAATAGCAATATAAATTCACGTTTTACTCCAAAGATGTAGCTGAGAAAATATCCCATAAGGATAGATATTGAACTTTTTAACAGTGTTATATTGAAAAAGCTAGAAGACAATGAACAAAAATTTTGGGTTTCCCATAGTAATTTCCATATAAACTTCAAGTGCTTTGTGCCATGTCGGTTTCTTACCAAATAAGTTCAAATTATGGGCAGCTGATAAGGATCCAATTTGGAACCATTTGAGCATATTTTGCATCAGTCTAATGTAGCCCCATGCATAGAAGTCAAGAGGATTCAAATCGGGTGAATCGACGAAATAAAATCCGGAAAATTTACCTCACTCCAAATCTGTGTAGCTTTTGACTGGTGGGACGGTGCAGAGTCGATGTAATATTTACTGTTGATGTTTAACACCAGGTCCAATGAACAGGACTGGAACCTTCAAAGTTTTGGAGAAACAACCATCATCCTGGAAACATTCTGGGACCCTTGAACAGCCTGTTTGTCACGAGAAATATCAGAAAAATTTGCTGCATAAACCCGATCATTTGGCTGGTTGTGGTGATCCTGTAGCAGGAACATTTGCTCGTCCGAAAACAGAATTTCACAATCACCGTGCTGCTTGAGCAGCTTATCACGAGTTCCCTTTTCGCGTCCACGATTACCACGAGTCTCAAACGAATGAAAATTCAAAACGAACCGTTCCAAACACTGAAAGGAATTATACTTCATAAACTATTAGTATTTTCATACTGATCCACTTATTCTCTACATTACCTGACTCCACTACTCACAATTCGTCACGATTGTTTAACATTAGACCTCTGACGAATGAATGTCGTTTCTATCTGAAGAGCTTAAAGCTCTACTATCAAAAATGTAACTGTGACGGATATTGTTCTTTTAGAAAAAATTTCAAGTACTTACTCTAAGAACGTCAAACTCGTCCATTATAGAAACTCAATTAAATAGAAAAATCTTCCATTTGAGCATCATCACAATACTTAAGCTTCACTGAGAAGCTTATTTTTAGAGGAAACCAGGATTTTTAGTATATAAAAATCTTTAATACTAAATAATGCTACTCTTCTTCTTCTTCTTCTTCTTCTTCTTATTCTTCGCATTTCAAGCTTATTGCATATCGCATATTAGCTTATTGCGTGATCTCAACTTAGTGTTCAAGATGCACTTCCACAGTTATTAATTGAGAGCCTTCAATGCCTGTACCATTTTTGCATTGGTATAATTGTGTGGCAAGTCCAATCATACTCTATGCCCAGGGAAGTCGAGAAATTTTCCAACTCGAAAAATTCCTAGACCGGACCGGGAATCGAACCCAGCCACCTCCAGCATAGTCTTGCTTTGTAGCTGCGCCTTTACCGACTGAGCTAAGGGAGGCCCCGCTACTCTGCCCAAGTATCACAAATTCATAGAATTATGTTGAGTAAACTACTTTACAACCTAAACCAGTCATACACATTTATATAAGCTGTTATAGGACATGTGAATCTGCTTGTCTACGTATCGTTGATTATTCAATCATAACCGTATAACTGCAAGCATCAAAAATTCATCCATCCAAACTAGACCCTTATCCTAAATTCATATATAAGTATATAAATATTGTATTTGGGTAAGTTGTCGGCAATAGTGCTGCTAATTTTTAAATTCTATTGAAAATGCTCGACGGAAATGTGAATGGTTATCATCCATTGTAAAAAAACAAACGTGGAGCATTTCTAGTTAAAAAAAATCCTTATAAATCATTCAACTTACATTCAATTGAATGATTTATAAGGATTTTTTTTAACTAGATATGCTCCATGGTTCCACCCGTTTGTTTTTTACAATGGATGATAACCATTCACATTTTCGTCGAGCATTTTCAATAGAATTTAAAAATTAGCAGTACTATTGGCAACAACTTACCCAAAGACAATATTTTCCTGGTTGCCCATAGACTAGAGATATAATAATTAAATGCACATTGGATTAACCCTGTGACAGAATTCTAAACTTGTATGTGTTTAGTTCGTTTGAGGTTGGCTGTGTTCGAATAGCATTTATGACAAGCTTTGGCCATCATAACGCGTGGCATCGAATAAATCAAATAGATTTAGATCGGGGCTGGAAGATGCCTTCAAGTCTTAGTCTCAGAATGCCGATTTACACACCTACATGTTTGCTTTATCAGATTTACTAGATTTGACGGATGTCGCAAACATTATCTCGTTTGCGGTACATGGAATCTTGACTGCCTTAAGATGACAGCGTGATGTGAATCCATTTAGTGAATTGTTCAGAAAACAGATAGTTGTGTTAAACCTCACAATGTTATCGGAAATGTGTAGAAATATGTATCGCTCTGTTGAATATGACCAAAACAAAGTAAAAAATATGAAGCTTGCATGTGGAAGACGTCACTTTTGCGTAGAAACAATGCTTCTGCTCAAATGATACCGACACATGTAAGCGGCCCTTTTGACATAATTATCAGTTGACAGAAGCGAGAAAATCAATTTAAACATCGTGAAATTTTTTTCCTAGGACAGCAACATTTTATCGTCATCTACGGAAAGTTAGTTTGCCTTCTAGCTCCTACTAGAGGTAGAATTTATAACTAAACTATACATCTTATTGTAGTCCTTGTTCATATGATACATTTTATCTCCATCCTGTCCAATCCAACCTCAATTTAAATCACCATTCAATCCAATCGGTTACATTTGTATGCCCAACAGCGTTTCAGTAATAACCCGCTATGCTTGACTTTAAAGTTCATTGAACAAATTACCAACCATTCAGCAAGGCCGACCTCCCAAGAACAGAACGTCTTCTGTGACTTTGAATTTCCGCACGGAATATTCCCTATCGGCTATGAGGTGATCATGTTGACCAATAAAAATAAATTACAAGTTTCAGTCACGTTGAATCCTTGGCTGAATCTCGACGTCCCATAAATTGTACACTCGTGCCGTGCAACCATTATGATATGTTACAGTGGGATGACGTTCTTGGAGTGCACTCCCATGCTAAGAAATTGTACACGCGCACCGACGAAAGAACTCTTCACTCCGTCGCCCCCGGCCGGATTCGAAATCGAATCGAAGAGGCACATGTTCAACATGGTTTCTCATTGTGCACAAATGAATCTTCTCGCAAGTTTTGGTTCTCGTGTGCCTCAGCCGTCGTCACCGAAGGATCGTTATTGGAAGAGCGATTTTTTTTTGTCGCTGGGGTTTTTTGCTGCTTAGTTGAATAATAAATAGCATTTTAAATGCACCCTCATTCATCGTATCGATGCCAAGGACATCCGCAGCCGCAGTGTGGAGATGAGCTGCGTGCAACCCCGAGAAATATTCAAGAGATCTCGAAGATCAAGTTTTGCGAGTCTCAGCAGCAGCCACCGCCGGTCGCCATCGTGGTGCGTCGTTGAGGGGGAAGTTTTTGCTATTTGTTTGAGAACACTGCGATCGTTCAGTGTGATCGATCTGTGAGCGTGTGATCGGTGTAGATTTCCTGGAATTTTCTACATCTCATGGAGGTTAATTGTTTTTCGAACCGATCGATACCTCTTGATGCTAGTCAGTGCAGGATGGTGGCAATTTGGAGAATCGATTATTAAATAGTGACTTGAGGTCCTCATAAACATAGCCGCGGGTTGACATTGATTTAGCTTGGTTGAATGCGACAAGTGGTGGTTATTTTGACACAGAAATGGCGATTAATAATTCTGCTTGATTGATAGTGGATGAATTGGCAAAAAAAAGTTTAATACTATGGTGGGTAGTATTGGGCCTTAGCGGTGCTGGCATGTTATTGGAATAATGAATCAGAAGGTTATTTGTTTTTTTCCACATACGGTAATAAGCCGTATCGATTTTCGAAGGATTATTGATTCCCATGGCCCAAAATGATGCATATCTAAATCATAGCTGCATACAATCATATTTTATGAAAATCGTTTGGTGGGTCAACTTTGATTTGTTTGAAGTTAAAGTAAGAATAATTGTTATTATTAATCTAGTCCGTTTATTTGGAAGGCTTAATCACGTTAGCTTTACGGAGCTGATAATTCATTGTCCATTGTTTGGATAGGATCAAGAGACGAGCTTGGAGCAACTATGCCACCTTTTTGCAGCAAGTTATTCTCGTTATTGTCTCGATAATGCAGTCTTTAGAACCTTCTTCAGGGTGGGCCAACTAGACAGATTCTAGTCTTAATGAGGTTTTGGTGGATGTAATAAAGGCATAGCTATCTTGACCAGGGTTTTATGAATGTTGTTTTATATAAGCCTTGTAGTACTTCATAAAACTTTATTTTTGTCCACCTAAAATATTCATAAGTATTACAAGCAATCAAGAGTTAATGAATAATCAACAAAGCATCCTATTAAACTAGCAAACCCGCAATCTGATGCTATCATAATTTTCAGCAATGTCAGGAATGCTGATGAACCCCCAACATTTGCCAAAAAACTACAATAATTATTAAAAAGTCGTTATGCCAGCTATCCATTTAAAATAAGCCATTAGAGATAACTTCGTCAAGATACATAATTTGTCAATTAATAAAAAATCACTGGATAACTGTTCCAAAGACAGTTTTATCGTCGGAAAGGCACTATCTTTTAAATTCTGTACGTTAGTAAAGAAAACTAAACTAAACTTAAATTCTGTAAGGGTTGCTGAACGTTTGATATGTCTAGGCGTCGAATTGAAAACATTTATTCTTTTAACATATAATGCATTTTGTGAAGCACAAGTCAAGAAATGTGGTGTTCTTATTTCAACCACGTTTCTAGTATTATATCTATGAAAGTTATTTCCTCTTTCAATTCGATCACACAAATATCGAGGCAGCAAACCGTTAACTACTTTAAAAATGAACACCATAGTCAAACATACAATTCTTTGCTTCACCGATAAGGCATTGTAAGGCGTCTAGCATCAAAGTTCAGGAAGTGAATCTATTACATCTCAAAATCAAACGCATTATTTTACTCTGCATGCGCTTTAATCTCGATATTTGTGTTTCATTGGCCAGAAATAAAATGGAATGGCAAAAGTCTAGGTGAGGAGAGATGATTGATTTGTATAGCTGTATTTTACTGGCAATAGTTAAATTGTTTTTCAGTCGACATATAATTCCATACTTCTTGGCAATTTTCTGGATGACATTGTCAATGTGAGAGTTGAACTTAAGTTTGTCATCAACAATCACGCCAAGATATTTAATCTCCCGAACGCGATCAATAGTCTCATCATCAATTACAACAGAGACGTTCTCATTTAATCGATTCCGCGAAATTACCATAAATTTAGTTTTACTTGTATTCAATTTCAACTGATTATACTTCAACCATCTACTTAGAGAACGCAAATCTTCATTCAAGTTTAAAACGGCATCATCTAAATCCTTAGCTGCAATGAATAACACAGTATCATATGCTAAAAGATTAATATCGCAAAATCGTAAAACACGTCGCAAGTCATTAATATACATAATAAATAAAAGGGGCCCTAATACACTTCCCTGGGGCACTCCAAGGTTATTCCCCACGGGACTGGAAACAGAATAATTAAAAAAGTCCGTTGAGTTCTGTCAGACAAGTAGCTTTCAAACCATTTATATGCAGTACTCTAGTATACTAGTCTTTGAATTTCTCTGCTGGTATCATTTTCGGCGGTTACCAGTGAGCCCAAATACACGAACTCATCGACCACCTCGATTTCGTCACTGTCAATCTGAACTCGGGGTGGGAGGCTAACATTGTCTTCTCTAGAACCTCTTCCTTTCATGTATTTTGTCTTCGATGCGTCAATGGCAAGTCCAATCCGCCTAGCTTCAGCCTTCAGTCTAATGTACGTTTCCGCCATCGTCTCAAAGTTCAGTGCCATGATGTCAATGTCATCAGCGAAGCCAAGAAGCTGGATAGATTTCCTGAAGATCGTGCCACTCGTGTCTATCCCAGCTCTTCTGATCACACCTTCTAAGGTGATGTTGAATAGCAGACACGAAAGTCCATCACCTTGCTGTAACCCCCTTCGAGATTCGAGGGACTCAAGAGTGTCCCCGATACTCGAACAACGCACATCACTCGATCCATCGGCGCCTTGACCAATTGCGTCAGTTTATCCGGAAATCCGTACTCGTGCATAATCTGCCATAGCTGATCTCGATCGATTGTGGCGTATACGGATTTGAAATCGATGAACCAATGATGTGTGGGCACGTTGTATTCGCGGCATTTCTGCAGAATCTGCCGAATCGCGAAAATTTGGTCCGTGGTAGCGCGAGCACCCATGAATCCCGCCTGGTATTGCCCCCCGAAATCTCTTGCAAATGGTGACAGGTGGCGGCATATATTTTGGGAGAGTACCTTGTAGACGGCGCTCAGCAGTGTGATTGCGTGGTAGTTGCAGCAATCCAACTTGTGGCCCTTTTTGTAGATTGGGCATTCGACACCTTCCATCCACTTCTCCGGTAATATCTCCTTCTCCCAAATCTTGGCAATTACCCAGTGCAGCGCTCTAGCCAGTGCTTCACCACCGTATTTTAATAGCTCACTTGGTAGTTGATCTACACCAGTTGCTTTGTTGTTCTTCAGCTGACCGATCTCCTCCTCAACTTCTTCAAGATCAGGGGCCGGTAGCCTGTCGTCTTCTGCGCGTGCTCCAAGGTATGTTGCTGTGCCACCTTCGTTTTCTGCTGCTTCACCGTTGAGGTTCTCGTCATAGTACCAACAATCAATACGAAACTATCGATTTGAAATTGGCTCACTACTTGACCAGCCTATTGGTCCCAAGCAAATTGATTAACGTACCCTATTCTAGTCGAAATTCTAGTACTACACTATGTTTGTTTTGATTCTCTATGAAAGTTTGACAGATGAAATGAGGGGTTCGTTAATTTTCCTATATTTCGAGGGGTGCATCGATTAGCTTGGGACCGAAGATAGTACCAGAGCTTAGCCAAAAAGTTGAGCACGTTTCTTCGAGACCTACTGGTCTTAGAGTTACCTCTATGTTACTACCTATGGCGGAACGGATGTCCCTCCAGCCATCTTCAAGAGAAGCTGCGCCAAGCTGCGCCAAGCTGCTCTTCCGTAGGTAGTGCAACTTCCAGCTGCTGCGCGTAGTCCTGGGCAACTTCGGCGTCCCGTAGTTGCTCAATGTTGGGTCGCGGCGTTCGACTTTGACGGGTTTTATGCACCGTCGAGAGTTTTGAGCGCATGCATACTGTAACTAGGTAGTGGTCCGAATCTATATTCGCACTGCGGTACGTGCGGACGTTGATAATGTCGGAGAAGAATTTCCCGTCGATTAGAACGTGATCGATTTGGTTTTCTGTGTGTTGGTCAGGTGATCTCCAGGTGGCATTGTGGATATCCTTGCGGGGGAAAAAATATACTTCAAACTACCATTCCTCGAGAGGCTGCAAAGTTGGCCGTTGTCGTTCGATACGACATGCAGGCTGTTTGGCCCGATTGCCGGTCTATACATTGCCTCCCGTCCTACCTGAGCGTTCATGTCGCCGATGACGATTTTGACGTCCCGTTGCGAACAGCCATCGTACACCTGCTCCAGCTGCGGATAGAACGCTTCTTTCTCGTCGTCGGGTCTCCCTTCGTGTGGGCAGTGCACGTTGATGATGCTGTAGTTGAAGAAACGGCCCTTAATCCTCAACTTGCACATCCTCGCGTTGATCGGCTGCCAACCAATCACGCGTTGGCGCATCTTACCCAGCACTACAAAGCCGGTTCCCAGCTCATTGGTGGCGCCACAGCTCTGGTAGAAAGTAGCCGCTCGATGCCCGCTTTTCCATACCTTTTGTCCCGTCCAGCAAAGTTCCTGCAGTTCTACGACTTCGAAGTTGCGTCGTTGAAGTTCGTCATAGATAAACCTACCGCAGCCCGGGAAGCCGAGCGATTTGCAGTTCCATGTTCCGAGTTTCCAATCGTAGTACTTATTTTGTCGCGTAGGTCTGTGCCGATTGTTCCTATCCGTATTTCTTTCTTCAGTATTTGCAACTTTATATTTTTTTCCAGGGCGGCTTGTTGGGTCTGACCCAACCCCCTGTCGGGGGACCATCGTGCACAGCTCTGTTTAGAGTTCCACGCTGGCACTAGGACGGTGATCAGCCGCTCCTAACATGGAGAACATACGCCGTTTTGAGCCGCACCTCCATGGTGAACAGGCGCTCAGGTTACGTGAAGCATTTCCTATATCACCGTACTATGGTTACCGCGCCAGTGTTCGCGTCGCACGTTTTCACTTTGCTATTGCCCAGGCTACGCCACCCAGCTGTGTCCAGCTGTGTTTAGCTGATAGTCTTTTATTTTCATATGACTCGGGGAGGCGTGAAGTAGGAACTTGTGAGGACCAGGGCTAGGTATTCCGCTCCTTCCAGGTTGTCAACAAACCATTTGGTAGCCCAAATCGTATCTTTACACTCCAAGTTATTTTTCCACTTCGCTAATAGCAAATTCAACGTGGTTTCACAAGAATGACCTTCCCGATATCCCGATTGTTCTGGTATCAACAAACTATTACTATTTAAATACTCCAATTGGGTTCTTTATTTTTTTAAATATATCGGTTTTTATCTATCATCTGAAAGAGCTTCGTTTTCTGAGCACAGCGATATTTTTTTCAAACCCACACGCTTTCATCTCGATTTTTAAATCAAGATTTAAAGCAAAACAATAACTCACTGTTTGACACTAAACTGACAAACTGAAAACTGACAGCTCGCTCCCATACAAAGTGACACCGAGGGGCGCTAATTAGGTGATTTTTTCAAATTTAATCGTTCTTATTTAAAATAGTTCTAGTGAACCTAAATTATTGAAATTTTGGGTTTGGGTTCCCTTTTCAATGCAGATTACGAATATGCATTTAGCTCCATACGCGTAAAGAACCCAATTGATTGCATGGCTGCTTGTTTCCAGTTTCTTAAACGTCCCAGTCCCAATACGTTTGACCTATTTCTTTTTAATTTAATTGCTAGTAATAACGTTAAAAAATGGGCCTCCCTCAGCTCAGTCGGTAAAGGCACAGCTACAATGCAAAACCATGCAGGTGGTGTCTGGGTTCGATTCCCGGTCTGGTCTAGGAATTTTTAGGATTGGAAAATTTCTCGACTTCCCTGGGTATAGAGTATGATTTTACTTGCCACACAATTCAGTGCCAACATTTCAAAGGGGCGTAATTGCTTTTGTAAACAATGGCTTTAGCCGTCGATTTCTAGCAACTAAAAGCTCGCCCCTTCAAATTAACAATGCTAACTAGTAGAGTAAACATTCCTCTACCTGTTGGTGTCATTATTTTTCATGAGTGAACTTTTCTTCGCGAGAAATCGACAGGTAAAGCCATTGTTGACAAATGCAATTACGCCCCTTTGAAATGTTGGCACTGAATTATACTAATGCAAAAATGGTACAGGCATCGAGAGCTGTCAATTAATAACTGTGGAAGTGCATGTAGAACACTAAGTTGAGAGCACGCAATAAGCTAATATTCGATAAGCAAACAAGCTTGAAATGCGAAGAAGAAGAAGAAGAAAAAGAACGTTAAAAATTAAAATATTTCATCCATTTCTCATACTACATCAATGTTCTTAAAGAAATTCTTCGTTATGCCATATATAATCATAAAGATTCAAACTCATTTGGGAAATTCAACATCATCTTGCCAATTTATGGGCTATTTGGTTGTTTTTAGTACTGGTTTATGTAATAATTTTATTGTTTTTTTTTTAGGCTATTTGGGAGGTTTAGGGTTCAAACTGTGTGGAATCGCACCATTGAACATCGATTGTGGTGAGTTTGTTCCAGTTAAAAATATTATTGTAAAACTTTCATCATTGTTGTTGATTTCCGTTTGTTCCAAGCGTGCGTGATTTATTCGGTGAGTTTGAGCTTTCCACGTAAGCAAAGTAAAGTTGGTTCCATTTTGATTCGTTGTATTTGAGTCCGTACCACTAGACTTATAATGCGTAATTGGAAAATATTGAAATTATTTATCAAAAATCAACAATAATACGAAGGCTTTGTAAATTCTGTTCCCATCTTATGTAAAAACCTAACCAAAATAATTAACATTGCGTAAAAATAGAACTAAGTAAAGGAATAAATGCTTTTTCGTAGCTACGATCTTTCAATCGTAGGTCACCGTGGCTTGTTCTGGTGCAAGGGTCACCGACATCCGGTCTGAACGGTTATAGGATTAACTCCATCATAAGTGGTGTGTTCAGATATGAAGGGCTCGGTTGCCTCAGACAGCCGTTTTTTTCTTACTGGGCAGAAAATCATGAGATCAAACCCAGGCCCCATCATATTAAAGAGTTTCATAGTCACATTACCTTCGTGATCTGTGTTCTGTGAAAATTATCGTCGTATCGTCGGTTCCGGGTTTGAATTGCACAACAACTCAATCATAAGTGTTGTGATGTAATATGAGGGGATCGGTGGCCTTAGAGCGACTGGTTTTGCTTTCTGAGCAGAACATCATGAGTTTAATCTGATGCCCCTCCACATTCAAGAGTCGTTATTTGCTCTGTTTTTTACTCCACTGTAATTCAGCGTACCGTTTGCCAAAACGATCTTTGCTGCATATCCAACCCTTTTATCCAACATCCCAGTGATTTCTTGTGGAAGTGCAGAGGACTTCTTGTCTTTAAACAAAGCGAGTGTCTACAGGTGTCTACACATTTTGTCAACATGCCTAACTTCATTCCTTGTTCCTTTATTTGCTTGTGTGATTTTTTTTGTGTTATAATTGTTATTTACACACACATAAATAAATAAACTATATTTTCTTCCACTCACAGATTGTTATGTAAGATGTTATATTTACAACATCTCAAAACAAAATAAAATATTCTAAATGCTACCTTGGAGACTGTTATGCGCTTCCTTCACTGGAGCAAATTGCTCTCAGTTACCAAAATGCAATCAGTAGTAGTCTCTGGAAAAGATGTATTCCATAGCCAAATGATTCGGTAACACATTCCATATATGTAGACCACGATTGTACAAGATTGGTGTCTAGGTTTGCCAGGTGGCAGTGACATTTAAGCGATTGTTTTTTTTTTCCGTGAAATAACCTGCTGGCCGTACAAGTTTAGCTGTGCCGCTGCCATGCTCTTTAGTGAAAATAAAAGAAGCGCACCCCAACACAACCCAATCGGAATCGTGTCGTTCGGTGGTCATCGTCGAATGAATATGCATATCGCAGTCTGATTTTAGTCCGATATTATTTCGCTAATCATTTGACATTTTCGTGCGATTGGCATAAATTTGCAACTTATCTCTTTCTCTGCAACCATTTGGCCCAAATACCTAGTGGTTATTGCTGCTGCTCAACCAGGTGGCAAAGTGTTTCTATCGATCCACCGCATCGATGTAAGATTAAACTCCACAAAAAGACAAATGTAAAAACATGCTGGCGCATAATCGCGACATACATTACACCAGCAGAGCAAGCGACCAACGGCATCAGCTCCAGTGCTGAGCGCGCCGTTGATCATTAACATCGATTATGTGAAAAGCGCGCTTTTGATTGGAGATCATACGTAAGAAAGGTGATTACCCGACGAATCGCGCGCATTCCGCTGGGCTCTGGCACCGGATGCGCGACACTTGCATCAGATCCCCGCCCGTTGCGATGCTGATGATGATGATGATGATGGCGATGATGGTGTGTGACGACGAAAGGAATGTATTTATGACTGTGATAACGGACCTGCGTGTGAATTATAGATCAACAGGCGTGATTACCCAATCGATACCACCGCGTTTCAGTGGTCAGTGTGTAAGCAACACGAAATATGTGGGCAGTTTGTCCAATCGGTTATCAACCGGTCAAATCAAGTTTCCTTTCAGCCTTTTTTTTTTCTTTACTTGCGTAATAATCGGAGGAATTTCAATATTGATATCAGCATTGGACGTACATTCTTTGAGAAAAAAAACTTATGATTGATTTAAAAACAGACTATTGAGCAGCGGTGGATTTGAACTGCCATTTACTTTATCGAGTCATCGCTCGGGGCAAATTTCGTGACTGCTGTCATTTGAACATAATATTAGTTTATTTTTTTTTTCGTTCGTTGTTCGGAATTCCTTTGAACTTGTATTGCAGCTTTGGCTGGGTTGGGCTCTCGGTTGTATGTCAAGTGCAACATGTTGCTTGAACATATTTTGGATAACCTTGAACATCATTCTTCGATCGACTAGGGTTTTGTCCTAGCTGGCATTGTTGAGATGAATTGTTTTCATCATATCGCATGGCTGACAACGATGGTGCGAGTTCCCCCCAGAAGGTCATCCGAAGATCAAAGGAATGTCGTCATGGTGTCATGCATCACAGAAGAAATGTTTAACTCTGGGACTTAGGTTTATATTTGTTTATAATATTTTGATTTTCTTTCTGTTTAAGCCCGGGAGGATTTAAAATTGTTAGATCGCAGAGATTTTAACTGAATAAAAAAAAGGTTGTGTCAGAAGCACAACCGCATTATTGACGTAGGACTACGAGTTTCGTATGTGGTTCAATTCAATAATAATTACAAAATTATTTTCTCTTAAATCCTGGCTGGTTTCCTTACATCCTCTGCATATATTTCATACAGCAAATGTAATGGCAGTTATTACAATGAACTGCAGCTTAGAAGCAAGTTTTGCCATGTTGCATATTTTTGTATAACACCTTCACGCAATGATTTTTTAGACGCAATGCATTTCGGAAAAATAAAATTTGTTCGAAAAATATGCTAACATAATAAACGCAAAATTACAGAATCTGTTCATGTCGCGAAACATTGCAAATTCTATATACTCTTCATACAAATCTGTAATAGAAACTTTCATTTCTCGGTTGGGCGTGGGGGCTTCCTTTAGCTTAGTCGGTAAAGGCACAGCTATAAAGCAAGACCATACTGGAGGCGGATGGGTTTGATTCCCGGTCCGGTCTAGGAATTTTTCGGGTTGGAAAATTTTTCAACTTCTCTGGGCATAGAGTATGATCGTACTTGTCACACAATATATGAAATGCAAAAATGGTTTAGGCTTAGAAAGCTCTCAATTAACTCAAAGAACACAAAGTTGAGAGCCTGTGTAAAATCTGAGTAAAGACGTAATGATGCCATAATAATAAGGAAGTACAATATTGTTACTCTCCTCCGAAGCACGCGAACTCGGTCTACACGAATTCCATTTACGTTGGTCTCGAATGATTCCGTTTTCGCGAGGGAATCGGGTAAATGGAGTACACGTTGCATATGGGATTTGACCTAACAGGGACCAACATGGAATATCTCGCGATCCTGGACATATAAAAGGTTACTGTCTTCTGCAAAGTTGTTCAGTAGATCAAGACCTAATGGTAGGTGGTTCGAAATTTTCTCACTACGTGGCGCTAGTGTGCATGTATTAGTGATTTACTTTTTTATGTCATATCTTGAAATCCTTGCCATCTAAGAAGTTGCTGTCTTCGGCAAAATTGTTCAGTATATTAAGACCTTATGGTTGGTGGACAGAAGTTCAGAATTTTCTCATTGATCCACTAAACAACTTCGCCGAAAAAAGCAACTTCCTAGATGACAAGGATTTCAAGATATCACAAAACAAGGGCATCATTAATTTATTCAGTTTTCTCATAATTTATTTATTTGTCGTCAATCAGAGTAGACTGTTTCACAATAATGCTGTTGCCTTACATGCTATTTTAAAACATATGTTTTATTTGAAATTGTCAATAAATGTAGACTGCATATACAAATATCTAAAAATAAAAATTGTTTTAAATTTAACGAGATGAAATCCTAGCAGTTAGTGTTCTCCTTACTGTATCTTTAGACATCGTTAGATCTATACGCTCACTATAATTATTATACACTCTCATCATTCTATTGATTGGTCCATTTTTACCATAATTCGTTCTGTGAGGTGAGAGTTGAAATACATTTCGAGTTTTTAACATGCGTGATGGTGCGTAAAAATTTAAGCTTGCTAATATTTTTTTCTGAATTTACGCGTTGTGAGATAATATCATTAACAAAGGAAATCATGGAAATTTCTCTTCGTTTCTTAAGTGTTTCAATGTTTATCAACATGCAACGGGACTCATAAGAAGGAAGGGGAAAAGAGGTCCAGCCTAGAGCAAATAACAAAAACTGTTTTTGAACTGATTCTATACGATTTATATAAGTTTCATGGTATGGAGCCCAAACCACACTGCAATATTTGAGAATTGATCTCACGTAAGCTATATAAAATGTTTTGATGGTATATGGGTATATGGGGCCTCCCTTAGCTCAGTCGGCAAAGGCGCAGCTACAAAGCAAGACCATGCTGGAGGTGGCTGGGTTCAATTCCCGATCCGGTCTAGGAATTTTTCGGGTTGGAAAATTTCTCGACTTCCCTGGGCATAGAAGTGTATGATTGGACTTGCCACACAATTATACCAATGCAAAAATGGTACTGGCATCGAGAGCTCTCAATTAATAACTGTGGAAGTGCATCTAGAACACTAAGTTGAGAGCATGCAATAAGCTAATATGCGATATGCAATAAGCTTGAAATGGGAAGAAGAAGAAGAAGAAGAAGGGTCTTTAAAATGATAACTAAATCTTTTTTATGAATCCCAACATATTATTTGCTTTGTGAATTGTGGTATTCACATGATCTACAAATGTCAACTTCGAGTCAAGAATTACTCCTAAGTCCCTAATTTTATCGCACCTTACAACCAGCTGGTTTCCTAGAGTACATGTAAAATCTAGAGTAGTGTGTTTTCTGGAATAAGATATAATATTGCATTTTGTAACATTAATATCCAGCAGACTTTTAACGCACCAATTGTAGAAAACATCAATTTCATTTTTAAAATGTAGCAAATCAGAATTGTTAAAGATTTCCATGTACAGTTTCATATCGTCAGCATATATGAGCACATTTAAGCGATTCAACACAAACTTCACGTCATCCACAAATAAAATAAATAATAAAGGACCTAAATGAGTGAATATGTTAAATTTCAAAATCAATAAAAATACAAATAAATATTCAAAATTTTGAAAATAGCGACATTCCATATCGTTTATTATCTTTCGGTAACTGAATAATGTTCATTATACTGTATCCGGAGCGGCTATCCGCTAATTAAAATATATTTCAGTGTCAACATTTCAAAGGGGCCTAATTGCTGTTGTAAACAATTGCTTTAGCCGTCGATTTCTCGCGAATAAAAGCTCACACATGAAAATTAATTAAACCAAGGCGGCGATCTTAAACTACGTAACGCTTATAGGGGGAAGGAGTCACCTTTACCGTTACGAATTGTTATAAAAGAGGGGGTGAGTAAAGCTTTGCATTAAGTAACAAAGAGAAACATAATCGATGAAACTTAAGTTTTATTTTGTTTTATTTTGTATGTAACGTTTGAAAATACAGATCAAGAAATATCATCACTAAATATTGCTTGCAAAATTAATATCAGTGCCAACATTTCAAAGGGGCGTAATTGAATTTGTAAACAATGACTTTAGCCATCGATTTTTCGAAGCTCACTCATGAAAAATGATGACACCAGCTGGTAGAGGTTGCTATTTTGGAGAGGTAAGATTTGATTCACGAGAATTTGACGGCTAAAGTCATTGTTTACAAAAGCAATTACGCCCCTTTTAAATGTTGGCACTGATATGATTAAGTTTTATATCTTGAATTTTAAATTTTTATTTTTATAGGCCTTTTTAATGCACCACCAACGTAGAGTGCGCTCCGTGAGTTCGAGAGGAAACGTCAACCAAACCGTTTGTTTACATCAGAATAAGAATTTTTCACAACTCAAATTAAAGCATTTTTCATTCAACATCTTGCCAATTTCCATCGGTGATTGTCTTATTGTAAAATTTTCCACCGATCTGAACTAATTCGCCCTCAAAACATGTACACACAAGAAATCCGGAAGATCATAACCACTAAGGCACTTTCCTAATTTTCCATTATTCTCAACAAAAATATTCGTGAAAACCAGCAGGATCCTTGCAAAAACGATACAGAATTAAATTTTTCGACTGTAGATCAAGTTTTGGAGGATCTCTGATTAATCAATTTATATGGAAAAGTGAAAAAGTGTTCCGCTTCCTATGTCTCACGGCAGAAATTTCTGCTCACAACACTCTTTTTGGCGTTTTCCTATTCACCACCAGAGGTTGAATCGATCGCTTGGGTTCTTTTAAAAAGGCGTATATAACCAAATTAAAAATTATATTGAAAAATCTGATTCACACAGAGGCTTTAAGAGCATTGCGTAATAAAAAGAGGAGTTACTTACCGCGTAACGTTTTGATACGCAATTTTTAGTGGTACGTAATTAAAGGACGCCACCCAACAGATCGAGGAATGTTCCCTCTACCAGCTAGCATTGTTAATTTGGAGGCGTTAGCTTTTATTTGTAAGAAATCAATGGCTAAGACCAGTGTTCACAAAAGCACTTACGCCACTTTGAAATATTTGCACTGAATTCATATAGCAAGCCTGTTAAACAAGTTTAAAAGTGCGTCTGACATTATATTTTGATGTTGCAGAATTATGACAGATATGCTGATTCTAATTTGAGTTTGCCTGTTATACATGTTGAGTAAAAATAACAAGGTAAAGGGCGTACAATTTAAATTTGCAAACAGTGAAGTGCCATTTTGATTATTTTGCTGCTGAACGTGATGAAAGTTGCATATCATTTACTGACAATGCAATACGTTACAAGCCAAAACGTTATATTTCTTTAGTCTTCATTTCACAAGTATCGGCGACAGTAAATAAAGAATTGGAAAAGCTAATCAATATTTCAAATTAAAGAATGATTATTTCAAAGGCACGCTTACATGACAGAATTCTGATCCATACTGGGCATCATCCAATAGGTCTTATAAAGCTGAATAAATTCACCAAAAACAGCAACCTTCTATCAAGTTGAGGTTTCAAGTTAGAGAAAGTAAGTAACTGCACTGTTCACTATCTAATCCATCTGAACATCTTTGGTAAAGACCGCAAAATTTCTCAAAAAATCGTAGAAAGTGGGGTTATTCACAATTTTACGCGATTTAAAAAAAAATCTGCCGAAATATGATAAAAACCGACAACAAATTTACTCAGCCTACGAGTAAATTCATAGACTTAAAATACGTAAAATTATCATAGAGTGATAGTAATCTTAGGGGGACGACACATCTAAAGCTGAATTATAAGATAACCAAAAATCTCACGCTAGCGAATCAATCTTTTATCATTTCACGAATCTTAATCCATCTTCTTGCATCCCGTTCCATATTTTTGCTTAAAAACTTCAGAATCGTCTTCAATTTACTTTCCATCTACTCTTCGCGAGCGCATCTGACGTCAAGAAAACAAAATGTTCACTGGATTTCTACGATTTTGACTGAAATCCTACTCAATTTTGAGTTAGTATCATCCGTCGTGTGCTCTGGATGTTTTATTGCGAGTGAAGATTGGCGACTTTTGCGAGTATTGGAAAGTTATTTGCCGTTAAATTTCATGAAAATTCACTTTTTTTTCTATACAAATTGCCCAAAAATTGATATTTCACGAACGGATGTTGACAGGTTTGAACCTATTTGATACGTCCGGAAGGTGCTGGACAAAATGCCTTCCCAAAATGATTTTCCACACAAGTAATCAATCTTTGATGAGGGTTTTGCGAATAAACTGTATGAGCAGTTCTTATGGCACTAACTTGTCATACAAATCTACACCCTACAATCCAGTTCTTGAAACTGCCGAAAACAGAAGCGAAATGCTGCTCCATAACAAATTTAAGCTCCAACCATGTAACATTAAACTGGCAAGGTGGAAAAAATGTAATGCCCAACAAACTATTATTAAGGGAGAGTTCACCGCTCCGAAAAATATAATTACGGTTTGATTTTTCTACAAATATTAAAAAAAGGTATCAACAATCTAAAAAAAAAAAAAAAATTTTTCTGATTTAAAAAAAAAATCACTTGCAAAAACATTTTTTATAAGTCATTATGGCGTTAAGCTGGACTTAAAAAACCGCAAAACATCGACTTTTCGGTTTTGCTGAGGGTCCATTTTTTTCAAGATAAGATAGAAAAAAATATTTTTACATGTGATTTTTGACAAAAATCTAAGGAAAAAACTGATTTTCTTAGATTTTTGATAATTTTTCCCAATATTTAAAAAAAAATAAAACGTACCGAAAATATTTTTTTTTATTTTGGAGCCGGTAAACTTCCCCTTAATTTCTGCAATGGTCAATAAAAAATTGATTTGATTGTTTTTGAATTGGCGAGCACAATTTGCGCAAATCATGCTTTACGTTATCTAGAAAACTTTCTCTATTTCCACAACACAGCACGACATGTACCAAGCTTAGCCGTAGAGGAAAAGGAGGAGTCAAAATTAGCACCAGAGCACCAGAGAAATTAGGCTTGCAGGCAGATGACAGGCACAGACCTGTGATACAAATGGTCCATAGTTTATTGACGGCGTTTAACGATGTAACCACCACCACATTCACAGATGAACTGAAACAAGTCTTCTGACTTTAAATGATCTTTATTTCTTGAATTTGTGTGGTTTACTTGTTTGAATTCTCAAGTGACACTTGCTTACCTTACCTTACCAATCAGGCTAAGGCCTTGTTGTCCTCTGCTGTCCGAAGAAGTCGTCTCCACTCTACTCGATCCATGGCCACAGTTCGCCAGCCTCGTAGTCTGCGAAGGGTCCGCAGGTCACCTTCTACTTGGTCGATCCACCTTGCCCGCTGCGCGCCTCTTCTTCTTGTTCATGTTGGGTCGCTTTCTAGAACCATTTTCACTGGGTCGTCGTGCGGCATTCTTACGACGTGCCCAGCCCACCGTAGTCACCCAATTTTCGCAATGTGGACGATGGATGGTTCTCCCAGCAGCTGGTGCAGTTCGTGGTTCATTTGCCTCCTCCACGTTCCGTCATCCATCTGCACTCCACCGTAGATGGTACGCAACACCTTCCGCTCGAAAACACCAAGGGTGCGTTGGTCCTCCACGAGCATAGTCCAGGTCTCGTGGCCGTAGAGGACCACCGGTCTAATCAGCGTCTTGTAGACAGTCAACTTCGTGCGGCGGCGAATTTTATTCGACCGGAGCGTCTTCCGAAGTCCAAAGTAGGCACGAATCCCTGCCATAATGCGGCTTTGAATTTCTCTGCTGGTATCATTTTCGGCGGTCACCAGTGAGCCCAAATACACGAACTCATCGACCACCTCGATTTCGTCACCGTCAATCTGAACTCTGGGTGGGAGGCTAACATTGTCTTCGCTAGAACCTCTTCCTTTCTTGCATTTTGTCTTTGATGCGTTTATGGCAAGTCCAATCCGTCTAGCTTTAGCCTTCAGTCTGATGTACGTTTCCGCCATCATCTCAAAGTTCCGTGCCATAATGTCAATGTCATCGGCGAAGCCAAGGAGCTGCATGGACTTCCTGAATATCGTAACACTCGTGTCTATCCCAGCTCTTCTGATCACACCTTCTAACGCGATGTTGAACAGCAGACACGAAAGTCCATCACCTTGCCGTAACCCCCTTCGAGATTCAAAGGGACTCGAGAGTGTCCCCGATACTCGAACAACGCACATCACTCGATCCATCGTCGCCTTGTCCAATCGCTTTAGTTTATCCGGAAATCCGTACTCGTGCATAATCTGCCATAGCTGATCTCGATCGATTGTGTCGTATGCGGATTTGAAATCGATGAACAAATGATGTGTGGGCACGTTGTATTCGCGGCATTTCTGCAGAACCTGCCGAATCGCGAAAATTTGGTCCGTGGTAGCGCGGGCACCCATGAATCCCGCCTGGTATTGTCCCACGAACTCTCTTGCAAATGGTGACAGACGGTGGCATAGAATTTGGGAGAGTACCTTGTAGGCGGCGCTCAGCAGTGTGATCGCGCGGTAGTTGCAGCAATCCAACTTGTCGCCCTTTTTGTAGATTGGGCACACGACACCTTCCATCCACTCCTCCGGTAATATCTTCTCCTCCCAAATCTTATTACCCAGTGCAGCGCTCTAGCCAGTGCTTCACCACCGTATTTTAATAGCTCACTTGGTAGTTGATCTACACCAGTTGCTTTGTTGTTCTTCAGCCGACCGATCTCCTCCTCAACTTCTTGAAGATCAGGGGCCGGTAGCCTGTCGTCTTCTGCGCGTGTTGCCGTGCCACCTTCGTTTTCTGCTGCTTCACCGTTGAGGTGCTCTCAAGTGACACAGACGTGTCTTTTCAACTTTAATTAATTTTCAATTTTTAAATTTAATATTTGAGTTTCTAGTCCTATCAGGCCTGTTTAGAGAATTATCACCGTGGGAGGATTGAAATAAATCGTACAGGTACGCTCTTCTATAACCTCACGATTGACTCGTCTCTCTCTGTTATCTCGATAGTAATACCAAGTAAGACACCATTTATCTAAAACGAATTGTTTAAGCGCAAACAATTTGGTCTTTCTAAATTTGGCTTTGGGACCATTGTCTTGGACCTCCATATTCAACCACCGAGCAGCTTGGCAATCAGTTTTACTGAGATCTCAGAAAAAGTTATCTTTGGAAGCTTAGGGAAAACGAAAATACGTCCTGGTCCGGAAATCAAACCATTCACAGGATCCTATCCTACCTTGCGTCAACATGGCGTTTGTACTATCTAAAAGGGGGTTTTCAAGACCGTTCCAAATATCTAGACTACATTTTGATAAACTTTGAGGTTCAGTGTTAAAATTGTATTCGATTATATTTGGGTGACTCCTAGGGTATCGTCTGGTTTTTGTATGGCGTCGCTCACTGTGCAATGATTTCATATAATGAGAGATTCATATTAATTACGTGTGTCATAATGAGTGTCATAGATATTATGTGGTGAAAAAAAGTCACGACATTTTTCCCTCATACATTTTCATAGTGAAATTTTTGACATAGGACTACGTCTGTGATTTCTATATGGGGGTACACTTTGTGAAAACCGAAAATGGAACATGAAACAAAATTGTGAAAGATGTTGAACGTTAATAACTCACTGTAATTTTTATGGCCACAAAAATAAACAAATGCAGTAAAAGCTGCGTAATATCAGTTCATGCACTGTATTAATGATAATTTTGTCCTTTTTGGCAAGTAATATTACACCATATTTTCAACACGATTGATGTGCATCCACTTTGATGTGATATTAAAATTATTTTTTTGCTGTGTACATACATATGCTGCTTCCCCAGCACAGTCGTCAGAGAGTAGTAAGTAGACGAAACAAGTCGAAGTGGCATTCGCCTCCGATCCTCGGGCGCGTGCGAATAGGGAGGATGGAATTGCGTAATATTTTGCACACTCATCGCCATATTCAGAACCACACGCTCCCAACGACGACACAAAATGCTCTCCAGAGTTGTAATCTTGGAGAAGTGAGAAAATATGGTACCGGCAGAGCTGGTTCCCTATATAACAGGTAGCTAACTGTCGTCAAGTGTCATCGAAAGGTTCTGCGTGATAACATCCAGGGCCTGCCATTCGTCGTCTGGCTCGACGTGGTGGTGTCAAGCTCATCTCCGGTCTGATGTACGAGGAAACCCGAGGTGTGCTGAAGGTGTGCCGAGAAAATGTGATCCGTGATGCCGACACTGAATACGCTGCTGCCTACACGTCATCATCATCTTCCAAAGGCTTTAAGCCTGTGTTACCAAAAGAGTTAATTTTCCCTACTAAAATTCATATCAAGGACAATTCAGGACAATCATAGTCATACTAAACAGAGCTCCTGCTGCAGTTAACAAAAGTATTTATTATATCATACCACGTAGTCCTACGTCATCATTGCGTACAACCCCATTGGGTTGTCCCTTGTAGTTTTTTTTTCTTCGAAAATAGTCTCGTTACCACCACTGATTCACGTTTTCAACACACGAGTGCCCGATAGTAAAGTGGAAGTTTTAGGTGCTACCGGTTTTTTCTCAGTTAAACTCTTTTCCGTCATTTTAATTTCAGCTATTAAGCACAATTTCCACCCGAACAATGCAAAAGATCCTCCCTTAGCTAAGTCGGGAAAGGCGCAGCTACAAACCAAGACTATGCTGGGTTCGATTCCCGGTCTGGTCTAGGAATTTTTCGGATTGGACAATTTCTCGACTTCCCTGGACATAGAGTATGGTTGTACTTACCACACAATTATACTAATGCAAACATTGTACAGGCATCGAAAGCTCTAAATTCATAACTGTGGAAGTTCACCTAGAGCGCTAAGTTGAAAGCACACAATAAGCTTATATGCCATAAGCAATAAGCTTGTAATGCGAAGAAGACAAAAAATAATAACAAGAAGAAGAATATTGCAGAAGGTCCAATTATGTTCGTCGATATCCTCTTTGAATTCCCAGTCGGCGCCGCCGGGATGTTATGAGGAATAACATCTCTGATCACGCCTTCCTTCGGAAGGGAAATAAAGCCGTTTGTTCCCTGGTTCATGAGTTGATGGGACGATAGGTAGGGTTCAGGTGTGGGAGCTGCCTCCCTGGCATCGGTAGCATGTTCAGAACGGAAAACAAGATCGACGGAAAACAAATCGAGGAAAAAATCCTTTTTGAATTCTGGTTATCACAGTTCGATCACGGAGAAACAGACGTAATTCTACGTTTAAAGTCATCGCACACGCTTTTCTGTTCAATTCAAATTTTATTAGTTTTGCAAAGTACCTTCTACAGCGATGATCACTTTAAAGTTTCTATACAATATATTGAACTTTTACGTATAGCTCGCGAGATGTCATTTGTGAGTTCCTTGGCGATATTTTGAAGGAAAAGTTGTTCCACCGGTACCGTCGTTTCAAGAAACTTGCGCATAGGTATCAGAAATTGTGTCGATGTTTTATAAAAACAGTTGTGAAAAGTGAAGTTGCCCTTACCATCCTGAACATTCCTTCTCAGCAAAGTTGTGCGATTCCATTGAAAAGCACGACACAAGTTCACCATTACGATGCTGGACGACTTTGTCGCAACTCGTAACGCAAAGGTACAAGACCCAACATCATCGAAGTCAGGACAGTCACCGCGGGGGAAGCAGAAAAATGGCATATTTCAAATTGGTGGCGTGGTTGTAATATTTATGATAATGTCCTCGATTTGTTACTACAGACATACACTGTGGTCACTGAAAATTGGTTCATTTATGCTAGGCACAAGTCACAAGGCACAAGAGTTGTGACGGATGTTTGGAATGTATGGCTTCTGATTCTAATGCCGTCTCTAACCAGTTGTTGTACGAGGTATATGCCCTGGAATTCGCCTCCAGCTGCAAAATAACGACTTTGTTCTATTGGAATTTCGGAATCCAGTGTACAGTTTCTACCACTGGCAATATAGGATTGGTGGAAAGAATTAATCGGATTTGAATTTTAAATACCACTCTATCACATTTGAAATTCAAATTTATTAGGATAAAAATAAACAACGACCTGAGATATTCACTGAAACAAATCGTTGGTTATAATTGTGTGCATTAAAACAAATATTTTGTCAAAACCAGATAAACGAGAAAATTCGAGCTAATTAAAAACTACTCAATCAGCAAAAGTCAGGATTTGGAAATATATACCAACTATATTATGGCAAATGCTTTATTCAACTGCGGACCTTAAAATTTAGTCAAATTTGACTAACAATTAAAAAAAAGTGGACCATTTTTTCTTGGTTTTCCTCCAAAACTGGCTCGAAAATCAGGAAATCTGAGTAAAATTTTCATAAATTATTCTGATATTAGATATTTTCCTCGATTTTCCTCAAAATGGAGCAAAATTTGGAGGCAAATCGAGGAAAATTTGACTTACTCAGTCAGGAACCCCACACGACCGATCACTCTTACTCAGAAACTGAGTAAAATATGAATTGTCACCTCTTTTTCTCTGACGGAAATCTTACTCATGTGTCATAAAAATTGGGGTTATAGCTTCAAGACACTCCAGTTGTTATGAAAACTGAGTAGTATTTCCATGAGAGAAAAAAGAAGGCAATACAAATGTACTCATTAACTGAGCAGGATTGAACGGCAGTGCTTACAATTTTTAATGAAATTTGACACAATTTTAAGTTTGTTTCATCGGCCGTGTACTATTCTCAGTAATTGATTCGAATTCAACTCATCACTGCAAAAAGCGGGGCTACTCAGTGAGTGAGTAAAAATTTTCGCTCTATCCCGGGCAAAACTACTTGAATATGAGTAAAATTTACCAACATTTTGCTCAGTCTAGGAGTATAATTAAATGTTTTCGCCGAGAATCCAACAGCCGAGTAGTTTTGCAATTTATTTTGCTGAGAATCAGTAAAACAATTGCCGAGACTCAGCTAACAAAGAAATATTTTGCAGAGATACTAGCAAAAGTAAATGCCGAGGTAATCGGCTGATGAAGAATTTACCGAGCTAGATTAAGTGTGTAATAGTAAAATATCTCTCGGTTTCCCGATATTCAAGATTTTTTTTCTGTGAAATCGAAGAAAAATATACTCATTCACACTTTTTTGCAATTTTGAGTCAAATTTGACCGACTTTTGAGATCCTCTAATTTCTCATGTAGCCAGATTGGACGGGTTTTAAATCTACTTGATAAAACTGCCATCTGAGTTCAAACAAAAGAAGTTTCCTCTAGTACTGCGTGCTGATTACTCTAGCTTAGTTCAAAGTGAAAGTGCAATTGGACCGCATTTTGAAATACATACGTAAATCAAGAAGGGGCTTCCCTTAGCTCAGCCGGTAAAGGCGCATCTACAAAGCAAGACCATGCTGGAGGTGGCTGGGTTCGATTCCCGCTCCGGTCTAGGAATTTTTCGGGTTGGAAAATTTCTCGACTTTCCTGGGCATAGAGTATGATTGTACTTGCCACACAATTTTACTGATAAAGAAATGGTACAGGCATCGAAAGCTCTCAATTAATAACTGTGGAAGTGCATCTAGAACACTAAGTTGAGAGCACGCAATAAGCTAATATGCGATATGCAATATACTTGAAATGCGAAGAAGAAGAAGAAGAAGACGTAAGTAAAGAAACGTAAACAGTGATGATTGCGACAATCCACTATTTTGATTATACAGTGTGTCTCTAAATTGAGCGTACAGCTGTCCGTGTATTTCAGAAAAACAGCTGTACGAGCACAAGATATAAAGATAGATTTCTTAATTTTTGGCTGCTGGCTCATCAACCATTTATTGGTTATCGGTATAGTATTGGGCTCAGTGTTGGCAAAATTAGAAATCAATTGATATTTTTCCGCTCTCATGCGCTCGCAATATCACACGCAATATTGGAAAAATATCATGCTTGATATTGATTTTACAAGCTCTTTTGATATTGCGAGACTATTCACAACGTGCAAAAATCAAGCTGAGAGTTGACTCGACACAAAAATGATTCCGCTGCACATCGTTTTCTTAGAAAGAGAAAGTATAGTTTGCTATCTCTTTTTACTCTTCACCGATGGCAGACACGAAGTGACTGCTTCCAGCCGTTATGGAAGTTTCGGTTGCATTCGGGTGTCAAACAAAAATCATGAAACTCAATCTCACCAAAGTTTGTTGAGATTTGCAGCTGGTGAGTTTTGTTAGTTTGATATTCCAAGCTGCGAATTTCACAGCTTGCAAAATCAACCGCAGTTGTTTGCTTGTTGATTTTTGTCTACGAAAATCAAGCGTGATCTTGGGCGTTGGTGAGATTTGATTTTTTTGATAATTTCCCAACACTGATTGGGCTTATTTGGATGATTGTGTATGAAGTTAGAGCTATTTAAAAAAAAATAGATTTCCTAAAAAAACATATTTTCTTGACATTCAATGAGCCAAACATATAGCAATTTTGCTAATCTGTAGTCATTATAAAGATCTTTAAAATGCAGCTAATTTTACTTAAATCCACCTACTATGAAAAAACATGAAAATCGACTGATTTACTGAAATTACATTAACTTCATACATACTCTGCCAATAAAGTCCAAAGCTATACTGATAAATCAATAAATAGTCGTTCAAACACTAGCCAAAATTTCAAAAATCTATCTACTCACAGTCCTTCAAAAAATCGCCCATTCAGGTGTGCGTTTAATTTTGAGATACACTGTATGTTCGTAAATGTACAGTCTTTATAACATTAATTGGGGATCCTTGGGTATCAATCAAGAACATATTGTAGCCAGTTGCACTTAAATCGATCCAGCCATATTTTTTTTCAAACTGTGTTAGTAAAACTTTTTTTTTTTTTTTTTTTTTTTTTTTTTTTTTTTTTTTTTTTTTTTATAGTCACTTTAACACTCTTGGGTCATTCGTGACTTGTCCGGGGGTGAGATTTGAACTCGTGACTTTGGCGTGAGAGGTATGGATGTTAACCACTACGCCGGGGTCGCCCCCGTGTTAGTAACACAGTTGTATCAACCAGTGGAAACTAACGATTTTAAATTGACTCACTAATTGACTAGTCTATTGGTCCCAAGTAAATATATAAGCGTACCCCATTCTAGTCGAAATTCTAGTACTACAATATGTTTGTTTTGATTCGCTATGAAAGTTTGACAGATAAAATGAGGGGTTCGTGGATTTTCCTATGTTTCGAGGGGTGCATCGATTAGCTTCGGACCGAAGAGAGTACCAGAGCTGAGCCAAAAAATTGAGCACGTTTCTTCGGGACCTTCTGGTCTTAGAATTACTTCTAAGGTTGTATAGTGAAATTCCACTATTTAGTTCATATCTATAAAACGGAATGCATGAACGGTATAAAACTCTAAAACAAACAAAATACAAGCGGTTGCGCTCAAATCGATTCTGTAATCGCCGAGAAAAGCCAGTGACTGACACAATTTGATTGGGAAATTTTACTTTTCTGTTTATATCTCTGGAACCATATGTCCGATCGGCATAAAATTCAATAGCGTTACATGCATCAAATCGGCTCAGCAATCGCTTAGAAAATTGAATATAACATTGAGCTTAAATTGAGTCGATTGGTATGTGAAACTTGACCCTTCCAGGCCTCGGTTCGAAAATGTATTTTTCAAGTGATGTTATAGCCTTTCGGTACACCTAGGTGTACTAGTAGGCCCAAACTTATCAGTCTCATCAAACGCGACATCCTCCTGTGCTGATTCAAATTCGGCTCACATCACACGATAAATCATACAAAATTTCGTTTGGAGTCCTCAGGCCCCTCTTATCGCAATCAACACATCACGTCCACGAAATCACGGTCCGTTTCTTTTCACCCAAATTGCAGCGTCTCTACTATGCGAGTGAGCGAACGTTAATTTTTATAGTCCATCTTCCTATCGTTTTTACGAGACCATTTAGAGAGTAGGTATCATGTGTTGCTCAATTTAATATTTGGTCTCCGGCTCGAATGCCACCTGCCTGCCGAACAATTATTGTCTCAAACATTTGCTTACGGACGAAACAATACACCGGCGAGGGACAGTACTCAACTATCGCTCACGTCTTCTGCAATTGTTTGTTTATATTTTTCAGACTGAAGCTACACGGAATTGAATCCCGGTCATGAGCGTGTGTGCAAGGCAAAGAAATGGGCTGAGCACTTGATCTAGTTGCCAAAGAAAATTATCGTATTTTGATACTTAATTTAAGCCAACCTTTACGCTTTCAGTTGATCCGATTTTTTATTTGGTGCAACTTACATTTCGAGGACCAGGGGGTCTTCAAAGCCCCCACTTGTTACTGCCAACCGTACAAATAAATCTTAGTCACTGCATCAGCTTGGTACGATGACGGTTGACAGTGAACGGATTTACGACAGAGTGGAACTTTCTCGCGCCTTCACCGCCGCCGCCATTGTCTATTGTTGACTTGAGTGTCCGATGGAAGGTGACTTCTTTCGTTGACCATGGACTTGACTACTGGTGAACGACGGATCGCTTGAGCAGTAGGGGCAGACAAATTTGTCAGGGCGCATTAGCGCACACACTTGTGATGATAATGATGGCTGGGTAACGTTGTCAGCGGCGGAACGTGCGCAAAATGCCTAATGGATCCTGAGTGATTGTTCACCGTGTGCTCGGAATTATTACCGTATGGTATGGCACCTCTCACCGCGGATGTGAATGGAATACATCTACCGCCGTTTCGATATCGCCTAGGGTTGATGAACCTTCCCGAAGTTGAAAAACAAAATCCATGTACAGGATGAACAGTTAGTATTGCATTTCGATTCTTGGTTCAACAAGTGACGTGCGTTTATACGGATATCGCTAAAAATACAAAGCGAAATTCTCAACGATATCAACGAATTACTTGTACCGGAAATCATGTAAAAGGGAAAGTTTATTACGACTGTTTTATATTCATTCCATGTTGCGAAATAATGTAGTAACGCGTTGGCATCCTGTCAATAAATAATACAAAATATTAGTTTTATCGTGTTTTGTTTATACACATCTGCTCTCAGAGCTTTCGAGTACGTCCGTGAAAAGTGAGACATTCATAAATGAGAGAATTTAACACCAAAACACGCACTTGTTTGCGGTAGCACCTATCAACATGTAACTACATAATTTATCGCTTGAACAACTATTGACAACCGTTCACTACGTAATCCTAATGAGTGGGCCGTTATCAGTGGATTTCATCCAGCAGCCCTGTATCGTTGATGCAACAAAGTTGTCGCATCAAAACTACTGGGCGTGGTTCCGGTTTACAGGGGTATTATTAACAAAGTGTGTCGGTGAAATGTTTTTTTTTTACGTAACAAGTGGCTGTCCATAAATTATGTTGGCAATTTTCAACCGCCGTGACAAAAATAAACTTAAATATTTACGTAAAATCTTCAAGGTAGGGTTAGTTGTTTGTGTGCTGAAATTAATTAAAAAAAACCGTATAGTGTGCATGGATATGTAGTTGTTCCAACAAATAAAAGAAAATAATTTTCATTTTGAAAATAAAATAAGTGTTGAGTCCCAAGGCTTTTGGCTGGTAAATGGTTGGACAATGCGTACCATTGATACTTCGCGTATCTGCAGGTTTATACCTTATAGACCCCACTAGCGGTCCTTAGCCTCTTGCCCAGTAACTTCTATCCCTACCTCTCCGCGGTGCCGGCTGGGGTACGAGTAACCATAGGGAAAATCGGGTAACCAACCCCGGTGGGACCTTGGTCGTAAGCTGACAAGGAAAGGGGGACTCCTCTCTCCGCAGAGTTCAGTCTTCGAGCGTCTGTTCACCATGGAGGTGCGGCTCAAAACGGCGTCTGTTCTCCATGTTAGGAGCGGCTGATCAACGTCCTGGTGTCAGCGTGGGACACTAAACAGTGCTGTGCACGATGATCCCCCGGCGAGACAATGGGGGTTGGTGCAGGCCCTACAAGCCAGCCGTAAAAAAACAAAAGTACAGGAGAAACTCGGAACATGGAACTGCAAGTCTATCAATTTCTTGGGAAGTACCCGCATTCTTTCCGATTTATTGAGAGTCCGCGAGTTCGACATCGTAGCGCTGCAGGGGGTTTGCTGGAAGGGATCGTCGGTACATAGTGACGATGACGATAAAGACGCTTTTTACGCGCAGCTGGAACGGGAATACGACAGCTGCCCAAGCCATGACGTCAAAATCGTCATCGATGATCTTAACGCTCAGGCCGGCCAGGAGGAGGAATTCAGACCGGTTTAGACTCATCGATTTCGCCACCACTAAGAACATGACCATATACGTACTACCTACTTCCAGCGTAGCCTCCCATATCGGTACACCTGTAGATCACCGCAGCAAACAGAATCGTAAATCGACCACGTTTTGATCGATGGAAGGAACTTCTCGGACATTATAGACGTCAGGACCTATCGCGGCGCAAATATTGATTCGGACCACTACCTTCTAATGGTCAAGGTGCATCAAAAACTTTTCGTTACAAAAAACATTCGGTACCGACGCCCGCCACAGTACAATCTGGAGCGACTGAAGCTGCCCGAAGTCGCAACTGAGTACGTGCAATGTCTCGACGCAGCGTTGCTGGATGAGGAAGAGCTCAACGAAGCCCCTCTTGAGGACTGCTGGAGCAACGTGAAAGCAGCTGCTGAAGGTGCCATTGGGTTCGTGGAGCGGAACCGACCGACGGAACGATTGGTTCGACGAAGAGTGTCACACGGCGATGCTGCAGCAAGGAACCCGTCATAATGTGGAGCGATATAATCAAAAGCGAAAACAGCAAACCCATCTTTTTCGGGATAAGAAGCGCTGCCTTTAAGAGCTGGAGTGCGAATAAATGGAGCAACTATATCGTTCTCAAGAAACACGCAAGCTCTACAAGAAACTCAACGCATCCCGCCAAGGCTTTGTGCCGCGAGCCGAAATGTGTTGGGATAAGGAAGAGGGTATCTTAACGGACGCAGAGGTGGAGGACCAAGGCGGCAGGAGGAATGGCTTCGTCGGTACAGCGGATGAGGGGAACATACTAGCTTCCACGATAGGTGAAGTTAATGATGCTATCCGACAGCTTAAGAACAACAAAGCAGCTGGGAAAGATGGTATCGGAGCGGAACTTATCAAAATGGGCCCGGATAAGTTGGCCACTTGTCTGCACCGACTGATAGTCAGGATCTGGGATACAGAACAGCTACCGGAGGAGTGGAAGGAGGGAGTAATATGCCCAGTATATGAAAAAGGTGACAAACTAGAATGTGAGACCTATTGAGCGATCACTATTCTTAACGGGGCCTACAAAGTGCTTTTTTTTCCTCTGTTCGGGACCTAACACAACTGCGACCAGTAAATTGATCTATTGTAGTATATCCCGTGTCATTAGTTTAGTGCATGTCGTATTTCTCCATCACTATTGAGAAATGATGAAGTATTCGATTTTTTTTTACAGTTGCCACTCTTGCGTTTATCGCAAGGATCGGACTATAATTGAAAGGTCCCGCTATTTATACCCTTCGGAGTGTTGAAACACCCTCCAAAGGCGCGCCCCTTTGTCAGTCAAGATTGGGTTCCTTAGTAACAAAATTAAGGTATGACACCGATAATGACCATGCATCAGAACCCTAGTCTTAACCACTTCAAACTAGAGAACAACGAATAGAAGATTAGGAATCACATAGATGAAGACAACTAACTCATTTTTTTCCTTGTTTCAAGATCATCCTCGGTAGACAAAGCCGAGTCTTGTCACTATCAACAAGGCATAAAAAGTAATAAAGACTAAGATGTGTTCCTTGGATTACTGAAAAATCCTGTTCCCCTAGTTTGAAGTAGTCAGTACTAGGAATCGGTGGTAGATCTTACATCCCGTAACGTACCACGAAAAGGTGATCTACCCTCGTTACGGGGCGAAGTGCTTTCCCAGATCATCTTTCGCCGTATATCGCCGTTAGCAAGCAGATTTGTGGGAAGTTATCAAGCCGGTTTTGTGGACGGGCGATCGACAACGGACCAAATCTTTACGTTGCGGCAGATCCTCCAAAAGTGTCGTGAATATCAAGTCCCTACGCACCACCTATTCATCGATTTCAAGGCCACTTATGATGCTATTGACCGTGAAGAGCTATGGAAGATTATGGACGAGAACGGTTTTCCCGGGAAGCTGACCAGACTGATCAGGGCTACGATGGATGGTGTATCTACAGTGCTGCAGCAGAGAAATTCGTCGGCGTATTATTGTTGGAAGTCGTGCTTACTACGGAGTCCACAAGACCCTGAGGTCGGGTAAACTTCACCTCCGTACTAAATGTACCATGTATAAGACGCTGATAAGACCGGTAGTTCTCTACGGGCATGAGACGTGGACGATGCTCGAGGAGGATCTGCAAGCACTGGGTGTTTTCGAATGATAAGTTCTTATGACCATCTTTGGCGGGGTATGTGAGAACGGTGTATGGAGGCGAATGATGAACTACGAGCTGGCGCAACTCTATGGCGAACCCTGTATCCAGAAAGCTGCGAAAGCTGGACGGGTACGATTGGCGGGACACGTTTTACGAATGCCGGACAACAATCCCGCAAAAATGGTGTTTGCCTCGAATCCGACCGGTACAAGACGAAGAGGAGCACAACGAGCAAGGTGGTTACACCAAGTGGAAAAGTCTTTGCCCGGCTCTGTTTCGCTGATGTATGCCTTGAATGTTCCAAATCGTATACTGAAAAAACCAATACGTTACAAGTCAATACGTTACATTCGTGTTATCTACATTTCACAAGTAACAACGGCATTCCCAAAACCGCTGATAAACGAAAGTTGAAAAAACAAAGTTCCAATTGGGACGTAATAACTATGAATAATAAGAATTTTGATTTAAAGAATTATTATTTCAAAGGCAGCACTACTTCACTGGTAACAGAATTCTGACCTAAACTGTGCACCACCCAATAGGTCTTGTGTATCTGAACAACTCGTCTAATGGTAGCAAGTCTGTTCGTACACTGGTGAAGACATTTTCGACTTAACTGGTCACCATACAATATGAATCTAATCAATTTTGTCAAAACAGCAACTAGTTGAGCTTTCAGTTAAAGCAAATAATTATAAGTCAAATCGTAAACTCGTCGGCCCTGGTGTGAGAATTTTGAACTGAACTGTCCACTATACAATAGGTCTTGTTGACTGCAAGCTTCTATCTAGTCGAGATGTCGAAACCATTAGAATCAAATGGCACTACCCAAGTAACAATAAAAGCTGAACATTAAGAACAGAAGCTGATTATTGGTTGATTTAAGATGTACAAAGCTGATTAACATCAGGCTGAATATATAGTTGATTAGTAGTGCATGAAGCGAATTGTATCCCCATAATCCAACCTCAACAGGTTAGCTGATCCAAAGATTGAACAATCCTTATTTAAGCTTAAGCAATGCGTTACACATATTTTGATAGCTTGATTTGTTAAATGTCGTCAGTGTCTGTGTCACTCGTTGCATCTCCGGCATTTTAGTTCTACTAAATTCACTGCCTACCTTTCTAATTACAGGCAGTGGCAGCCGTAGAGACAAGGCAAAGGAGATTTCTAGGAATAGCTCCAGGTAGACGTGGTCTGCGAGGACGTCGTAAGTATTAACATTTGTACTTCTGTGTTTTGACTGTTCACCTTTTTATATTGCACTGAATTTTCAGACCGCATTCCAAAAATATTACTCGATTATGGCACTAAAATAGCATCCAATGACCATCAACATTAATCGCGTGCTTTTTTTCCTTGATTTTGTTTTCCGTGCTGCCAGGGAGGCAGCTCCCACACCTGGACCCTACCTATCGACCCATCAACTCATGAACCGGGGACCAACGGCTTTTACTTCCCTTCCGAAGAAAGGAGTGATCAGAGATGTTATGCCTCAGAACATCCCGGCGGCGCCGACTGGGATTGAACCCAGGCCTGCTGGGGTGAGAGGCAATCACGCTTACCACTACACAACCGGCGCTGCTGTCTTAAGTGCACTTCAAAATGAGAGGAATGTTTAACTATCACCAGTTGTTGCTTAAAATTCTGCATTGCTGTATAATACTCTTCCGGTTGCTGTTATTCAACTTAAATTTGACTTGCTTTAAGTTAATGATCATACCTTTAACCGCACATATGCCTTAATGGTCCAGTAGGTATGGTTGACGCCTATGAATCAGCGACTGCCGGTTCGAATCCCGAAATGCAAAGTTAATTTTTAGACTTATATTAACAATATACATACACACTACGACTTTTTCGGCTCCCTGTAAATTTCGGTTCCCTGAGACCGACACATGTAAGCGGCCTTTTTGACATAAGAATCAGTTGAAAGAAACGAGAAAATCAATTCAATCAAACGCACTCTTCTTCGAGTTGCTTATGTTTCGGTTTGAAAACACTTAATTTTATATGAAATGTTTGTTTACGTTCCATGATTTACGTCCAATATAGATTACGTCTCGTGTAAAAGTAGTTATTTCTAAGTGTGTATGTTAATCCAATTAGTCAGCAACAAGTTAAAGCAGTTCCATATAAATGCATAAGATTTGAAGCGTTCTTGCATTATTATTTTTGAAATAAAACTAGAAGGTTGAATAAGGGTTGGAAAAGACTGTTATTTAATGCCTTAAAAAGCTTATAATGTATATTACTGTTAAGCTTTTGGCTGATTTAGATGTTTAAAAGCTGGACAAAGGTTAACGTAGTCTATGTACAGCAATTATTCAATCTAAGGTTGAATTGAAATCGATTCATCAACACTTGTTAAGCATCAAATTGTTACCTGTGTAGTGATTAGTGATTTTTTTTAGTGAGATACGATAGGTCTTGTCGTTTAGAACTGAAGACAGCCAACTTCTATCTAGTCATATTGTCAAATTATAACAAGCAATGAAATGTAAAATTGCACACTAGCGTCATATGGTGAGTGAACTCTGAACTGAGCTGTCCATCATCCAATAGGTCTTATTCATTAAAACAACTTTGTCCATGACCGCTACCTTCTATCTAGTCGAAGTCACAAGTTAAAGCAATAAGTGAAATGGTATATTAGCAATAAGAAGATAAAAAGTATACTAGTGTGATTTACACCATCCAATATGTCTTTCACTTGACAAACTTGTGCAAAGACAGAAACCTTCTATCTAGTCAAGATGTCAAGTTAAGCAAATAATTTATTTGTGCCACCTGGAAGGCGATAGGCCTTATGCATCTGAACAGCTTTGATAAAGACCGCAACCCAGTAATGTCATGGTAAATTTGGAACTAGTTACTTATGTAGAATTACCCTTTGCGCCGTTGTAGTAAATAAATAGGGGAAATGGCTCTAATGTTGGCCTATGGATCTAAGATTGAGCCCATCGCTAAAAACGGTTCTAATGGATATTTTTGATCGCTATTGAAAATTTAGTCGATTGCTGAATTTATGCATGGGCCCAAATTAGGGGCATTTAGGCTGACATTACATCTGTTTCCACTATATATTTCTTTCAATACGTATTTATCCTGGCGGGTCACCAGTTCTAACCACCATGAAACCAATGAACATTTCACTTAAATCCTTGAAAGTGGGGTCAAAAATCTGCACGAATATGACGAAAATTGACAAAAAATTACCCTGTCTACACGGCCGATAAAAGTAACTCAATACTTGAGTCGAATTCAACTCACAATTGTATTACATTGCGCAGCGCCATTGGGCGCTGTATGGATACCCGTTAAACAAATTTTAAGTGCTATTAGCTATTCAACGGGGTTCTACGGTATTCAAGACGTTTTTCCTAGAAAATCGAGGAAACATTTACTTATTCATCCTTTTTTCTGCAAATTTTGAGTCATATTCGACTCGATTTTGAGTTAATTTCATTGGACGTGTACTCATAGACTTAAAAGATATTTTTTTTTCTTTTTTAAAGCAGGTTTATGTATGTGAGTCGAGCATCACTTCCTGTCACTGGTCTATTTTGGTATTACCACAAACAAAGTGACAGACGGAGCGGCTCGAAAACTTTGGTGACGCACCAGCTATTGAAATTTTTCAGTTTACTACATGGCAACACTATTTCTGGACTGTACTAGCATTTTCACCAAATGTACTAGAATGTTTTGTTTCTATCTCTTTCACTCTACTCAAAACTGAAATGCATATAAAAAATGACAAAATGATACACTCTTTGTACACTGTCAAAGATCAGTGCACACAAAATCAACTTTGTTCAAATCAAAACAAAAATACTGGCTCATCTGGTGGCTGATGGTACAAGCTTCTAAGAAAAGTATATTATAGCGAATCACATTATTTTAATTGATTTCTTCGCCAGTTAGTCGTCTGTCTCTTCGTTTTTGGTATTACAGCAGTAAATAATACAAAATTTGACCGGTGACCAGAAGTGACGCTCGACTCAACTTACATAATAGGGCCCATATTTTGAACAGTAGCAACCCATCGGCTTAGATGAGTTTTTGGTTATGTCTCTTTATATGACTAAATTGTCCATATGGTAATTGTTTGAGTTTGGTAATGCTAACGGTTAACTATTCTGCCTTATAAATGACTGTTACATAATCAACTTTTTGTTTTCAGCAATTCAGTTATAATTTTGGTAGTCTCGATCAAGTTTTCTTTTAAAAAATCATTCAACGAAATCCGTAGCAATAGTACGGAAAATTTCCTCCAGTGCATTGGCTGCATTTCAACCGAAAGAAAGCGGAAACCCAGGATTCCGGTATCGAGACGCAGCCGGGTTGTTGGTCGGTCAGTTGATTACGACGATAGTGGACCAGGCCAAAACAAAGTTCGAGTTATGCACACACAGAGCTCCTCAAGTAAAACAACCATGGTGCACAGCACAAACACGCATGCACAACGTGGCATATGCATGGCTGTACAATTTGTGAACTCCGTTATTGGTGGCGTTGGCGATCGAGAAACTCTCTGTTCACGATAAACAACAACACCGACGACGCAGTCCCTCTACTTCTGCACCTTCTCCGCCCTCACCTCTCGTGCAGGAGTGTGCGCGCGAACGCGTGAGATTATGCAATGTGATTAATTTAAATGATTACCGCATCGGATATATCTTTCTCTTCGGGCCAACAGCAATGGGCTGGCTGAATTGCTGTTGGCATGCAACACGGCCGATCCGGGCACTGGGTTGAGAGGTGATAGTGTATTGAGCAAAAATTGAATGGGTCATTTCGGGTTTATTTTTGGACCGCCGCACCACAGCAGCACCGTTCAGTGGGTCGAGTCGAGTCGGTCGGTCACTTGCTGCATGGCTTTCATTTCGTGTTTACCAGGTATGGTTTGACATGCAAAATACATAACCACACTTTAGTGATTCTACATATGCTTATCGATTGATTACGAGGTGTTTCCAAAGTCCTGAACAAGAAGAGAGCAAAACATGCTCCATGCGGATCGCACACTGTATTGCACAAGTGTGACATCATGGAGCCACTCCTGAACGTTTGATTCATCTCCCAAGGCATTAAATGTTGAACAACTGGGATCGTCTGCCATTTTCAATTAATTAGTATCACTAGCACGACCATATCATGCACCCGACAGGGGTTGCAACTGCTTCTTGTTGAACGATCCAATAGGTAACGATCTGTTAATTTGTCATGATCGCGTTACAAAAACCCAAGGGGGTGGCTGCTGATGATAGTTGTGGAATGCTATGCTATTGCTACTAACGACTATTACTTTTCAAACAAAACACGGTAGATCACTCTGTTGGGCCACTATGATCACCGCTGCTATATGTCAAGTTCGTGAGGTTGAAGTTTTCCCCTCTGCAATCCGCCTTGTCTCAACGACGAACGGTTATGTCTTACGAAATACCGTTGTGGTCCATCGATCGATCGATCACGACGACGATGACGACGACGACAATGACGATCCTACCTTCATGGCATGAGATCGTAATAGTGGTTATTTTGCTGTTTCGATTATTGATTATCGATTTTTCATCGTCATCGAACTGTGATATTTGTACGCGATTAATCTTGCAGAGGAATCTACCGAAAACTTTGACCTTTTCGTCGCTGAAGAAGTAGCATGAATTTTAACGATCTTCACACCACCGTCGTTTGAGAGTTATCCTCCTGCTGTTAAGCCCCAAGGACATCCACTGTCTACGATAATCCCCATGGAGAAAAAAAAAGAACTTAACTCCTGACAGCAAGTCCAATGCTTCCTCATTTGAATCACTTGTTTTGCAACCCCAAAACTTGATCACACTAGGAAGTGTGTTCAAATCGTTTCACCATGTGCTGCCCAACAGTAGTTAGCAAAGTGAGACCTTTCATTCCAACTTTGCGATTGGAATAAATTGATTCCAATAGGTAGTGATTGCCACTGCCGCCGCCGACGCCACCACCCATTCGGCACAAGTTAAGTAGGTTCCTTTTACAATCCTTTTCCAAATCGAAACCAGTTGAACCCGTTCACCTGCCACCGGTTGTATGTATGTACTAAACCATGACGCTAAACGGTAAGTCAAACAAATCGGAGAACTATTCAACGATGACGATTTACTAGTTGCTACTATAGACACAGTATAGAAGAACCGGTACATTCTATTCAGCACGTATGTCGCCGCACTATAATGGAAATCGTACACATATGGCTCAATTAAGTCGCGCCCGAGTGTAACTGTTCGGTGGCATTAATATTCCATACAGTTATTATTGGTGGGCAACGAATCGTTTTGACGTGTGATACTTTTGTATGTGTAGAATAGTGGGACGAGCTAGTAAATCTTCGAGACAGGAAGGAGTAAAAAGGTTTTTTTTAGGTGAAACCCACTAGGAAGTCGCTGGTCATGCAGTGTGCGCTGCCACGTTATAATTTTTGAAGCTAAATATTTACTGCTTCGGCTGAATGACTGTCTATTTTGTAAGTGATATTTTATTGTAGTTTTAAGCATTGAAAACATGAAGCAAGTTTTTTGTATTGTTATACACTTTACTGTAGTTTAAGAACAAGAGAGGGATCAGGTTTTTGATGTACATCAGCAATCCTTTCACACCTGGAACATTGTTATAATCAAGCTTGCAAATGCTCATTACAGCTAAAATGCTATTTTTCAAGCCTGGTTATAATCACGATGGGGAATTCATAAGGCGCAGTGAATGGAAGTTCTAGCGTCTGGGTAGGTGGAAAGATTACTATGATAAAATAATACTTACTGTTTTACTGACACGTCTGATAAGACTGATGCATCCTAATGTCAAAAGTCAAGCTATACAAAGAACAAACCTGCTATGGCTTTTGTAAGGCATCCGTTCTATGATCCACCTAAATCGTTCAAAGACGTGCCTGGCCGTCTCGATGAAGACTACTGGATGAAAGTCATTGATGCCTCTCAACACAAACTAAGAGCAGAAAAAGAGAAAAGTAAAATTCCAGCTTCACTCCCTTTTCCATACCATGCGCTCTTGTCCGCTTTGCTTCAGCTTTCCTCTTCAAAACTGACCGGGTTTTCATCACAGACCTCAGCAAGCGTCGCTAGAATAACTGATTAGTGTGTGCATGTGGATCCCAGAGTCCTTAGTTCGATTCTCATTTGTATCTTTTTTATTTGTCTTTTGCTATTATCTACACTAAAAAAATTCCACACGTTTGATCGAAGTGTTTTGCATTTCAATGCGATGTGAATTGCTTGCTCAGAAAGATAAACATCGAAAACAAGACTTGTGACTTTATCCTATGAGAACAACCGTGGCACAGTTAGATCGAACGAAGGCTCCGGCAGCAGCACACCCCAACAGTCCGTGATCGAATCCCAAATCAGACCCATTAAAAAGATATGTGAATGCTCTGGCCCCTGGCAGTTTTGTTTATATATTTGTTGATTCATTTTTAGAGTCGGTAAAGTAGAAGTCCATAAAGTAGAATATTGTAGAATATTGATCTATGATGTGCAAAGCTATTGATATCACCAAATGAGGCACATAGAATCCAAGTTTGTCACAATTCAAATCCATAGTGTTCAGGCATGATTCATAGCACAAGATTCACACATGAAATGGATGTGTTTCACAATAAGCGCAAAATTAAGTGTAAGACACATGATGATGACGTGTGGAATTTTTTGAGTGTACGTCATTCGCCACCAGGAGCAAAATCGAAAACTTCTCATTTAAGGAGCACATTGAGGAAGTAACTTATATAAGCGCAGCATTCTTCTCTGTTTTGATTTATGTTTGCCTCAATGTGAATGTGTTTTCATAAAGCTGTTCAATCGTTCTCCTCAATTTGATAAACTGTACAGTTTGCTCTTTGTGCTCAATTTGTGAGGAAATAACAAGCCTGATTGTTGGTATGAAAAAAGTTTGTCATTTTGACTTGCGAAATGAGGACCCAGGTCAACATAGATGAGCGCAAAATCTCGAGCTAACTGGTTATATTCAATTAAGAATTTTATATTTAAAAGTTTTACTAAATAACGTGTTTCGATAATTTTTATTAAATCCATGTTCTCAATTTTGACGTAGTACTTCGTCTGTGATTTCTATATGGGGGTACACTTTGTGAAAACCGAAAATGGAACATGTAACAAAATTATGAAAGATTTTGAACGTTAATAACTCAGCTGCGCCTGGACCAATTTCAATAATTTTATCACCAATCGATTAGATATATTTCTACGCATCTGTTAGATTTAAGACTTTTTCATTTTTCAAAATGCCACTGTTGAAAATTGCACGAATGTGCAACTTTTGCTATGATAGTTAAAATTATCACCGATTGCCTGCGAAAAGCGATTTCCCTAGCACAGATTTCAATGTTGAATTCTATCCGATCCGGTGTTTATTAAATCACCGCGTGGTTAATTGGTAATGCTCTCCAGTACACAACGAAAGGCTCCCCACAAGCAGTAGCTATCAAGGCTGGCCTCAACCGCTGATCGAATTCAGTTCCAATCACCAGTTGTGGTGTTGCCCGGTCGTGAGCAACAGCTGCAGCAGTAGCAGTGCTTTCGGCGCGTGGCGTTCTCCATTACACGATGAAAGGCTGCCTTCAAGCAGCAAGCTGCAGCCCACATGAGCATCCATATAAGGAGGAAGAAGCCGCACCGCTATTGATCGAAATCATACTAAAGAGTATAAACAGAGAGAACCCTGCTCAAATTCCTATTCACACAAAACACAAGCTCCTTGAAATGCGCCTCAAAATTCCCTTGAATCTCTCCTATTTATGCTTGCAAAATTATCAACGAAATAGCCTTGGAATATAGCTAGAAGTTTCATAGTAGTTTCTTTGAATGTTTCTTGAAAACCCATTGGAGCGTTTCTAGGTATTCAATTCCCTTTAAATTCTACTCTGAATTCCCCTGAAACCTTTTCAGAACTCTTTTGACATTATACTTACAATTTCGGTTGAAGTCTTTTTAGAATTACCTTCTTTCCTTTTAATTCTACACACTTAGAAATTACTCTTTTTACACGAGACGTAATTCAGCTTTGACGTAAATCATGGAACGTAACAAACATGGCATGAAAAATTAAGTGTCCTGAACCTGAAACATATGCAACTGCGTTTGATTGAGCTGATTTTCTCGTCCTTTTTAACTGATTCTTGTATTGTGCGATCGTACTGCATATGTTGCGGTCAACTCGACTCGATCCCGCACTTTCAAAATCACGTCTGGTGTACCCCAAGGAAGCGTTCTGGGACCATTAATATTCAACATTTTTATAAATGACCTGTGTCTGCTGCTTTCCTCGTTTAAGCTTTCATTCGCTGATGACCTAAAAATGTATCGTGTCATAGCTTCTCTTCCGGATTGTATTGCCCTACAAGAAGATATTGATACTATACTGGTATGGTGTGGCGATAACGACATGCGGGTCAATAACATGAAGTGCAATTCGGTCGCTGCAATAACCCCATTCTTCATCAATACAGAATGGAAACTGCATCATTGGAACGTGTGTCTTCAATCTGTGACCTTGGCGTTAACATCGATTTGAGGCTCAGATTCAACGAACACGTGAGCATTACCACTGCCAAAGTTTTTTCTGTGCTGGGATTCATCCGTCGCCACGCTTCCGAGTTACCGACATCCACGCTTTAAAAACTCTCTATTGCTTGTTGGATCGTAGCATTCTGGAGTACGCTGCTCCGATTTGGTCCCCTTATTATGTAGCTTATGTTCTCACGATTGAACGGGTGCAGAAAAGGTTCTTACGGTTTGCACTGAGACAACTTCCTTGGAACGATCCGACCAATCTTCCTCCTTATTCTGACCGATGCAAGCTCATAGGATTGGAACCACTATCTGTAAAACGAGTAACGATGCAGCGGCTATTTATTTTCGATGTCATTGGAGGATCTATCGATTGCCCTGAACTTCTCGCACAGATCCCGCTAACATTCCTCCTCGACGGTTTCGGAGCTCAGCTTTAATAGCAGTCCCATACCACAGAACAAACTACGGCTACAACAACCCTTTTGATTCGTGTCTTCGCTTGTTCAATGTTGTCTGTGACGAATTCGATTTTAGCTTGACTAAAAACGTTTTTAGAAATAGGATTAGTAGTAATTTCTAGTTTATAAGTAAAATAGTTCAATCTGTACGACTAGTCGAAGACGGTGATAAATAAATAAATAAATAAATAAAGGGGCCTCTTGCATGTGTCGGTCTCAGGGCACTTAAAATTTACATGTCTTTTTCGTAGTGTGTACCCACAACATTTGCTCACAGATTACTTAAAATTTTCGCTAAAAATAAATCTGGAATTCTAGTCATAACTCTTATGAAGTTCTCAGCCTTTATTTGAAGTTCTCCTGGATTCTTCTTACATTTGTAATCTTCTTAAACATACCCTGAGTCTTCTAAAATTCGTTAGGACTGATGTTTTGGATTCCTTTTCCATGCTCCCAGCAATTTCATGAATTTCTCCTCATAATTCCATATGTACTGTTCTATGTTACTTACCTAACAAATGCGGTCCGAAGAAGTCATTTACACTCTACTCGGTCCATGGTCACACTTCACCAGCCTCGTAAGTGTGCGAAGGGTCCGCAGATCGCCTGTCCTTAGTATTGAATTTGACTTATGCTCAGTACATTCATGAAATTATCTTCAGAATTCTCTCAGAAATTTCATCAGAATTCCTTAGAAATTATCCTCAGAAATTCGTTTTTCTAATCTAATCCAATCTAATCTAACACCAATACATCCAGTTCATGAAAGCATCCTGGAAAATGATGGATATACCTCCATAATTTGTATTGTCTATTTGATATATGTTTCACATTGAAGATGCGTCACACACACCAAAATGTTCAGGCCTACTGTGCAGCATTTAAGGGGCAAGTTGATTCCATGCTTGGCATGCACAGTTGTACACACAAACTGCTCATTTGTTAATAACTTTTCACTCAGTTGTTGAAATTTGTTTTTCTTTAAAGTAATTGATAGATTAGGATCATAGCACATAACATATGTGGAACTTCATGCTAATGAACTGACTAAAAGATGACCCCTTTTTGTGTTGTTGTTGTGGTTTAACTGGTATAAATGGCCATCGATCTGTCAAAATACAATTTTCGTGATAACGACACTGAGCGTTCATAAGGACCAATGACGAAAACGTAAACAATTCCACCAAATTCTCTTGGAAAGTGGGCCTTTCCACAATCATCGTGGTGGTTTACTTGAGTGGTTTTTCATTCTTGAGAAATTCGTAGAAAAAGGAATTGTTAAACGTTTGCGACATTGGCTATGATGAAAGAAAACCAGATATATGGTTACATGCTCAGTAAGCATTGACGTTGACGACGACAAGCATCGGACAGTCTAAACATGAAGTCTAGCGGACTTTGTCTTATCTCTTCACTCCACCGTGGTACCAGCGAGCCGCCGTCTTTTCACACATAGATTGACAGTATCTTATGGGATTTTCATATGAGTGGAAGGGTAAGGAAATGTCCACCATGTTTCACGCACAGACTGTTGTTTGCTGATGGGATTTTACCATGAGAGTAAAGAGTTACAGAGTGGCGGAAAAGGTGAATTGTCATGGTAATGCGGCCATTCTTTTTTCGACTAGCTCTACGGGGGGCTTATCAAAGAATTTTTAACTAGTATTTTCAAGTCGGTCAAAAGCCAATCTAGAGAGCTATTAACCAGTATCATTGCCTATTTACAGATGTAATATTTCTTCGTCTCTTAGACCTGGTTGAATTGCATTGCATTCATTACGGAAATTACGATAATTGAATGTAATGTACTGCAACCAATTTGAAGATTCAATGATTGTTGTATGTTGGAAAATTGATCACTGTTCTTTTAGTAAGTCAATTTGGGAATTTTAAGATTGCATCACGAAATATTCTGTTGATGGATAATAACGTTTGTACTAAAAAAAGTAGATTTTTTTTTTCTAAAAAGGCTAGAAATAAAACTAGGGTAAGTGTTCCAGCTGTTGATCCTTTAGCCGCTCCTGTTAACTTTGAGACTGCTAGCTGGAAGTTCCAGACTAGGACATTAGTCATAATGGTCGAAAAAAGCTTGTTGGGATCGTCTTTTGGCTTTTCTATCAACTTTTCCACGTTTTTTAAAGGGTGTCCACGATGAAATTGCCACACACAAAATTGATTCGCAAAATTCGAGTTTTCATCCGATTGCCATCAAATTTTCAGGGATTGAGAAACAACTATTAAACTTCATTTTACCATTTTACTCGTATTTTATTTACAGTCCATACGCAAATGCCCGTACCTTGGCCTTAACCCCGGCCATAAGATTCTGCACAACCTGTGAATCAACCGTTTTTTGCATGTAAACCCATACTTTCTTCAGTTCCTCGACTGTCTTCACTACCTTAGGTCGTTTAAGAAGGTGCTGCTTCATAATCGCCCAGTACTTCTCGATGGGGCGGAGCTCCGGAGTGTTGGGAGGGTTGAACATTTTCGGCACGAAATTGACCTTATTGTCCGCATACCACTTCAGTACGTCCTTGGAGTAGTGGCATGAGGCCAAATCCGGCCAGAAGATTGTTGGGACGTTGTGGGCCTTCAGGAGATGAAGCAGCCGCTTCTGGAGGCACTCTTTTATGTACACCTGTCCGTTCATCGTGTCCTGGGTCACGAAAGGTGCACTCCGCTTCCCGCACGTGCTGATGGCTTGCCAAACCAGGAATTTCTTCGCAAATTTGGACATCTTCTGAGTGCGGACATGCTCCGGAACGCTGAACTTATCCTTGGCCGTGAAAAACAGGTTGCCGGGGATCTGTTTGAAGTCGGCCTTCACATATGTTTCGTCGTCCAGGATGCAGCATTCAACTTTCGTCAGCATGTTGAGGTACAACTTCCTGGCACGGGTTTTGGCGGACTTGTTCTGCTTCTCGTTGCAATTAGGGGCCTTTTGTACCTTGAACGTTCGAAGCCCAGCCTTAGTTTTGGCCTTCTGGACAAAACTTCGGCTTAGGTGCAGCTTCTTAGCCACATCCCTAACGGAGGTGTTCGGATTTCGGCTGAAGGCCCCAACTACGCGGTTGTGATTTTTGGTGTTGTACGGAAATACTTTTTCCTTCACTTCTGGGCTTCCGATCGGTGGTCAACCGTTCCTCGAACCGCTTAATCACTCGCGACACCGTGGAATTCGCGATTCCCAACGTTTTAGCGATGGAACGATGCGAGAGATCCTTGTTCTCGTGATGAATGCGCAAGATTTTATCACGCACGAGCTGTTCTTTCGACTCCATTTCCGCGAGTTTTGATCACTTTAAAACTTGCAGGATGTAAATAATGCACTATGAACTAAATCCACCCAAATTTTCATTAAATTCTACCCAACGGTTAAAAAGTTAGAGCAATTTCATAGTGTGGCAATTTCATCGTGGACACCCTTTAGTACAAAGTAATTGCTGTAGATCTTTGTGCAAAATTTTTCATTTGGCCGTAGTTGAGAAATATATCGAGGGTTGAATCCCTGGGTACTACAGGTCAATGTTCTTGTGAATGGAACGATGGTCAGCATATTTTCCACATAAACCGTAATATTTTGCTGCTTTTTGTGCAGATAACTCCTTATTTGGGCGGTCGAATTTTCCCCCTACGAATCCAAATTAAATTAAAGGTTGATGCAATTGGTTCCAAGCAATGAGAAAAAGTTAACGAAAAAAATCATACATACCCGCTCATACTTAGAGTTAGAAGAAGACTGCGTACAGTTAACAAATGGTAACTTACAATGAAATTTTAGGATTAGTCGTTGAGTGGCAGGTCATTGCATAAAAAATCGGCAAAAAATTTCTACTTTTTTAGGCAAGCGTTGATTTACTTTTTGTTGTGTGAAGCAAGGTGATGAGTTTGTTAAAGCTAGTTACATACTTATAAATAAAGGACATTAATAGTTAAGGAAAAATAAAGACATAAGTTCAGAAGTGCTAAGAAAATGTAGAATTGTAAACCAGGTTATAATTATTTAAATATAATCGGCGACCCCCTTGAACCCCTCACTCATTTTACAGCTGGTATAATCAATTTGACAGATCGATGGCCAACTTTATCACTTGAAATTATTGAACTGGGGTCGATTTTTGATGATCGGGTTCCACATATGTTATGTGATCATAGTTTACTATATATATGCAAAGGGTAAGTAAAACTTAACATTGGAATCAACACCAATGAATTTTTACACTTGAAGTCCGAGATGTGCAGCAAGCATTTCTCACTTCATTTTTACAAAGCAAAAACAAATACAGTTTATTACTAGAATTAAAATCTCCTTTTTTACGTACCCATAACAAGCTTAAACTCTAATCTATCTACTGCTCTCTTGTCTAAATTTTGTCCTAGCTTTTTTTATGGCTTATGGTTGTGCCATTACTCGCTTTCTAAAAAGAGAAGGTGGAAAGGAGAAGGACAAAAATCATGTTCCCTTAGTTTGAAATTGACAGACTTTCTTCTTAATTTTTCGTTGTGCTGCAGACCAAATTTTCTTGAAGCAGTCAACAGAGCTTTGCTTCTTTTCCATCTTTCTTAGGATGTCGTTTAATTATTGCCCAGTATATTTCGATAGGACGCAGTTCAGGGCCGTTTGGGGGAAAATCGACTTTTCCTTAGTTGAAGATGCTAATTTCAAATAACAGACTGTAGTGGTAATTTTTATACGATAGATGGAGTAGATGAAAGCATAGAGTTGATAGTTCCGTTAGAGTACGGCAGTGTGAAGATTGCATATAGATATTAGAATAGAGAGCTAGGACAACTTTTAAGGAAGGTACAAATCGGTTTTTTCATCTCTCATTACCAAACTCCCCCTTTGGAGAGGGATGGTGAGGGGTGTCCCCCCCCCGCCACCACTCGCAAAAAGAGATGAAAACCGACCGCTCAAGTACCAACTGTGTGTTTGAAACAGTTCTACCAATTTTTTACCGCACTTCAGTTGTTATTCGAAGGAAGGCATCCAGTCGTAGGTTTGGAAATTGCAACTATTGACTTTTTCTTCTTGAGCATCTCCAACGTAGCAGAAGCATAGTGAGCAGATGCCAGATCCGGCCAAAACAATGGAATGCCAAACTTGACCGAAGTAGACTTCTCTAACTGTTTCCGAAGTGTGTATTCTACTCGGAAGGCGCAGCTCTTAAACTGTATTCTAACGTTCATCCAACATCGATAGAACGATTTGAAAAGCCTTAACCTTGATGGTGTTTTAGTCGACGATATAAAGATGGGTAGAAGCCGTTTTTTGATGCATTTTTTTCTGTAATTTTCACCATTGATTGGGCCCGTTGTGAAATACGAAGAACTCTTCAAGCCACATGAGGAAATGGTTGCCACACCAAAACCTTTTTTTTCAAATTTTTCAGTTCGGGTGTATCGCACATCATCAGACACATCTGTCCTCTGCTCAGCGTTGAAAAATTGCGGCTCAGGAAATGTACTGGTATTCAATTTGACGTACGTCTCATCGTCCATCAAAATGCAAAAAGCATCGTTCGGCTTTTGAAGGAGAACGTCATACAAGTTCCGTCACCGTATTTTCGAAGAAGCTTTCTGTGAATCCGTCCTTTTCAGTTCTTTTTGCTTCTTGTAAGTTCTGATATTGTTTCGATTTTTGATAATCTGCACAGTTCCGACGCTAATGTCCAATTTTTTTGCAATTTCACGAACGGAACACGGTTTATTCGATTTCAAAAGACGTACTGCTACCAGCTCCTTTTTCTGGTCCGGTGCCCCCTTTTTGCGCCCAGATTCCGATTAATCTACAAGAGAACACGTTTGTCAAAACTTCTTAACAATTTGGAACATTGTAGATTTACTGCACTTCACGCTTTTTACCAATTTTCTAAACGACAACTTTTCAGAAATCCATTTGTTCATAATTAATCTACGAGTTGATAAGCTGATTCGACCCATCGAAATTTTTCACTTTTGTTTTTAATTTTTCAGGTGTGTTGCCAAAATAAACAATGTTTTTGCACACTGAGCGAAAATTCACAATATTTCGAAACGTTTAAACCCTTAACCATTGATAAACAGGAGTCCTCTTTCTTGAATAAACAGTCCTTAGATCTTATACCAGTAACGCACCACGAAATCAGAAATCTGGTGAATCTGGTTAACCTCAGAAATCCGTGTTTACCATGAAACTTCATTTGAATTCTTCTAAGGAATCCTCTGAAATCCCTAGAGTCCCTTAGAAATTCTCATAAAATGCGCGGAGCCTTGAAAATTTTGCAAGGTTCCTTATCTTATTTTTGGATCTGGGGATTTGGGATCTTCAAAAAATTTCGATGACCATCAACTTGATATCTTTCTTTGAGATTCTTTAACAAAAAATCTACAATCATGATTATTTTAAGTCTAGGATTAAGATACAAATCTGTAAAAAAAAATATCAACGAGCCAGAACCGGAAGAAAATCCAATTCCAGCCTCAAAGTTTTTTTTTATTTATTTATTAAGTTACTTAAGAATTTTTAAGCTCGATGAGTAAAAACGAAGGAGGTGGTAAAGGTGGTTGCATTATACAATGTATTGCAATTCCCGAGAAGATTGTTTAACAGGCAATTCCAGGTTTTGCCAGGAAAAATTAAATTCCCTGAGGATTCCCGATGGATGATTAACTGCTCGGCCTGAAGGATTTAGGTGATGATTTGTCGTTTTATTAGCCTTCGGAATAAATATAACCGATATTGCATGCCAGGTTATCAGAAGATACCTTAATGTTGAGCTTTCCCTATACATGACTGTAAGAATAAGTGTCAAAGTTTCTTTTCTCTGAAGTATTACTGGAAATATTCCGTCCCTACCTGGTGATTTGAATGGTTTAAAATAAGCAATCGCCAATTCGACTCGTTTTTCAGTAATCAATATATTAACCAAATTATGAGCATTTTTCCTGGCTATCGCTCCAGTCGATATATATATTATTCTGAACTCCCGTCCTGTTTTTTGATTCCAGAGCCAGTTTGCACTGCTCGTATATTCTGGTCTTCATTTGTGATGGGAATTGAACATGGAAAGTGTTTTCTGATGTATATTGCACATATCCAGTAAAAGTGCTGCCCTTTTGTTTTGGACTTCTCATGTCATTTAAATGATATTTCGAATGGACTTTCTGCAATCTGGCAGCAATTGGAGTATTTTCAATGTTTTCACATGTATGCCTTCAATCCTTCCTTCCTTCATAGAATTTCAATTAAGATTTTTGAGAAGGAAGATTTTAATGGGGTCTTTTCAAACAATTCCTAGGGAATTCCAAGTACAATGCCATGAACAATCTGAGGAGAATTCCTAGAAAAAATTAGAAATAATTGAAAGAAATATCTGACTAGAATTCAAAGAGAATTTAATATACAGTTCCTGGGTGAACTCTAATTCAGAGAGGAGAATGTCAAGAAAGTTCTGGTAGCATTTGAAAGGAACTGTTTGGATAATTTTGGGGCAATTTAGGATGTTTTGTTTTCGGTAGAAATAATTTTCCCCCAGAATAGATTGCTGGTTTTAATTCTTTTGTTTGACCAAAGAAATTGAGGATCCTTACTTCTTGTAGCTGAAATCTAAAAGTTAAAAGCTAAAGCGAAAATCTGTTATTTATTGACACTAACAGTTCGGTTACAGTAAATAAAGACCTTTCTGGAAAAAATTCAACTCATTGAGACAAAATTGAACCGTGAAGTTGAAAAACAAAAAAACTAATAAGCTTTCCAAAACAAAACCCACATTTCTACCAGTGCACACACGTGAATGCATAACCCTACCAGCGGCAAACGCATGTGTAACTGATAGCACGCGGTCGGTCAGACTGACGCGTTTGCTAGTCAAAGCCCACATAGTGATGCCAATGATACTGCCATAAATGCGCGAGCGATGGAAAACCGACGAGAAAGTAACCGATAATCAAAAATGCATCACATTCGGAAAAAGAAAGAAAAAAATAATATCCAAATGACAGCTTGTGTATAACCACCATCGATCGGTGGCAACCTCGAGTCACACAAACACATCACATATGGTCTCCGCACAAATTACTCTAACCAGCACGTTGAAGCGGCGATGTTATGCTATCGGTAGTAATATTCGGTGGCTGCGGTAATTTATGGACGATGGATGTAGGATGCAATTAAAAACTCCAGCGATTCAACTCACCCGTGGTAATCGTCACACACAACCACCGTCCGTCGTCCGCATCGGGGTGTGGTTACATACAAACACATTTGTGTTTTCAAATTTTCCAACAGCCAACCCTTGCTTTAATAGGGCCATTAACTGATTAGGTCTTTATGTATGTTTGTATGTAGGTATCTCTGTTTTCTTATTCAGGTCTTCCTCATCAAGCGATTCCCATTCGGTGGCGGAGAAAGTTTGTGCAATCGCGTCTTCGGTAACTTCTGTTTCCTCAAAGTGTAAGCGATCCCAATCTCAATCGTTACGTTCGGAATGTAGATGCCTGATGATTCCTTGTCGAGGGGAGCAACATTGGATGCAAATGCATGATTGAGCTTTAATTTGTGAGGAACTTGCAGAGTGCAGCTGATTGACATCCATGGCGAATCCAATTAATCATATTGTCAGACAGTTTTGGGCGACCTTCTGTCAGCGATTTAAAAAAATAAGCAATCAATTCTTTATTTTTCAAGCTTAGCATAAATAAGACCCAATTTCCTCGAGGTTCTGCACGGTGAATGAGAATGACCCAAATTTGAGTTTAGCTTACTCATAAATCATTTAAAGTGCAGGAGCTCAGCGATGAGTAAATTTGCCTCATGTTTTTTCAGCTTTTCCAGGTTTGTCCAGGAACAAATTCCCGAGTATCTAGAATATCTACTTCTAGACTGAGTAAAGTTTTCGTTAATTTTCCTCATTTTCCGGCAGATTTTTCAGGTTTTCGACAGAAAAACATGAGGCAAATTTACTCATTGCTGAGTTCCTGCACTTGTGGCGATTATGAGTAACCTAAACTTCTCATTCGGGTCGTTCTCATTTGCCGTGTACAAGAATAAAATCAAAATATTGCCCCACGGCAAAGTTCGAGTGGTAGGAAATGTTATTCTGGAATCTCTTAAAAATGGCAACGTCTGGTCCGTTAGATGTTTCCTTCAAAGCTAATGTGAATACTGCTTCTAGAATTAGCTCCAGAATATGGTGCCGACACGGAAAATGCAGTAACTTCCGTCCCAGGCGTTTCTCTAACGAAGCAGCCGCACCATTGTGTACACCAGAGTTGGAGGCAGTGGTATCATACCCATTGGCTTTAATTTGGTTGATGATTCCCCACTTTTCTAATTCTGCATAAACACCGTCCGCGATATTTCTTCCAGATCCACTGGGAATGATTGGAATCCCAAGTAATTGCTCATTATTATTGCCTGTCACCGTAATTGCAAGTCGCTCCTCTGGTTTCTGAGTTGGTCCTTTCGACATTTGCTTGGTATCCATGTGTAATACCAAGGCATCTTTCACGATGAGCTCAGTTTTGCCGATGTTTTCCGTATCAAGTCGGGTCTGTTAACAAAATAAATACCAACTATTAACAGGCTAGAAGAAATTTCGTTGCTATTCAAATCCAGATCAATCCCACTGGCTGTTCGAGATCATGCTTCTGTCTAAAAGCGTGAGGGTATTTGCGCTCCATGGGAAAATCTTTTTCTTTTTGCGATCTGGTTCCAAATATTCATTATCCGAATTTTCTGCTGCAGATTCTGAGTCTTGCATGTTTTCTTCTTTCCTGATTACATAGCTTAATGTTGCCTGTACAGTAATTGTTTTTTTTTGTATTTGAATTTTTAATGTTATATTATCCATCAAAGCACCTATCATATACTTACTCTCCATCAGGGTCTCATCATCTCAATCGACTTCGGACCTAGCCATCAGCTGTCCCTTTTGATGTGCCACATTGAAAATTTAGGTTAGACGGTTTTTCCATCTTAAACGCATGTTATCATAACATTTTCCGACCTTTTTGTGATTTATTTGGAACTTCCTCCAGTTATGGTACAGATCTTTAATTTTCTTAGCGATATGCCATATTCGCTGGGTGCGGATGTTCGTTATTTTATAAATTGCTGTTATTTTCTGAGCAACTATAGCGCAACTCTGGAAAAAATACCAGAAGAACTCGCCTTGTGGATGGTAGACCATTTCTTTCAAAATGCGGTCTTACCACACCAACTCCAGGGATTGTAGCCCTTTCCACATTTTCCATTTTGGATGGCTCGAGTGACACTTTCCTTTGATAAAAAACACGTCTTACTGAGGATTTATATTTCCAAAAAAAAAACATCAATCAATGAAACAGTCAGCGGTCGTCATTCAAAAGCAATGCAACTATGTTTTGTCAATCTAATTGAAACTTTTATTGGCTCTGTTGTCTTGTGAATTTTAGCTATATCGGCCTCTTTTCTAATTTTTATCTCTCAATCTATGGAATCTATACGAAAACTATGTTTGAACGAAATTTTTCAAACAGTATAAGGAACATTATGCCTTAGACAAATTTTTTTTATATCATATGGGTGGAAAGTTCGTAGAACAAATACTTTAAAATTATTCACTTTTTAAGATATCTTCGAGCATTAAACTAAGTCAAACTTCAATAAAATCACTTTGAATAGTCAACCTTTGGTCACAAAGTTGTTAGATAACACATTAAGCTTAACCATGAAATTTATTTGTATGTACTTACGAGGCCCGTTTATAACCAAAAACATGCCTATGGTTACTTGGGTATATCTAATTTTCAACGGGCCAACCCCTAGGTTTGTGCCATTAGGTGAGAAAACCACTCTCTGAAAATTTCAGCTCATTCGGATGGAACACGAGCTGGCGCTTTTAAATTTTGTATGGGGAATTTGGATTAAATACATGAAAAATGACATTCCTACACTCTATCGACCATAAAAAAGTTTTCTTACTATCGATTTGATTCAGATTTTCAAAACTTGTAGTTCAATCAATGAGTAACAACTTTGCTGAAAATTGCATCATGAATCCAGTTAGTTTTATTGAGATATTCTTTTTTTTTTTTCTCCTTTGGTTTGTTTTTTCCGTCGATCTTGTTTTCCGTGCTGAGCACCAATGCTACCGACGTGCCAGGAAGGCAGCTCCCACACCTGGACCCTACCTATCGACCCATCAACTCATGAACCGGGGACCAACGGCTTTACTTCCCATCCGAAGGAAGGCGTGATCAGAGATGTTATGCCTCAGAACATCCCGGCGGCGCCGACTGGGATTGAACCCAGGCCTGCTGGGGTGAGAGGTAATCACGCTTACCACTACACCACCGGCGCCGTTATTATTGAGATATTCGCTTTTGAATGTATATGGGCATTTTGTATATGAAAATTTCAACCAAATCTCCTATATGAATGTTAAACCAAAAGCACCAGCCCGTGTAACGTCAGAAAGAGCTGAAAAATTCAGAGAGTGGTTATCGCACCAAAAGACACGACGCTGGATGTTGGCCTGTGGAAAATATGAACTTTTATTTTTAGTGGTAATCTAGTTGATACATTGCATAAGCTGCCTGAATTTTCTTGCAATATACGAGCAGAATGCACATAATATCCATTAATATCTCCATAATAATAATTGGAATCATGATGCTGTGTTGAACAAAGTTGATCCTTATAGTTTAAACTACTTGTGCTGAAATTCTCAGCTTAATCGAGTTTGCTGAATCAGTTATATGCAAGAAAGAGTGAAGTAATGTTATTTCTCCATACATTTCAACCAATATCCCCATATAAATTTTAAATCAAAAGCGCCAGCTCGTGTTACATCCTAATGAGCTGAAATTTTCAGAGAGTGATTTTTTCACCTAATGGCACAAATCTAGGGGTTGGCCCATTGATAAAAATGATAAAAAAAATTCCCCATATAAATATAAATATGCATATAAATATGCAACACACATGCTCGAGAAATTCACTTGCTTTAGAACCACGCAATGGCCAAAATTCAATTGAACAATTTACCACCAAGCGGACGGGCTTGACTTGTTGAGTTACATATATCACTTACATGAAGTTTACATGCACATTAGTGTTATTTACCTAATGGGAGATTTCTGATATTCTAAAGGACCTTGGTCTCCTGTTTAACTTTTCCGAAGACAGAAACGTTTTATATGGACAAGCTCTCGAGATATTGCGTATTCAGCACCTCCTTGATTGTCATGCTTTCGTGATATAACGCAAACAGGAAATTATCATGCACACTGGCGCTGCGTAGTGAATGAATTCTGATCTTTTATGTACACTATACTAAGTGCCTTACCCCCTGAAGAAGTTTGCCGAAGATAGCAACATTTATTATGGCCATGATCACGGGATATTCTATTTTACATCCAGTTATCCTGAATCGCATGTTCTACTCTAACCACCCCCTTTCCGATTAAAGCTTGAGACATTTCTCGATGAACATTTCAACTGGTCCTATCTGCTTGGACCGATTCTCGTAATCGACTTTGTCTTTTGATAACCACGACAATACAAACAGATTTCACGCTATTTTTGCAACATAGTTTGGTGAAGGAGTTTCTCATCTAGCATCCAGAACATCAAATACATCAGGGAATGTTTTTGCAGCTAAGTTATTAGCAAAGGAGAAAGTCGATGAAGAGTATCGATCAAAGCAGATAGGATCTTTTGAACTGTTCGTCTAGATTTATTATCTGTACGCAATGTTTATTTTACTGCAGTGCTCCTATCGGTCGGATTTGGAATGTTTTGACAGCAGTTTGTTTTGAAATGTTTCTTCGTTCAGTACTGAAAAGTTCGTCACGATTAATTTTGTTTAAAAGAAGTCATACTTCATGGAAGCCGCGAACCGAAAATTAATTTTAGACACTCATTTTGTCAGGTTAAAAAATCGCGAAGTCCTTGAAATTGGCTAAATCGACCGTGTGCAGTATTCTCAAACTTTTCCGTGAGCTGCATACTATCGATCGGCAGAATCATAGCAAGCGTCATAGTGGAACTAAGGATCAGAAGCTGCATTTGAAGGTGTTGAGAACGGTTAGGACAAACCCAGGGCAGTCGAATTATGATATAGCCAAGAAATTTAATGCCAGCCAAAGCACCGTCAGAACCGCCAGTAAGCAACCCAACACGACACTGCATAGCAGAATCTAGTGGCCAAAATGCGTGGCCGGAAGTTGTTCAATGAGGTTCTTACAAAGGATGCATCCCTCATGGACGACGAAACGTACGAGAAGATGGATTATGGGAAGCTTCCCGGACAAAAGTTCTATTGGCAATGTATTTGCAGCTGCGGACAAAAAACCCAGGTTTTCGTGACAAACAAGATTATGGATTCCAAAATTTACACACAGGAGTGCCTGAAAAATCGTTTTTTTTTCCCGTTCATTAAGGCTCTCACACTCACAGGCTGGACCTGTAAAGTTTTGGCCTGATTTGGCAAGCTGCCACTACAGCGGAGAAGTTCTACACTGGTATCGAGACAACGGGGTAGATTACTTCGAAAAGGACATCAATCACCCCAACTGCCCTCAATTCCGCCCAATTGAGAAATTTTTGGCAATTGTCAAACAAAAGTTGAAGAAGAGTGGAAAGGTGATTCAGGATGCGACAGAGATTAAGAGATGGTGGAACAAAACGGCAGCTCTGGTTAGCCAACACAATTTGATGAGTGGTATTCGAAGAAAAGTTCGAAATTTCATCAAAACCAAACCGGAATAAATTTTTTTCGCTAGTTTTCCTTTAAAGTGCAACAAATGACCTTCATTTAGAGTACTCAGCATTTTTATTCCATTAAGATGGTTCCGAGATACATCTGTTTTTTTTGCATCCAGATAAAACAGCAAAAAAGGGTTATCTTCCATTTAATTCCACTTAATTAATTTTGGTATCCATGACAGATATGTATTTCGACTACAGCAAAAAAAGGGGTTATCTTCCATTTAATTCCACTTAATTAATTTTGGTATTCTTGACAGATAAAACTTCTTTAGTGGGAATGACACTGATGAAGACTGCACATTGTAGTCGAAATACGTATCTGTCATGGATACCAAAATTAATTAAGTGGAATTAAATGGAAGATAACCCTTTTTTGGTGTTTTATTTAGCATTCCACTAACAACCCAATTTCGTTACTGCATCCAGATATTAAATGACTCATGCTTTATACTTTGTGACCAACTGGATTTTTTTTAAATGGTTGAAAAATCTAACCATATTTAACTATATTGTGGTCATTTCAATAAAAGTTAAGAATATTCTTATGCCCTAACAAATTACGTTACGAAGAATGCGAAACCCACCGCTTTATCTCGGCGGGTTTTCAACCAATCGCTCTGATTTTCAGTGAGTGACTAGTTCTTCGTTGAAACTACTCACTTGCAAAAAATCAGACCGACTCGTTAAAAACCCGCCGAGAAAAACCGGTGCAACATTCTATAAGCACAAGTTTAACACGGTGCCATTTGTAAACCGAGAACTGTCTTTTGCAAATATAATCAGGAATAGTTGTTCTTTATGCTACTTGAGTATTGCTGAATTAAAAAAAAAGAAAAACTTTTCTTGTTCGCAAATGCTAAGAAAGAGACTTTTGCCATACTGAGCAAGTGAGTTTTTAATGTAAAAATGAAAATAAATATCGTACATGCTAAAAAAATAGAACGATAACAAATATCGCATCAGCGACTCATCCTGTCTAATGGCAACCAATTTGAAATTTCCAAAATCAATTACATAATCACTAAGATATGGCGAATGGAAACCAGCGTCAACGAGAGATTTCTAAGAAAACGGTTGAAAGGGAGTTTTTTTCAAGTATTTTGGACAGTGATGATAAAGATAATATCTTCTGCACTCAAAGTAGCTGAAACTCGAGGCAACGTTAAAAGATTAACCAACTGGCCGCATGAATTTGAATGTTGACCTGACAACATTCTCTTGATCAAGGACGCTGAGCTTCGATGTCAACATTAAATTTTGTTTTTGTTCATTCATAGATGCATGTTCATTAGACTGGCCCACATTTAAATGGAGGAAATTTTTTATCAATTTTTTCAACGGGCTAACCTCTAGATTTGTGCCATTAGGTGAGAAAATCACTCTCTGAAAATGTCAGCTCACTCGGATGTAACACTAGCAGGCGCTTTTGATTTAAAATTTATAAGGAAATATTGGTTGAAATGTATGGAGAAATAATATCCCTTCACTTTTTCGTGCATATAACTGGTTCAGTAAGCTCGATTAAGCTCAGAATTTTAGCACACATAGTTTGAACAATAAGGATCAACTTTGCTCAACGCAGCATCACGATTCCAGTTAGCATTATGGAGATATTAATTAATTAAGTGCATTCTGCTCGTATATTGCAACAAAATACAGGCAGCTTATGGAATTTTTGGCCAAATAAAACAAAGAATAACTAGTGCACAACACGGTTTTTTAAAGGCCATTCAACCACCACAAACCTTTTGGAATTTGTGGACTTCGTATTAAATGCAATGGACAGAGGTAATCAAGTAGAAGCTCAATATACAGACTTCAGCAAAGCGTTTGACAGAATTGATATCCCAATGCTGATTTTTAAATTAGAAAAAAAATGGGAATTGAGATGGAGCTCCTCAACGAGAAAACATCTAAGCTCGCACCTAGGTCCCATTCTTTTTATTTTGTACATTAATGACGTCCCTCTTATTTAAAAAAATATCAGGGTGCTTATATACGCTGATGACATGAAGTTTTTTTTAGAAATAGAAAGCGATAACAATATAAATGTGTTTCAGAATGAAATACATGTTTTTTTTACAGATGGTGTAGTAAAAGTTTATTGAAACTAAATATTAAAAAATGTAATCTTATAACGTTCAGTAGAAAACTAAACAAACAAAATCTTTGTATTACATTAAGTAATGAAAATGTCCAAAAATGTGAAAATGTAAGAGATTTAGGTGTTATTCTAGATTCTAAATTGACATTTGTGGACCATTATAACACAATAATACATAGAGCAGGCAATATGCTTAATTTTATAAAACTTTTCGGTATCCACTTCCTTATCCTTATTACCGGTATCCACTTTAAAGATCCTTATACAATAAAATAACTTTACGTTGCTTATGTGAGGTCAATTTTAGAATATTGTAGCGTTGTTTGGTCACCCTATATGAAAAGACATGAAGAACGAATAGAGTCAATCTAAAAGCAATTTTTATTATATGCACTACATAAGTTAGGTTGGACGGCTTTTCCTCTCCCGTCATATGAAGCACATTGCTTGCTGATCAGCATTCAAACATAGAAAGAACGTCGGGATTACGCAAAGATTCTTTATTAAACAATATCATTTCGCAGCGCATTGACTCAGCTGATCTATTGTCAAGGTTAAATTTGTATGCACCTTCCCGACAATTACGCAATCGACAGTTGTTCGCAGTAGATCGCCATCGGACCAATTACGCTAAATTTGGACCTGTAAATCAGATGATGACTGTTTATAATCATCATTGTGAAATGATTGACCTGAATATGCCCTCAACAGAATTATAAATATATTTCAGAACCCTGAACATAAGTCCTAATGTTAATATGTAGTCTACGATTTGATTTATTGACGAATAAATAAATAAATAAATGTATCAACTAAAAATAAAAGTTCATATTTTCAACAGGCCAACATCCAGGCTCGTATCATTTGGTGCGATAACCACTATCTGAATGTTTCTGCTCTTTTTGAAGTTACACAGGCTGGCGCTTTAGGTTTAATGTTTATACAGAATATTTGGTTGAAATTTTCTCATTCAAAAGCAAATATCTCAATAAAACTGATTGGATTCATGATGCAATCTTCAGCAAAGTTGTTACTCATAGTTTGAACTACAAGTTTTGAATATCTGAAACTTTTTTTTTATGGTCGATAGGGCGAAGGACTGTCATTTTTTCATGTTATTTATCCAAATACCCCATACAAAATTCAAACTAAAAGCGCCAGTTGATCCTACAACCAAATGACCTAAAACTCCCATAAAATAGTTTTCTCACCTAAAGGCACAAATCTAGAGGTTGGCCTTTGGCAAATTAGAACTTTTATTATTGTGGGCCAGTCTAATGTTCATTATCGCCTGTGTTGTTGTCATATCAATAATCATAATCGTCTTGGTAGAGATGACTTTGAGTATCAAATGCAAAATGTTTTTTTTTATGTTATACAAATATAACGTTATAACGTTATAACATGTGATGTGGTTTTTCACCCTTGGATCGAAGAATGATTATAGCCTTCTTTCAAATTGATCGTGGTATTAGATAATATTCAAAATAATAATTTTTCCAAAATGAATTTGATTTTATGTTGCTCGAAACTCAAGCGTATTCGTCGCTTCTCGCGCAACATTTGAAAACGGCACAAAAGCTTATGTAAACAAAAGTTGTAAGGCCATTTACACTCCAACCGAAGGAGGCAAGATAAAAATATACATTGAGCTTGAACACATTTCAAGACGATGAACCTAAACAGGAAGGAAATATACCAATGGATTTGCAATTAAAGATCCAGCTTGACAAATTGGCCTGTGATCATATTGACAAAGGGTTGGAGTTTGGCAACCTCTGATATAGTTTCAAAAACTCGATCATCCCATTGCACTCGTCGTGGATCAACAAACCGAACTATAGCATTTTGAGTGCATGTCTTGAGTATATTTCACACTTAATGGTGCTAAGCTTGTTAGGTAACACAACTTGATTGATGGCATTGAGATATTTGTGATTCCCTAGCCAGGAATCACAAATATCTCAAAATGAGAATTGTAAAATGAGCCAAATGATAACGCATTGTCAGTAACTTCATGGATTTTTTCATGGAAATTCTCCGTCTGGAATAGTGGTGGAGGTACTAGGACAATTTATTTATTAAAAAATAAAGATACGATTGGCATATAATTTTTATATGTCAATCTATAGCTTTAAAACTCTTTTTTTGTTTCGTCCTACAGTAATAGGAACACTGTTCCAATAGTTGTGGTAGTTGCTAACTTTGGTTCTTATGGATTCCACTATAAAAGGAACGCTCCCGCAACTATGGAAGCGGTCAAAATCTTAAGGAAAATTTATTGTTTTCTGTCATTTTTAGCTAATTTGAAGTTTCAAGTATGCATATCTACTTTGTTTTAGGAGAGCTACCTATGAAACATAAATTTATCTGGTTTTTCACCAATGGTCAGGCATAAACCCACACCGCAAGGTACACCACTATTACTGGAGCACCTCATCCACACAGTTAAAATAAAATCAAATTTTTACCTAGAGGATTTGTACTTAAGGGGGTTAGATTTTGAGTCTTTAGTGGGAATGACACTGATGAAGACTGCACATTGTAGTCGAAATACGTATCTGTCTTGATGATGATAGTGGTATACAACTCATTGTAGTAGGAAACTAGTCCGATAGCGGTGGGATCTCCTCACTGTTGAATTTGATCAAGCTTAATAACTTCTGATTGAATAGTGGCTCTCACCCCAGCAGGCCTGGGTTCAATCCTAGTTGGCGCCGCTGGGATTTTCTGGGAAGTAAAGCCGTTGGACCCCGGTCTATGAGTTGATATAGGTCGATAGGTAGGGTTCACGTGTAGGAGCTACCTCCCTGGCGTTGGTAGCATTGGTACTCAGTACGGAAAACAAGATCGACGGAAAACAAAATCGACGGAAAATAAGTCAAGAAAAAAAGTTCTGATTGTCATCAGCAAGTCGCTGCACAGTGGGCAAAAATTGACAAAACCGCGACTAAATTGAATATCTCGGCTGCCAAACGGTTTCAGTCAACATGTTATACATATTCTCAAATGAAAACTCTGCTGAATCGATTAGTGGTGGTCTCATTGGCCGGAGACTTTTGCGTACCTAGATAGAGGGCCGGGATCAAACCGAGCTTCCGGTAAAGTAGAAAATGCCAATATCTATCGACATAATTTTACACATTACTTAACGTATATTACTGGAAATTGATAGTACTAAGTATAATGGTGTAAAGACACTCTATACGCTCTCAGGAAAATTCTACTGGCCAAAAAGAAGATCCGGAACGACCGGTAAAGTGGCCACATTATAAAAAAATGTCTTAGAACCCTATGATTTTTTCTTTGTTGTTCAGAATCAAGAGATCAAAGCGTATTTAACTTGGAATACATATTTTGGAATAAAGTGGCCATATCCTGGTTCTCCGGATAATCTGGATTGACCGATAAAGTGGCCACATTATAAAAATTGTCCTAGAACCTTGCGATTTTTTCTATGTTTGTTCAGAATCATGAGATCAAAGCGAATTTAATAAAGAACATAAACTTTGAGGTAAAGTGGCCACATGCTCTGAAAAATCGGGATTGACGTAGAAGTTGTCACAGCATGTAAACAGTCCTGCAAAACCACGATCTTTTTTCTTAATAATCTTGTTCATATTCAAATAATTGAAACTAACAGGGACAGTTAAGAATCTCTTTCCAACAACTTGGTCAGATAACGAACCATCCAACAGGGGAGAAGAGCCTGCCCTTTATCAACAAAATTTTAGCAACAGGTAGTTGAAATGTGCACTCTCCCCATCCAAATGGCTTCAATTGGTCCCTCCTCATCCCTAATTTTTGATATATAGTAATATGTAATAAAATAATACGTTAATTGAATCAGAAGCATAACGTCTACAAAAATATCGTTATACAATTAGATCGTTGACCATCTGTTGCTAAACTCGAGTCCTAAATGTATAACTATTTTTTTATGAAATACGTAACTGTCTTGGATACCAAAATTAAATAAATGGAATTAAATGAAAGACAACTATTTTTTGCAGTATTATTTAAACATTCCGCTAACAAGCAAATAACATTACTTCATTACTTCCGCCTTATGTTTTTGTGCACGCTTCTCAGCATTTCAAGATAAAAATAGGTAGTATCCTAACATTTACATAACATAATCATTTAAATACATATACAAAAGTGAAGGGAGGGTCCAACAGGGCACCCGATTGAAGCGATTTGGACGGGGAGAGTGGGAATGCCAACTCCCTGTTGATATCATTTCGTGGATAAAGGGCGGGTTCCCCACTCATTAAGGCATCTTCCTGATTGGAGGCTCGTCTTTTTGACCAATTGTGCGATCATGTTGCTAGAAGGAGATTCTTTATTGTTTAGTAGATGCGTTTAGGCGATTTTGCCTATCGATCCACCCAATCCGTTTTTGGCCCTTCATTCAGTGACATGTTGAGGACAATCAGAGGTTTTTTAGCTTGATCAAGACAAACATAAAAGAGAGCCCACTGCTATCGGACTTAGTTTCCAATGGGTGGTAAACCACTATCATGCATCATCACAGCATGATGCTTCTCAGCATTTCAAGATCTGTCTCCTCAAAAGTACATGTTGAAAGTGTGCACTTCCGCAGATGACCGTGCATTGCATTAAATTTTCGATAGCACTTGAACACTATTTGTATTTGTTTACTGGGCACTTGAACAATTTATAATTCCGAAGAAACTCGACATATTTGCACAAAGAAATTAAAAAAAAACCCGAAGTTATCCACCTATGGTGTGATCAGACCCTTCTTACTTATTCAAGTTTATTTATTTTATTGTCATTATCAGTGACCAAGCTCCCACCCCCGTGTCATCCAGTGACGCTACGCCACTGCCTGGGGGTACCCGGAATATATCCGGGTGTAGTCTATTTGGTGAGGCTACCAATCACGTTATCATCGTATTTTAATGTGATTTAATGGGTTTTAATTCAATTCATATTCAAGCAACTTCCCCGGGGTACCCGGAACATGTCCAAGTGTGTCCAAAGTGGTCTGGAACACTTAACACGACTTGCATTGAACTTATTTTTGAATTCTGTAGTAATTTGATGTGTCGCATGATGGTTTTAATACGTTTTCCGTTAAATCCAGCGTGAAGGCCCATATTCACCGGATCTTATTCCGGCCATATCTCCGGAACCGGTTCACCGATTCCAAAACCGTTGAATAGCGTTCAATGGGGGGACCCCAAGACCTATCATTTGGCGCCGAGTTTGTCCAAATCGGTTGAACGGTTGCTGAGAAACGTGAGCGCATTCATTTCGTTACATACACACACACATACACACATACACACATACACACACACACACACACAGACACACACACACACACACACACACACACACACACACACACACACACAGACACACACACACACACACAGACACACACACACACACACACACACACACACACACACACACACACACACACACACAGACACACACACACACACACACACACACACACACACACACACACACACACACACACACACACACATACACACACACACACACACACACACACACACACACACACACACACACACACACACACACACACACACACACACACACACACACACACACACACACACACACACACACACACACACACACACACACACACACACACACACACACACACACACACACACACACACACACACACACACACACACACACACACACACACAGACACACACACACACACACACAGACATGTTCCGATCTCGTTGAGCTGAGTCGAATGGTATATGATGGTTTTGATACGTTTTCCGTTAAATCCAGCGTGAAGGCCCATATTCACCGGATCTTATTCCGGCCATATCTCCGGAACCGGTTCACCGATTCCAAAACCGTTCAATACCGTTCAATGGGACCCCAAGACCTATCATTTGGCGCCGAGTTTGTCCAAATCGGTTGAGCGGTTGCTGAGAAACGTGAGCGCATTCATTTCGTTACATACACACACACATACACACATACACACATACACACATACACACATACACACACACACCCACACACACACACAGACATGTTCCGAGTTGAGCTGAGTCGAATGGTATATGGCACTCGGCCCTCCGGGCCTCGGATCGATAGTCGGTTTTTCAAGTGATATCTATACCCTTCTTTGTAAGAAGGGTAAAAACACAACATCTTCACTGTTACTATTTTTTTTCAAGTAATAGCAGAGCTGCACAGTTTAGCTATTTTATGTAAGGTAGGGGAAATGGATGTAATGTTGGTCTAAGTGTCCCTAATTTGGGCCCATTCATAAATTCAGCAATCGACTAAATTTTCAATAGCGACCAAAATATCCATTAGTACCGTCCCAATGACGCGTTCATCTAGATAAAATTGTTAAATAGCCGATATTTAGCAACCGGCCCAATATTGGATTCATAGGCCAACATTAGAGCCATTTCCCCTACATGTAAATTTAAAGCATATGTATCTAATTGAAAAATGGATTGAGTAGTGTACAATTATATGTCGTATGAATGAAATTTAAAACACTTTAGTAAAATAACATGATTAAGGCTTGAGCTTTGAGATATAACTCATGGGATTCTTATTTATTTCACAGCTATGGATAAACATTTCAAAAGGTCCTACCTGCATTAATCGATTCGTGATAAGAATCTCTTTTATCAAACTAGGGGAAATGGATGTAATGTCGGCCTAAATGCCCCTAATTTGGGCTCATATATAAATTCAGTAATCGACTACATTTTCAATAGCGACCAAAAAATCCATTAGTACCGTCCCAATGACGCGTTTATCTAGATAAAATTGTTAAATAGCAGGTTTTTAGTGACGAACCCAATCTTAGATCCATAGGCCAACATTAGAGCCATTTCCCCTACGTGGTAAAAATAGAGCGAGATCTGCAGTGGTTATCAAAAGAGAATCGATGAAAGCAGATAAGACCGTTTGAAATGTTCATCGAGACCTCTGATCAAGCTATGTCGTCCACTGCGTTTATTGCAATGTTGTTTGTTCAAAGTTTGCAAACAGTTTGATCTTTTTTTTTTCCTCAAATATAGCTGACCAAAACCCATTTTTTTCAAAAGGGGGCTAACTGTCAATGAAGTGAAGTGCATTGGACACGTATTGTATTCGGGTGCATTCGTGCGATGTGAATAAGAATCAGACGAAATACGCGTATCTGTCAAAAGATAAGCAATTATAACGGAATTTAAAGGAAATAAACCAACACACTCAAAGCTCTTCATAAAAATGCTGTTTTTCTATCTTTTTAAATTACATTGAAGGTAATGTACTAAATCATCTGGTTAAATTTTAATGGCAGGATAAGAAGAAGTTTTGGACGCCATAATTGTATAAAACTCTATATTTAATATCATAACTAAGTACACGAAATATGATTCACTGTGTCTGTGGACTATGAGTACTACAGGCCTAGTGAGCGTAAGCAGAGTAGATTACGTTTGTACAATACTTCAGCACGCAGATGCATGTACATATCGTTGATAATAGACGATTGTTGTGTATTAGAGAACGCTTGCGGAAAAAAAAACTACGGTGGTAAACGGATTCGAAACTCAAATATCATTAGTCAAATACATCCGTACATCCTTTGGTCTTGTGCTGAGCATCGTGGAGTCAGATCTGAGCTGTGCGATTCCCTTCGGGCTCGAGGTAGACAATCTAATGTTCCAGTTCGGGATATTTTGGCTAGACGTGATCTGGAGGTTATGAAACTCATATATGTTTACTTTAAGAATACTAACCTTAGATTGTAAGTTTGATTAACCTTGTGTTTAGTTTGTGTATTGTGCGTGTAGTTTTTTTTTATGTTTGTTTTCAAGATGAATAGAAATAAGTTCATGTTTTAGGATTAATTAAATATTTATATAATAAATCATATTTCAAACCTCCTTCTCCCTTTCCCCATCCAAAAAATTGTAAATCTCCATTAACCTCAAGACGACCGCGAGTAATCTGTTCAATTCCTTTAACTCTAGATTTAAGACATTAATCATGTATAATGCAAATGATAACTCGGCTCTGTAAAGTTTATTCGATTGAGCCTGAACAAATAAATTAATATATAAAAAAAATACATCCGTTGACTTTTGTATAATTGACAATGCACCCGTGTACTGAATGGCAATTGTGGGTTCGAATCCGAGTGTACCTCATTAGGCATAAATACGTTAGGCATACGGACATTAGGCATACGGACGTTAGGCATAATGGACGTTAGGCATAAAGTCACTAGGCATATTGGACGTTAGGCATAATATACGTTAGGCATAATGGACGTTAGGCATAAAATACCTTGCTGCTGTGCAACTCTAGAAACCTGTTTCGAGCATGGTAAAAATGCTTAAATTAGGCTAAGCGTTGAATAAAATATGATACAAGTTAAACAAACATAGTTTATTTAATATGCACAATTTGGAATCCATTATTAATCGTATCATAAGTGACGTAGCTACATATTAACTAAGATCCAAGATTAGTAGCGATAGCGGTTAAGTAATCTGGCAATGAAAACTCAGCATAGTTTTGATATAATCTAGAAATAAAAAAAATCACACATTTGTTGTAATATATTCTTACACACATATTGCAATTGTCAAAGAAGAAAAGGTTTTCCTCAAAAAACAGATCATGAAAAAAAGGATAGTGAATTCTGTGATTTTTCATTCAATAACAAAAAAACAGCTAAGGTTGAATAAAATATGATGCCAAAGAACAGCTCATGAAACGAAGAATGGTGAATTCTGTGGTTTTTCATTCAATAACAAAAAACATATCTGCTGCTTCCAGGATTTCCTGCCATTCTTTTCGATACAACGATTCTGTTTTTGTTGCCATCAGAATAAAAATTAGAGGAACCGTCTGCTGATGTGAGGGAGCGATACTTCCATGAACAGTGACGAGTTGCCGAAACAAACAAGGGACTGTGGCAAACGTACCATCCGTAACCCAATACTTTGCCTGTCCAAGACATCGCAAGTTTTCATGAGTTCCAAAAATTATGGCTCTTTCATTATTATCACCGAACTCAGCAATCAATAGACGGTCCCCATTATCATCCTTCTGGAATTCATCGGGTAGATTATGCCTAACGTCCATTATGCCTAACGTCCTTTATGCCCAACGTCCATTAAGCCTATCGTACATTATGCCTAACGTCCGTATGCCTAACGTCGTGTACCCTTCGAATCCCACCGGTGCCCTTAGATTTTTTCGCAAATTTTCTCACACTTACACGTCTCTCATCGATGATATGTGCTTACCTCTCAGTACACTCAAAAAATTCCACACGTTTGATCTAAGTGTTTAAACACTCGATTTTTTAAATGTACAATCACATTTACTTTAAGTGTATTTCACCTTGGTTCAATGTGCTATACACGTTAATTTCTAGTGTTTCAAACTTTGAAATGTTGAAAATCTTTCACTATCAATTCAAGTGTATTGCACATAGAATCACACTTCTGTTCAAAACAGATGGATTTAAAGTGTTTTGCATTTCAATGCGATGTGAATTGCTTGCTCAGAAAGGTAAACATCGAGAACAAGAGTTGTGACTTTATCCTATTAATCCACCTCATATATGAGAACAACCATGGCACAGTGAGATCGAACGAAGACTCCGGCAGCAGCACACCTCAACAGTTCATGATCGAATCCCAAATCAGAACCATTAAAATGATATGTGACAGCTCTGACCTCTGGCAGTTTTGTTTATATATGGTCGATTCATTTTTAGAGTCGGCAAAGTAGAAGTCGATAAAGTAGAATATTGAACTATGATCCGCAAAACTATTGATATCACCATATGAGGCACATAGAAACCAAGTGTGTCACAATTCAAATCCATAGTGTTCAGGCATGATTCATAGCATAAGATTCACACATGAAATGGATTTGTTTCACAATAAGCACAAAATTAAGTGAGAGACACATGATGATGACGTGTAGAATTTTTTGAGTGTATGATCAAACGTTCTTATATATATTATCTCGACGTCCATGGTTCGGTCCCAGTCTGCTCCGTGTTATTATTTTTTTGTCGACATTATTTTTCATGAGGCAAATTCTAACGATTTCTTGTGGCTAAAATTCATAAGTGGTTCTAGTGGAATTCTCACGTTCTTTTGCCTCAGTGTAGCAGTTTGAGGATTTATTTCCGGTGTAACAAAAGGGAGAAAAAGTGGTGAAAAGCTACCCTCAATATCCAAAGTTACACCTATGCACGGTACTGGTAGTTGGTTTTTAGTCTGAAAATATGACATGGTCTTAGTACCATTATGAAGTTGTCAAAATATGTTCGGTAGGAGTTTTTACATTATTGTTTAGTGTGTCAAAAAAGGGGAAAAGTGATGAACAGTTATCCTAGTAAACCAAGTTTACACCCATTTACGGTACTGTTAGCTGGTTTAAATCTTAAAATATAGCATGCCTATGGTCATAGCACCGTTTAAGAAGTGACAAAACGTGTTTTTTAGCAAATTTTTGACAAATTTCTATTGCTGATTATTCATAAAATGTATGAGTCAACTTGTCAAATGAAATGTATGAATGGTCACACATACCGTTTATGCATTCTTATAGGAGCTATGTGGTTTGTCTTATGGAATGTATAAGGCTAATGTTTTGGCAAAACTGTATAATTGAAACATATCAATAAAATAATTAATCTTCGTTTCGTGTACACTGTAACTTGAAAGTACCCATTAATGGGTGAAAAAGTGCCCACTCCGCGGTAAAGTAGATGATCTAATTATCCAAAATTACACCCATGTACGGTACTGGTAATTGGTTTTAGTCTGAAAATATTCCATGTATATGGTCACAGTACCGTTATGGAGGTATTAAAATGACATCTGAAATAGTTACAACCAGGGTTGCTTCCACTCACTTGCCATAAAAAAATATTTTTCGGAACTATGCAATCATTAGATGTTATAATGATATGTTGTACATGTAAGTAACCAGAAGAGGGTGTAAAGTATGTGTTTGATTTATAAAACCTGTCAATTTCGCTTTCAGAGCGTCACAATCTGCGATCTTATGATTCGTGAGCGTTCACTCAGAGTGAGCGCTCACGAGTCGTAAAATCGCTGATTGTGACGCACTTAAAGCAATATTGACAGATTTTATGTGTCATACATATACTGCATGATCTCTTCTTGTAATTTACATGTACAACATATCATTATAACATCTAATGATTGCATAATTCCAAACAACATTTTTTTATAGTAAGTGAGTGGAAGTAACCCTGGTTACAACGTAAACATAATTTTGACCAGCTAGATTTATCAAATACCCCTACGTGCACCGTTCCGATCAAGCTATAGTTATTGCTGAAAGAGTTTATTGTGGTAGTATTCGCAAGCATTTTGTCCATATTGTTGGTTGATCTCTCTCTGCTTTGATTCCCTGCTCCCTAGCATATGCACCTCAGAAAGACTGGTTGGCTGAGACTGGAAAGAGATTGCGCAGCCGGCGAGAGTGAACAACTCTGTGCCTTCGGAGTCGACTGGATCACCTTGGAGGTTCGATTACATTAGCAAAGAAAGAAAATTACTAAACACTTTTTTTGCATCTCTCCCACTCTGCCGCGGCCGGGGGAGGTCTAGTTGGGTGCGTTGCAGGCTGAAGGTATGTAATAGGAAAAATAAATAGAAACATCAAGGGGTTGCGGTATGTGTGTGTGTGCGCGCGCGTTAGGGTGCTCGAGCCAATTCGGTGAAAGGGAAGGGTGATTGTATTTCGAAGTAGTAAATAGATTGAGTCTTAATTTTTATTCAATTTTAATTTATTACTTATTACGATGAGTAAAAGTCCTTTTCGGAAAGGACAAAACGTTCACATCTGTCGTCAAACTTTTTTCAAAACATTTAAGTAATTTTGTTTTTTTTTCCTAACTTCATACCGTCAAAAGTTCTCGTTTTGAGATTGGGTTTTTTTGTATGATTGTTCGTACTTTTTGTAGAACCTGGTTCCGAAGAAATCATTTAAAAAAATGGTTGGCAGTAGATAGTAGTTCAGCTGTCTGTCTGAAAAACACATTTTGAATCACTACCCTATCATTCATAGTCAAGGTGCTAATAAAAAGTGTTTTATTGTTGTCTTTCGCCATTTGTATTATCAAGTAGATCACTTAAAACTACGCAGTTGAACAGTATTTACATTTTACACAAATTAATAAAAATGTATAGTTGGGAGGAGAAAAAGGCAGTAATTAAAATTAAAATGTCGTTTCAAAACATAATTACGTTTAAAAAATATAAACATTTCATTTCATTCAATTACATAAGGATTGCGTTTTTGTCTTTTTTGTTTTTCATAATTAAATTAAATTAAAACGACACAAAAATATCCACAGCATGTTTTTGTTCTCTCAATCTCGTTTCGTTTGGTTGGCGTTCCTTTGTCATGAGATACCGGAGATGTATGGATGTTGCTGTTCCGAGAGATTGATTTGAGAGGGGGTTTCCCACGACGGCACGCCATTGGCCATAGCTTTGTCATTCAATGATGATGATGTTGGTTTATCGCGCGATTCATTCATTTCATTTGACATATGTTCGAACATGTTTCGAACCGCCTTCCGATGGTCCGAGGAGGTTGCAGTTCTTCAAGTCTTTTTTTGTTTCATTCAAGAGAAAAGAGTTGATCTTCATAGTATTGGGGCATACGAGGGGCTAGACGATAGTGTATATACTTGTTGTTGTTTTTAAACACAGTTAATAGTTCAAAGCAGAATGATCATAAAAGGTGAGCTAGAAATTTTCTAAGGAAGTTCAATGACTGGATTTAGAAGAAACCATCACCAGTTGGATCGTTCAACCATGGGTAGTTGTTGGGGCAGCGCACGCAAGTTTGCAGATTGATGGTTTCTCCGGGAACTTCCTTGGAGGTCAGTTTGCAAGAGCTTGGCACCCAACAGGCTGGTTTGCCTTCAACGGAGCATTTCTCCCTCCATGGTTCGAAGTTCTTGACTTCGGAGACTGTACGTGGGTTCTGGATCCACTGGATGACTTGGGTCATGGTGACAAAGTACACATCGTTGTGGTTGGACAGAACTTCATCGATCCAGTACACGAAGGCATCCAGGAATTCGGGGTTGTTTTTCAACCAGGCAGCGTGGAAGTACAGTCCCAGTGGAGCGCGGTTCTGTTCGTAGTGACGATCAAAGTTGTGATTCAGGAAGTTGTAGAACTGATCTCCGGTCAGGATGTTGGAGCAAGAGTCAACCATAGCGCATCCGGGCAGGTATTCGTCGATGCTGGGGTCCTCTCGGCGATCCAGTTCATTCATGACCATTTCCCAGACGGCGTGGGAACGGGTTGGGCAGCTCTGCAGATTACCGTGGCAACGATGGGGCATGCGGAAGTACATGGTGTATGGCCATAGCGGTGGGTTGGACAGCGGAGCAGTGATGGTGGAATCGTACAGGAAGGCTTGCTCTTCCATCATGGTGAACTGGTTGTTACCACCGACACGCAGGTATGGGGCACGGACTCCGACCACGGAGTTGTCTGTCAGGTTGGCGAACTTTTCGATGATGATACGCATACCGGCCATTTCCTTGGCCCAGTCGTCGACGGTGGCGTTGGACCAGAAGCGTTCGTCATCGTTGTGGCTGTAGGCGAGAGAGGAAAAGGGAGGAGTGATATGATTTATATTTTTTCGGCAACATGATCCCTTTCATGCAGAATAGATAGTCAGTATGAGAATTTTTTTTGATTATTATGAAATTTCATTCCCGCAAAAGTGAATCAACTGTTCAAGGTTTGGGACTTTTTCATTTCAGTTTCAGTCAAATTATACAAATTACCCAGACAACCAGAATGCATGTATATCAAAGTTGTTTCTGTGATATACGGACATGTATACCGACAAACAAATCGTATATAATGCACAAAAATGGCTAATACGTACAAAAGTGGAAGCCATCTACGTGCAAATTTGAATTACCATTATAAACGATTTCATTTGACATCATATACGATTTAATCTGTAAAAAACAAATTCAGATCGACAAACATTAAGATTTTATCCGATTTAATTTATACTATTGTACAATACAAAAATGATAAAGCGTATAAAAGTCGGAAAGTTGTATTATATATGATTAAACCTAAACATCATGCAATGATTTTGACTTAATCTGTAGCATTTTACGATTCTATCTGTGTACTGTTGTATAACTTCTGGTTGTCTGGGATGTAATACTTACGTGGACTTGCTAAAATGAAAAGAACAAAAATTGTAAGGTTTGGAAATTTTGTGATGCAGCGTTTCTCATTTTATGTCCAAAGGGTTTAGTTTTTGAATGGGTCGCGAAGGCTTGCAAAATTTGTCATTTCCAATGCAGTAGGGGGTAGGGGAAGTGTACCAGTTATGGTCATTTTTTACACTTCTCACAGAGAAGGGTATACATTTAGGGTGGGTCAACTTAACAACCCTCTTATCCCCACTGCGCTTTCGATCTTTATTGAGGTCGCCAACAACTGTGTCAAATTTGAACTAATTTGATTACGATCTGTATTTGTGGAAAATTTTAAAGTTCGTATGGAAAAATGTTTGGAAAACGGAAGAAAACTGTTCAGTGGCTTTACAAATATTGAAAAATTGCTCAATTTTTACCAAACCTGGAAAATAGATTGGGAATTAACTCTGTGCAGAACAACTTTGTAAATTGATTCTAATTCTGTGCAAAAAGTTATTACCCTTTTATTTGGGCCAAGTGGTCCAAGCATGCCTAGAGGCATATATGTAAGCTTGTAGGTATACGTATTAAAATAATAACTTTTTGCACAGAAGTCGAATCGATTTGCGGTCTTGGAAAAAGATGTTCTGCATAGTTTTCCCAATCTAAGTATCAGGTTTGATCAAACTATAGCAATTTTTGCAATTTGTTCAAAGTTGGCATAGTTATTGGGGACCTCAATACAGATCGAGAGAGCAAAGGGGAACAGGTGGTTGTGATCCGCTATACCATACAAATTCGACCCACCCTAGTATACATACCGCTTGGAAAACTGACTTTCGTTTCAAGGCCCCAAGACCCAAGTGTCATATGCCGTTCGACTCAGCTCGACGAGATCGGAAAATGTCTGTGTGTGTGTCTGTGTGTGTATGAAAGTGTGCGTGTGAAACAAAAAATCTGGACTCATATTTCTCGGCAATCATTTAATGGAATTGTTCGCAACAAACACCAAATGAAAGGTACTATGGTCCCACATTTCTTGAATTTGTCAACTGGTTCCGGAGATATGGTCGGAACATGTTCCGGTTTGTATGGACCATGAGACTTAATCCAACCTGTAACGCGCTATACTCATTATGGGACACCTTAAGTCACATGAGAATTCAAGAAAACAAGATCAATAGTAGTTCAAACGACTACTCAGAATTTCACTGGCCACATCCGAACGTGTTCCGGGTACCCACGAAGGAGTGGCCAGTTTGACAAAAACTTGTAACATTGGCACAACAAGCACCAAATAAAATATATTTTGGCCTCATCGGTTAGCTGATTCCGGAGATACGGCCGGAACATATCCCGGTGAATACGGGTTATGAAACAATAACCGACCTGAAATGCGCCAAATCGATCATGCGAATCACATGAGAATTCGAAAACAAGATCAATGGTTGTTATAACGAGTGCTCTGGACCATATTGGCCACATCTGGACATGTTGTGGGTGTCCCGGGGGACAGGCTCAGTATTTCGGCAATCACTGCACTGAATTGGCAGCCAAACGCCAAACAAAATATACTATGGTCTATGGCTATTGAATATTATTGGGAACTGGTCAACTGGTTCCGGAGACATGACCCAAACGGGTTCCAGTGAGCATGGATCTTGAGACTAAAAACAACCTGAAACATCAAATCACATGATAATTCGATAACCAGATCAATGGCAGTCACACTGAGTTCCCAGGACCACATTAGTCACACTTGGACATGTTCCATGTCCATGACAATTTTCATCATGCGACACTTCAAATCACATGGGAATTCGATAATTATATCAATTGTAGTCATAGTGAGTGGCCTGGACCACATTGGTCAAATCTGGACATGCTCCGGGTGCCCTCGGTGAAGTAACCAGAATCTGATTTGAGTAAAATCTCATGATGCGATGTTTCAAATTTGAAAGAGCGCACCATGGTGGATACATTCAGGTTTTTTTTAACTGACAATATTTAAAGATTAAGACAATCTTGAGAGTGCTTTAATGATCCAGAATAGAGAGGCATAAGGTATAAGATGAGAGCGGACTGGCTGGTTTTGCGCCAAATGAACTGTCAAAACCAGAGCCAATTGAGCAGCGTCTGCCTTGATTACATTGGCAGTGTTGCTAGAAACTGACTAGGCATAGGTTGTCACGGCAGTTTGTTTTCAATCCACTTATTTTTTATGCTAGACCCTCTCTAATGCAGAATATGTTTAATTATCTTACATTTGGCATCTCCATGTAGCAAGTATTTGTACAGTAAAGTTTTGATTTCATCATGGTCGAAATAAAAATCAAATGTCTTATTTGACAAGATTTTCGAGCAGTTTGCATATCTAGGGCTACATCAATATTGACAGTTTTAGTGGATTTTTCTCTTTAGTGGTTGTTTTACCCAAAAAAAAAAAAAATAACGATAGTTTGTGGGGTAATCCCAGGACCACGGTCCAAATTTTCGCGATTTTGCATATTTTGTAGAAATACAATGCGAATACAAAGTGGACACACATAATTTGTTTGTCGATTCCAGTGCGCAAAACAGTCAGATTCATTGAGTCATTTTGATATGAATATGAACTGCCTCTGCCTCATCATTCACTGCCTCGTGAGAGTCTGAATGGTTGAGAGGTAAACGAGTCACTGACAGCCGAGCACTCAGTCAGTAGCTCAGTCAACACGTTTATTCTGCCGTGATGGTACCCAATATTTGTTTTGAATGACTGAGCGTACATTTGCTATGGAAAAAATGACTCAATTACATGCTGTGTGAGCGAAGGCATGCGGTGTGCGTCGCCTGCTCGTGAGTGACTGAATGTTTTTGTTGGCTCTTTCATTGGCTCGTCCTTTACCGTTTGGTACAAACGGTCTGCACAGAGCAATTGAATAGTACAGTGCTTTCACACTTAGCCTAGGCAGTCAATAATTTTACGCTCTGGTCGATTCTAAATCAGTATATTTATGCATCACAATAGTTCTAGACCAGCTAAGCAGATTATGCCTGAATACGGATTTCCGGATAAACTAATGCGATTGGCAATTAAGGCTACGATGGATCGAGTTATTTTTGGGAATATTCTCGAGTCCCTTCGAATTTCGAACCGACTAACGGCTAGGTGACGAGCTTTTGTGTCTTCTGTTTAACATCGCATTGAAAGTTATGATCATAGGAGGTGAGATAGACAAAAGTGTTACTATCTTCATGGAGTCCGAATAGCTTCTTGGCTTCGCCGATGACATAGACATCATGGCATGTAACTTTGAGACAATAGCAGTACCGAATGAAGGGTTCACAAGCGGATTGGTCTTGTTATGGAAGAAGAGAATGTTGAGCTGAGCTCGTGTGTTTTGTGTCATTTCCGGTGCACTGGTGACCGCCGATAATGACACCAGCAGAGAATTTCATAGGCGTATTATGACAGTGACGGAGTGGAATGAAGACAACTTCTAAAAAAATGACAACCTTTCCTTTCGTGAAAGGTAAGGTAAATAAGTTAAACATGTCAACAGAGGAAACGCTCCAGGGCAAGCAACAAACATCTATTGCGACTACGGGAAGAACTAGCTTTCGAGCGCAGTGGTTTCACTGTTCCAAGGGACAACTTAGAATACAAAAATTACGACTAACGAGTGCAGTGAGTGTTCTCTTCGTACCCAAAAGGAGGCGGTGGACGATCAGCTCATTGAAACCGAGAAGGGAAATGGATCGTCACGTTGCTGAAATTGTCAAGAGCACAGAACTTCATCCATGCCCTCAGTAATGTATTGCGGACGTTCTCGACAACTACGCAGTGTTTTTGCAAAACGGATGCCGCATTATAGAGAAAAAGCTTTAATCGGGTGGAAGAAACCCGAATGTTCAACACTAACGATTAGGAGATCTACAAATGCATCTTTAGCAACCAAACCCACTACAGCGATCGACTCCCGGAGATTACTGGTCACACAGTTTTATTAGAATCCTGTTCAACACAATAGTTCTTTTGGCTTTCAACTTAGTGTTCTTTGAGCCCTACCACAGTTATTGAGTGCTGTCTAAGCCTGTACCATTTTTGTACTAGTATATTTAGTATATATTGCGTGGCAAGTACAATTCTCGATGAACATTTCAAATGGTCCTTTCTGCTTTGATCGATTCTCTTCATCGACTTTCTCTTTCCATAACCACTGCTATGCAAATAGATTTTGCGCTAATTCTACCACATAGTTTGATAAAGGAGGTTCTTATCTAGCGTCCAAAACGTCAAATACAACAGGGAAAGGTTTTGCCGCTGAATTATTAACGAAAGAGAAAGTCGATGAAGAGAATCGAAGTCGATACGAAGTCGAGAAGTTTTCCAACCTTACTGAGCTCTTTGTGGTACCTTAAGTTTTTTTGAGCTTTCCTAGACAACTCTGAAGTTCCTTGAGCAACTTTAATGATCGCTAAACTTTTCTGAAGATCGCTGAATCGCTATGAAGTTGATTATATATTAACTTCTCTTATGACCACTTGGGTTCCACTTAGGTTTCCTGGACTTTCTGTACGGCTTTGCCCTAAGCAACTTTGGAATAGTTCGGAAAATTTTACGAAGTTCGCACAAAGAAAAGTTTGCGCGTCGTAGTGAGTATTCGCGAGCTTTTCCATCACTGATGGTCGTAAGGATTCTGAAGTATTTCTGAACATCTTTAGGCTCGTGTAGATTTTCGAGGTTGTCTGAAGTTTGCTAATCTTCCCCGCAGTATCTTGTTTTTATTCTAAAGGTTCGGCAGTACCATGATTTTCATCAAATATGTTCTAATCAACTCTAAGGTATCGATGGGCTTCTTTGAAGTTCTCCTGAATCTATCTGAGGTCCTCCAAGTTTTTTTTTGGTTCCCAAAACTACTCTAATGTTCCCTTAATTTCAGTCAAGATCATGAAATTTCCCTGAAGTTCACTTAACTTTTCCTATGTTCATTTGAGATTCTCTGAGGATAATGCCTTAAGTCTTTCTGAGGTTCCCTTAAATTGATTCTTGATGAACATTTTTGAAATCCCCTTTGGCTTTGAAAAGCCTTCTGAGTTTCTCAGAAACTCACCTAACATCTCCGACATACCCCTGAATTTATGTGAAATTTTCTGAAGGACCCTGATTTTCTATTAGTTTTTTTACTTCTTTAAAGTTCCCCTTATATTTTTTGAAGTTCTACAGACTACCCAAATGTTACCACAGCTTCTATAATATTCGATAAGTAGACGAAGGTTCATGGAATTTTTCGGGAGAATTTTTAACTTCTCTGGAGTTCTTCAGAACATGTTTGACGTAGACTTAACTACTTTGAAGTCCGGTAAACTTCTCCGAAGTACTTTGACCTTTTTTGAAGTTCTTTAAATTTCTCCGATTTACATTTAATTTCTCCTGGGCTTTTTTGTTGTTTCATTAGTAATCACAGAAATTCAACTCAACATCTTTGAGGTTTTACGATTTTTTATGAGGTTTCCTGAGTAGTTTTGAGGTTATTTTGATTACGCTTGATGTTTCCTGAGCTTTTCTGAAGATCGCTGACTATTTCTGAAGGTTTTGTTGAACTTTTCTACGCTTCTGCTGGCCTTCTCTGAGGTTTCCCATATCATCTAATATTGCTGAAGTTTTTTCAGCATATCAGAGAGTTACTACGAAATTCAGAGAGTTAGCTGTGAGCAGGGTTGGCTTGCTAAATTTATCGCAAAAATTACTCAGTTTTTAGTGACTCACTTTACGAAACACGTTTTTTCTTGAAGCAACTGATAGAAAAGAACTTGAGCTTTATAAACGTACGTTAAACACTGTAGATTTCTATTTAGGAAAAAAAAAACTGTTCTAATTTATGCGTCACAAAAACGTTTAAAAAAATATTCGCTGCTCATATCATACTTTAAATGAAAAAACTCAGTGGTGTGAAATCAAATGTTTATATTTGTCAATTTTTTGCGTGTCTACAATAAACTCAGATCTCACTCTATCAATTGTTTAAAATAAAACCTAGTTATATGAACTGAGTGAAAAGTTATTAAAAGCTATAGGTGTAAGCAAATGAGCATGCTAACCCTGGCTGTGAGATTAGAATAACGTCTGATAGTTTGTAGGAACTTCTGTCTGACAAAAAGCTTTAAAGATTTTTAAATTCCTTAGTGTTTCAGATAAAGTCTTAAAACTTCAGCGGATTGTTGAGATTGTGTTGGGTCGCAATGTTCAGTCAACGCACTCGGCCAAGATCAAGAAAGTACCACGAGTTGGTGGAGCAGATTCCGAAACCTTCCACATTTGTCTATATTTAACTATCTTGATAATCTACTCAGAAGTCTTGATGTTTTGTAGCGTTCTCAAAATTATCTTTAGAACCATTGCTCTTCATAGATATTTTTTTTAGAATTCCCCTAATCTAAACATGAGATTTTTTAAATTATTGCTTTATTATCGAAACTTTCAGCTTAAGGCTGGTTCATCTCCCTAAACATAAGATTCTCTCTGTTATTCTTTCCTAATTTTTTTTAATTAGCTGTCCAAAAATTCTCTGTGGAACAGTGCACAAACTTTCATTTAATTCACTCTATGTTTCTTTTAGATGTTTTAATGATTCTCCCAAGAATTCGCCTAAGCCTCGACCTTACTTTCAAAATTCTTCTTAGTATTCTCATGCAATTCAGCTCTGAATGTATTGATATTCTGCCCAGAATTATCTTGGATATCTCCTCTGAATTTTTCTGAACATTATCTTGAAATTCTCATCGGAATTATCAAGAAATTTTGCTCTGAATACTCTTCTTATTATCCTTGGAATTCCCTTGAAACTCTTCTCTGAATTTCTTTAGAATTATATCCTCATTATTTGATTCCCTCGGATTCTCCAAATTACTTTGAAATCGTCTATGATATCCAATTGGAATTATCCTCTCAATTTTCTTGGAATTTGCCCAAGAATTATGAAGGTGCTACTCACCGAATTCAATAGGCTTAAGTTTTTATTTGAGTTTCATTGGAGCCCTCATCAGAACTCTATAACCTATATAGCTGAAAGTCTCCTTAATAAAGATATAAAAAAAAATCTAACCTATATTAGCTTACTTATTATAAATAATATTCATTAAAATTTGCTCTGAAATATCTAGGCAAAACTCTTTTGTCGTTAATCTTGAAATGTCACAGTGCTATCCCTATAGAAAAGCATTTAAATGCTTGAAGAAGCATGAAAAAATTCTGAAAATCAAGTCCCGTCCATTCCACGGGCCTTTGAATCATCCCAACGACCTGAATCTTTTCTTTTTCCCGGGGAGAGGACGATTTGTAATCGAAATACACGGTTTATTTTCTGTGATTTTGGATTTCCAATATTTTCCCGGATTTCCCAATTTCCTGGTTTACTAGTCATCCTGATTAAGAGAGATTTCCTGAGAGCAAATTTATGGAATGCTTAATTTTTTTTTACTTTGTAAGTTTACAGAATGTCTCTAAATGGAGCTTAATATGTTTGTTAACCGTTGTTTAAAATGTTTCGAATTTCGTTTTGAAGCTATCATTTTTGTCCCACTGGTCTTTGTTTGCCGCTGAGCAGGGATTTGTTACAGTTTGTTTGATATTTCTGCTCAAAGTTTTCGGCAATGAATTCATATCTAACCTAATCATAATCTAATCTAACACCAACACAGCCAGTTCTTGAAAGCATCCTGGAAAATGATATGCCTCCATCATTTTTCTTGTTTATTTCCACAATGGTCAGGCCTACTGTGCAGCATTTAAGGGGCAAGATGATTAAAAAATCATCGGACCTGTTTAAATCGAAGATTCAAATACGATGCTTCAGCACCCAAATAAATGGATGAAAGGTGGACATCTCGTACCGCACGTTCCGTTTTTGGTAATTATATCATTGGTTGATTGTTGGAAGCATCAAAGCTAGAAAAGTTAAGTGATTCTGACGGTTGGGACATGAGCACTAAAAGTTTTCGGTTATGAATTAATGTTAACCCAAATCAGTTCGTTCTTCACGTTTCGGTACTAGCAAGGGTCTTCTTAAGGAGAAAGAAATTCGGCTTTCCAAGAATTCCCAGCCTATGCAATTCAACGGTCGAGCACTGCACATAGAAGCTACCCAACAAATATTGGACACATAATAAGAGACTATTCAGGCAAACATATGCTTCTTCAGCTTTAAAAAATGATTAATCAGCCTTTAAGCAGCTCAAATTATATGTTGGGTACATTGTCATTCAAATTGCATTGGACTCTGTCACTAGGGGGCCCCCTTCAGGAGTCCCCAACATTCATCAAGAGATGAACCAACATATGGCTGAAATTCTCTTTAATAGAGATAACTTAAATTGAAATTTTCATTGTTCAAATGCTCCGTTCAGTTTTTATTAGGTTCCCACCAATGGGAAGATAAATTATCAATTTTTTGTTGCAATATACTTCCCAGAATTGAGATATTTTCATTTATATAATTTATACGGTAGTCATATTTACTGAAAGTCAATTGAAATCATTTAACCACAGTCAATCATTTGCTGTCATGACATTACAAGGAATGGAAATGCTGACGAATATTGCCTGTCACCTGTGAATTAATTCAGAGTGACAGAAATATTTTTGAATTCTTGCATTGAAAATGACATTTGCCAGCCCTGCGCAGCATTCGATAGAATTTCTGCACATAGCTGTATGCTGCAGATCTATGTTCACACGCACAATATTTACGTCAAATTCTGACTTTCTGACCTGTCGGGGAAATCTAATCGATTCAACACTTACGTGATCGAGTGCACGGCGATTTCGTGTCCCTTGCGGTGGGTTTCCGCCACGGCCGAGTAGTTGGTGTATTTGTGGGAGACGAAGTACGTCGCCTTGATGTCGCACCCGTTCGGGTTCTTGCGCTTGCCGTTGAAGATCTCCTTGTACAGGTCGATGTTGTTGTTGTTGATGGCATCGTCGAAGGTGATGGTGATCATCATCGGGACGTCCTTGGACGGCAGGTCCCCAGGAATGGTGGTACCGTCCTCGGAGCAGAAGCAATCGGGCAGCACGCACACGGCCGGGTCGCAGGGCGGTGCGCGGTTTGGATCGCTCTCGATGTCTGTGGGTGGGAAAAGATAGGAAAAACATGTTGTTTAGACGTTGCGATAGAGGCTGCGATGGAGAGGCAATTTCAGTTTTCAGTTCAAGGTCCAACGCAAATCACGCAAGATTGACAGGCGTGCGTTCGCCGCACGCGGATTAGCTGTCATGTCGGGTTTAGAAACGTCGACGACCGGTTTGCCGGGCAGAGATAAATATTGCATCGGCACTATGGGATGATTAATCGAAGCATCAGCAAAAGAAGTAGTAACGACATTCATTTCGACGACAATGACGAGATTTCCCATAAATTTAAAGATTCGTAAGTGGTAAATCATGGTTTGAGTTGGTGTGTGGACAAAAGAAAAACAAATGGCTGTTTGCCGTTGTCGTCGCATAGATAGAGGGAGAAAGAGAGAGGGTGATCGGGAGTTGTGCAAATGCATGCGCGCACCCTTTGAATCAGCGATGACGACGACGACATGCGATCGTGCATGTTCTGGTGCCGTCAACAACTACCACAGCGAGCACAGCAAGGGTTGTTGAGTGGTTTCGAAAGATTCTTGTTGCATTCTTTCGAAGCCGGCTTGGGTTAAGTGTTGGCGTGATGACGTTGTTTAATTGGTTAAGGCATTTGCGGGTTGGGCTCAACACCCGGTAGTCCGCACAGGTAGCGGGTGAATGTGCGCTTCGTAAAAAGTGCTCACAAGGCGTCCTTGCTGAAGTGGTTCGATTTCCTTGTTCCTCGTTTAGTCTGATTTATAGTAATTCGGCATGAAGGGGACTTACACATAGTACAAACCTAGGCTTGTGAGACATTACATGAATCCAAGACTGCGCTTGCATCACCTCTGCTACCGGCGTCCTTTCGAGGGCAACTAACCTTAAACCTGATGCTTGATCATGGCCCATGAATAGTTGTGGCCATATCGACCCACCAGACCCGGGTCAGTTTTACATAACCCGTGTGGTATCTGATATAACCATGCATGCCCATGGTCCTGCGCTTATGCTTTGACCACAACACTTTCCCTTTCACACCGACCTATGCATGATGCTATTGATGGTCGCGTTCACCGGTTCGCCATAAATATCACACATTGTTCAACAGAAGAAGAAAAAAACAAGGTGTTTCAGAGTGATTCATGCTTTCACATTTCGCATGGTTGAAGAAAGGCAAAGAAGTGCAGTGTCGATAAGTGCAAGAGAGTTGTATAATGGACAGACAAAGTGCAGGGTCATTAATCGTCTTGGGGCTGACTTTTGGTCTTCCTTCTCCATGGATTAGGCGTTGAACGACCAATGGACTACCGGATGCGCACTGCGCTGTCCACGGAGGTATCACAATTGAAGGTTAATTACGGAAGGCACAGTTGGTTTTTTATGACTCTTTGGTCGTCCGCAATCGTAATCCATAAAAGCAGGAACTGCTCGTTAATTGCAAAGTTCAAAAGTTCAAACGATTTACGAGATTGCATCGAGTGAGATTAATGATGGATCCGCGTGTTCGTCGTCGTCGTCGTCGTCTTGGTCTTGGCTAATTTATGCAAATTCCAGTACCGTTACATCCATCACTCGTCAGAGAGGAATCACTCTGCGCAGCACCAGCTGCAGCAATTAAATACAATGCACCTACTAAAGTCTCCACCGTTGCCACTTGATATGCAAAGCTGGTAGACGGCAGTAGTGGTAGACGCTGCTTAACGGAGGTTTCGTAATCGCATCGAAAATGGACAGGATGACGATGACTGCCGTTGCGGCTGCAAACAGGTAGTAAAACACTTGTTTTGCATTTTGAGCAGTTGTAGATGTTTGGATTGAATGCCAGGTTTGTTAGTTGGTCGGAAAAAGAAACGGGCTGTGTTGGGTAGTGTTTTGTCACGATTAGCTTATTAATGAGGTGTAACTGATTGGTTCGTTGTCGCTTGGCATCGGAATTGTAGGTCTTGTAATCACACGGTTACTCGGGTGTAATGTCTGCTGTCATAGGTTGGTAATAACTGTGTTTAGTTAATTAGAAGGATATTGGTTTGGTAATGTGTGGAGGTAGGTACATGAACTGAGCTCCGCCCTAAGAACGTTAATTGATCTTTGTCGCAGGGAGATCTGGTTCACAAATACCTTGACTGATATTTGGAACTACAATGTTATTTTCCTTAACGATGGCTACGGGAAGCATTGGTACTTGTTGATTGACGATTTAAGGGGAGCAAATAATTTGAACAGGATTTAAACTTAACACACAAGTTATGGTAGACTGTTATCCTACCGTCAAAAGTGGTCTTAATTTATTAATTTGTGGGTTGCTGGACTGCCTTAGCGGTTCTTTGGGTCGTATCCAAGATTAGGGCAAATGACAAGATCTTTGTTATCGGTGGTTTTAACCTAGCTTCCATCAACTCCATCCACACCTAGCAACCCACCATGGTTTAACCTCCGACTAAAGTGGCTGAAAGTCAGCTGAAAACGGTGCCTTGCTTAAGATCCTCCGCAAAATTTCCTAGGAAAACCAATAGACCTTTACTTACAATATGCTCCCAACGGGTATTTTTTTTTGGTTCTCCAAGCCGTTCGGAAGCTTATGTATTATGATAGCCCAAACGGAATGGTATAGACATCAGTCATTCCATAGCAAAACAATATTGTGGATCTCAGAATTTCACAAAAATTGGTAGTTTTGTTCCTTATTGCATAATATTGGACCCATGTTTTTTTTATTTTGTCATTAAGGTGATCATATGGGCGGTCCAAAAAATCGTTTTTTAAATTATATTTTTCAAAACTTCATATCTTTTGAACTACTGGGTTGATTTCAAAGATCATAAAATCAAATGAAAGGTTATTAAAAATAATTTTTAGAAAAAATATAATTTTATTTAAAAATTGGTATTTTCTATTGAAAAAGATTGATTTTATTTGTTTTTCAATAGTTTCATGGTTTGTAGACAGAGGGGCAATACGTTTTCATATTTTCCTTGATTTTTTATTTATTTTTATGCAAAATATCAAACAATTAGTGGCTATTTTTCGTTGTTGAGTTATATATTTTTGAAATTATCAAGTTTTGGGTTTTCGCTCAGTACTCCTATGCGACTTGAGCTTTCGATGCCAATACCAATGCATGAATTTGTATATTGTGTGGCAAGCACAATGATACTCTATGCCCAGGGAAGTCAAGAAAATGTTCAACCCGAAATATTCCCTCAACCGGACCGGGAATCGAACCAGCCACCTTGTTTAACGGGCATAATACCTAATCTCTTGGTATGCCATTGAGAATTTAAAATGCATTATTTCAAAATTTTGTTGACTTTCACTTCAGATTTTTTCTCAAAATGACCCTTAGAAGAACTCTCCTTAGTATTTCCTTGGAAATTTCTTCTGATTCTATTGGAGCACTACTCATAGTTTCCTTGTGAATATATTTAATATTTCTTGCCAAATACTTGCGGAAACGTCTTTAAATTCCCTCAAAATTCTTATAAATTCTCTTGAATTTATCTTCAAACTAACATGAGATTCTGCATAGAATTTTTTGAGCTATTTTAAGAATTAGATTTCTCTTTGATTGATTGATTGGTTGATCAATATTTAATAGATTTTCAGCCGTAGGTGATCATTAGCTTCTGAATTGTATGCACTAAGATTATTTCACAGATTTATGTGATATTTTACTGAAATCTCAACAGCTGAACGTTTGGTAATCAGTTTGGTGATTTTTCACAGATTTCCTGTAATTTTTCACAGAATATCAGTAGCTGTGAAAAATCACCGAACTGTTTAGCAAACGTTCAGCTGTTCAAATTTCGGGAAAATTTCACAGAAATCTGTGAAATAAGCTTAGTGTGAAGTTATGTAGTCAAGTCTTCGGTAGGATTAATTCACTTTGTTCATGTAATTTTTCTAAATATTACCTGAATGTGTATCAGAGAAATGTGAATGTGAATTGTGTATCAGAGAACGCTTGCGCAAAAAGACCAGGGTGGAGAACGGATTCGAAACTCAAATGTCATTAGCCAAATACATCCGTAGACCATAGGTCCACCGTTGTATAATTGGCAATGCACCCGTGTACTGAATGGGAATTGTGGGTTCGAATCCCACCGGTGCCCTTAGATTTTTTCGCAAATTTTCTCACACACACGTCTCTTACCGATGATATGAGCTTACCTCTCAGTATGTTCAAACTTTTCTATAAACAATTAAATTGACTGCAAAGTCGCTAACCGTAAATCAAAAAAAAAAATACCTGAAATTTCTAGTTAAATTCCATTGGTATTCTCCGCAGAGCAGCGTTGTCAGATTTTTAAAGGTATCAAAGGTTTACTATTTAAATAAATTTCACACTTTTGCCGTTTTTCAAGGTAAAAATTTAAACTTTAAGACTATGAACGGAAAATTTGCTTCCGGTAGAAGTTGAAAAGAATTTCCGGGTAATGTTTGAACTATCTTCTGAAGGAAGCTTAACAAAACTTCCAGAAGCTCTTTTGGAGGAAGTTTGAAGAAATTCTAGGAAAAGCCGGAAAACATCCGGGGGACTTACAAGAAAGGGAAACGTCTGTAGAATATTTGGACAAACTTTCGGAAAATTTGGATGACACGTCCAGAGGATGCGGAATTCTAGGAGAAGCCGTTTCCAGAGGGGAAGTCAGAAGAAGTTTAGAAAAACCTTCCTGTATATGTTGGAAAAAAACCTCCAGAAGAAACTTGTGGAGAAACTTCCAAATGAAGACTAAACAAACTTCTGGAAGAATTCGATAGGTACTTCCTGTAGAAGTTTAAAAGATCTTTCTGGAGAAGAGGGAAGAAGCTTCCTAAGGTAGTTTGGAAGAAAATTCTGCAGAAAGTTGGAAGCCAGAGGTCAGGACAGTCAATAGAAGGTTCTAGAAGAAGTTGGGGGAAACATTCCGACAGAAAAAATTTCTAGGGAAGGATGAAAGAAATTTCCGGTGGAAATTGGTAGAACATCCTAGAGAAAATCAACACAATAATCCGGAGGATGTTGGATAAAACTGGCAGGAGACAGAAGAGCCTTTCGAGCGAAGCCAGAATAAGCTTTCGAGGGATACCAAAAAAACTTTCCGGAAGGAACCGTAAGATAGCTAACGGGATAAGGGGGAAGAAAATTCCAGGGAAAGTTGGAAGAAATTTCCAAGGTAAGATTCAATAACCTTCAAGAAGTTAAAAAATTAACAAGTATTTTCCGATTCTCAATGATTATCTGAATTCTTCGATTCCTGCGTAGCCAAAAACGGTGAGGAAATGGAAACATTTGTCGAAATAATATCAAGCATAAGACAATGTAAGCTTTTGAAAGGTTCTAAAAATTTAAGAAATCCAAGAAGATAAAAGTCCCTCACAATAGTTTTCTCTGACATAAGAGTGCAGGTAGGCAATAATCTTTTTGATTATTTAAAAAATCGGTTTAAATCGGTATAAAATCATAAACATCTCTCGTCTGTATATCGGTATCAAGTTTGAATATCGGAATAAATACGGATAGATTGGTACATCTGGCAACGCTGCCCAAGAGTTCATTAAGAATTATCCATTTATTTCCTCTATAACTATCCGAAAAACTCCTTTTGCATTCTCAGCATAATTCTAGCTAATGCATCGTAGTATCAAAATCCTTAAATTTTATTCAAGTCCAAGAAACATGATTTTTTTTTAATCTGAGGTATTTAAAAGATTTTTTTTGCAAAGATCAATAATCTGAAAACTGGCCAGACCTGTATAATTTTGTCATGCAATCCCTGAATAAAATTTCAGTCCGAGTATTCAAATGTTCGTAGATCCTTCCTGAGGAATTTCCTTGTTCTTTCCATCAATTCGCCCTTGGATGAACAATTTAGGTGTAACTTAGATACATTCTAAAAATTTAGAGACTTTGACGATTTTTTTAAATTTCGGGCTACATAAAATTATCTCAATTGTGGTCATGATTTTACAAGTTGTTGCGATCTTGAATCCAAATAAATTTACTATTTTTTTTTTTCGTCGATCTTGTTTTCCGTGCTGAGCACCAATGCTACCGACGTGCCAGGAAGGCAGCTCCCACACCTGGACCCTACCTATCGACCCATCAACTCATGAACCGGGGACCAACGGCTTTACTTCCCATCCGAAGGAAGGCGTGATCAGAGATGTTATGCCTCAGAACATCCCGGTGGCGCCGACTGGGATTGAACCCAGGCCTTCTGGGGTGAGAGGTAATCACCAATTTACTAAATTTTGAAAGGTTAATTTGTTTCTTTTTCACCGGTTTAGAGGCTGTTCATAAACCGCGTAGATACTTAAGGGGGGGAAGGTTTGGCGAATGTCTACGGACCATAAATTTTTAAAAAAATGTATGGACGCTTGTCTACGTGGGAAAGGAGAAGGGTCAAAATCCTCTATAAACTTTATACGTAGTTCATGAACACTCCCTTTTTAATTTTTAATTCGGTGACAACTCTGTAATTTATCAACACTACGTCTTTAAGCGAAAAATACAAGCGTTGCTGCTTTAGGATCAGTTTAATAAATTTTCTACTTTTAAGGTTAATCTAGATCTTCTGAAGCACCATTTCGTGACCCTCAGGATCTATTACAATAATACAATCCCAATTTCACTCTTATACTAAAAACAGTACTCGAAAAAAGTTAGTTTGTACCTTTTTAGCATGTAGGTAAAAGTTGATGGAATTTTGACAGACACCAGCTAAGAGCCCTAGTAACAATTTAGGTTTCATGAAGGTTCTGTAGACCACAATTTAGACTTGTAGCTTGCTATAAAACCTCTATAAAACTTGCAATGTTACTTGGGAGTATAATGTGTACGCTGGCAGACTTTCATCATTATATGTCAAGTGGTTATCGAGATGGCATCGGAGCAAGAGTAGATCCGCCAAAAGAGCTTGTGCCCCGCCGTGGAAAATCCGACTGCGTCCCACAGATCAATCGGGAAACACCTGAGAATCCATCATTCAACAATTTCCCTGACAATGTTGCAGAAAATCAAAGACAGCTGACCCGGTGAAGGTCAGAAAGGTGTTGGTTGAGTCTGTTCAAGCGTCGGTCGAATCTTTCGATCCACGATGCGGCGAAGAAGGCGGATGTTTCTATCTGGTTTGTAAAAAAAAAAAACGATGATACGTGCCGGCATCCACGTCTACAAGGTCCGGAAGGCACCGAACCGGAACAACAAACAAAACACGATGGCCAAAACCTGCGCCAGTAAGCTGTACCGGAAGTGGCTGACGAAACCGCCCAAGTAGCATTACAAGTTTTATTAAGGTTTTAAAGCACTCTAAAGTCTAAATAATGATCTACAGAACCCTCATAAAACCCAAATTTTTACTAGGGTGAGGTGCGTTGTGATGGACGACGAGACTTACATCAAGGCGGACACTAAGTAGTTACAGGAGTAGGAGTTTTACGTTGCCATATCACGGTTGGCCGTTCCTGAGGAGGTGGACAAATTCGCCAAAAAAATCTTGGTTTGGCAGGTCATCTATGGGTGCGGAAAGATGAGCCGTACATCACGACGGGTACTATCAATGGGCAAATCTACCGGGATGAGTGCCTCCAGAAGCGTCTCCTACACTTCCTGCGGTCTCACGGAGGCGAGACGCTGTTTTGGCCGGATTTGTCCGATGTTAGACTGGTATAGAGACAACAATGTTGTTTTTGTACCAAAAGACATAAACCCAGCGAACTTGCCGGAACTTCACCCGATTGAGAAGTTTTGGGCCATCATGAAGGCCAGACATCGAAAAACACCTAAGGTGTTGGAAAACGAGCTGGCTTTGAAGAAACAGTGGGTAAAAGTATCAAAAGGAGTCGGCCCCACCATTGCCCAAAACCTTATGAGTGGTGTCGAGTAGAAACCTAACCTAACCTAACATTAGTTGTAGCACTCTAGAAAACATCAGTAATTCTGAGAACTGAAAAGAATAGCGGTACACTGGATTGTTAGGAAATTCCGTAGCATCTTAACTTCAAATTTTCAAGAAACTGTAGAATCTACTGATTTTAAGGGGACTCCAGTATTTCAGGGTACTATTAGCACCGACAAACCGACATAAATGACCATATCAAAAACAATTTTTTGTTACCAAAGCACACTACTGACATCTGGCTCCGTGTTCGCGGGAAATATTTAGCTAAGCCATGATCCGCATGCAAAATTTATGAATTTGATCGTGTCTGATCTATTTTGGACACATTATTTTTATCTAAATAAACAATTCCTATGGTTTTGACAGTTCGGACCACTGCACATTTAAATCAGCCGTTTAAGATTTTCGGGCATAAGTCAGAATTAAGTGTCATGTCAGTTTGTCGGTGCTATTAGCTCAAAATCTCTGATATGATGTTTCAAATGATTAAAATTTGTTTAGTCCCTTCAATTTCAGAAGATTTGAGAGTTAAAGAAAGATACAAGCATCCTGGGGGCAAGACAGCTGTACTCAGAGTAAATATATTTGCAGCGAGTAAATTTGAGTTACTCATATTTACTCAAAAATGATCAAAGTAGTCTCAATTTTCTGATCAAAGAAAATATCGTCTGGCAGCATATTTCGTATGAAGCATCTGTTCGCCCATTTAACAGATCGAATCGCTCGTTTAACAAATCGAATTGTGGACAATCGAAATGCTCCAATGGTATTTTGACTGCACGACGGTTTTGGGTGCCTTCCAGTGAAGTTTGACTCATAAACATGGATGAGTGGATGTATTTAATGGTGAATAAGTATCGAAGGAGATCCTGGAAGTTAAAAAATATAAATGTGAACAATATTGCTCTAAAAATTTAATTTATTGAATTAATTTAGCCTAATCCGAACCTATCGAACCACCTCAAAGTCCCTACACATAAATTCCAAGAAAGCACGTCAACTAACTTTGCTTGACAGCATCGGTTGCAACGATATTTTCAATATAACAATCAGGTTACTATGTGTATATAAGATATTGAGCAACGTGAGTTACTCAGAGTTACTCAAAATTAACTCCGGTTTTACTCATGATCGAAAGCTGTCTTACCCCCAGCAAGAATCCTATAAATTTTGCACACTTTAAATATGTATACGAAGTTCCATGAGCTGTCATGTTTTTGATGAGTAACGAAGGGTAAGTAATGTAACTTGAAGATTTTCGTCAATCATCGCTTGCAGTACTCTTCTTGAACTATCTCTTTCGTAATTCTGTGAAATTTGTACCAAACTATTCCTTAGATCAGTTGGTAAAGGAGCAGCTATAGATCGACAGTAGGCTGGGTTCAATTCGCAGTCCGGTCGACGAATTTTTCAGTTTGGAAATTTTTTCCCAACTTCCTTGGGCATAGATTAACATTGTGCTTGAATCACAATAAACCTAATGCAAAAATTGGCTCTGAAAGATATATATAGATATATATTGTCTAGATCAAAAACACGAAATTAATGCCCGATCTTCGATTGGGAAAATTTGCGGGTTAATGAGACCATGCTCGTAGCTTGTACGATAAAGAGATCAACCGAGCATAAAAAACCATTCCATTTAAATATGTTAATCCTTTCAAGTTCTTCTATGGAAACTTACATGTTAGAATGGAACGTTCCTTCTTCTTAGCTATTTTGATCCCAATCCACGACTATCGTTTTGTTCTGGATTGAATTCCACGTTTGCTCGCTCCCACTTGAAATAATATCGGATTCCGTCGAAAATATCCAGGAAACAAAAACCTATCTAGCACACACCTGATCTGATCCGGTTAGGCCGGTACGTACGTCAACAAGCGATCCATAAATAGCTATCAAGTCTTTGCTTTCAACAAATCCAGTACGTACGTAGACGAGATATGGTGCGTTTTGATAGGGAAGTATTTAATTATGGTTCAAGCATAACGACAGGTTTCAGAATGGGACTGCGTTGAAACCCCAAAATCCGATCTTGAATAAAAATCAGTTTTCAGTAGGCTCGATTTTAATCCAACAAAGTGATGAAATTGGCGCTTAAGTTTCGCTTTCAACAGTGACACAATAACCCGAAAAAATTCTCAAAAAAGGTCTCATTATCATAAACTCAATCCTCATTAGCATATGGTCGTTAATAAACTCCAATCCTAGCATGATGGTCTCAGAGCTATGAGGTAACCGCGAATTCGCACAAGATGAAAAGAAAAGGAAGACTAGAAGAAAGGTTGGACTTGGGCTGAATCCGCCATGGTAACCACAAAGCGAGACTTTTTCGTAGCCAGTTATTAATTTATTGCGGTGGCGCGACAGCCGGTTCTCCACTTTTACTGAAACCAGTAGTCATCCAGCTGTTGACCTTGAAACCGAAAAAATGCTACTTATTTTTTTTCGTGTGTTTCACTTTTCCTAAATTGATGTCAGGTTTAGATGGAGTGGAGATGTGAAAGTGGGCCAATGTAGGAAATATGCTGCAGGTATCCCAATGCAATAGCTGACCAGGTGATTAAAGTTTGGTTACGGTTAAAATTAGTACTGAGTACTGATTACTGCCAGTGTAGCCGAACAGGTTCGTTGGTACAAGTCGTAGAAGGATTGCATAAGTAGCAACTCGCTGACTCTCCGAGCATTGCTAGATATCAGCATTGTAACCAGACGAACGTACGCCTTGATACAATCTGTTTTGTATTAGCTAAAAATGAAGCCAAAACCTCGGAACTTTCCATTAAGTTAAGAAGATGGAAATCTCCATAACCTGGCAACATTGCCCATGGTAGCGAAATTTTCAGAAATCCATCGTAGCAACATCATAACCTACAAACCTGCATACATTCTTCTGCGCTGGAGAGGCAGCCTACTAGACAAGTTACTGTGCTAGAAGCTCCGATAGAGGAGGCTGGCGCGGTGCAGAGCGAGGTAAAAAAACAAGTCTTGGTCTCCCAAGCTCAGGTTATCTGAACAAGATTATAACACCACCGCTAGCTGTCTGAATGACTGGCTGCGAAATTTCGCTTTCGTTTGAACAAATATTTGCCTAGTCGCACGTGCGTATCTACCAACAGCTCGCTCACCGGCTGCTGCTGCCACCACTGGTGTGTTGTGTTGAGCTATAATTTGCGCTTAGGAGCAAAACCTGAATCTCTACAGTGCAGCTGCCGCCGTCCGAGTGACACGCTAGTCAACTGACCTATAACTATCTAGCGGCTCGACGAGACCATGTGGTCAGTGTGCCACGCAAAGCAGCATTTATGGAGGCAAGCTGTTTCCATCTAATGTTTCTATCGAAATTGGTTGGACCTTGCAAAGGGGAGTTAACAATACATTCCAGGGAAACAAAAAGTGCTCAACTTACCGCACGAGTTCTCGTCCGAACCATCGGTACAGTCCTTCTCGCCGTTACAGAACAGACCACGCTCGATACAGTTGCCATCACCGCAGGCCAGGAATCCGTCCTGGCAGAGCGGTTCGTCGGTGATCAGCAGGGGCTTGATCTTTCGCTCGCGGTTCTTGTTCTTGCAGTTCTTGACGGCGTCCTTCCAGTCGCACGTCTGCTTCTCGATGTCAAAGTACAGACCGGCCGGGCATCGAATGGCTTGCAGGCCCTGAACAAAGAAAGACAAAAGAGACACGGTGATTAATAAATTTCCTGCAACCATAAAGAGACGTGCATATTTATGGATCTAGATAAGCTGACAAATGAATGTTGTTTTACTAAAAGCCAATCGAAAGACAGCATGTCGGAAGTTTCGCGCTCGATTAATTTTACAAGATTGAGCTATTTACTGGGCAATCTTCTTCGAGCGAGGCGTACCAGAGGCAATTAAAAGAAAATCGGTGCGCGTTAGTTTTATGGAGCTGGTTAAGTGTGAAAAAATTGCGACGCCGCGGATCCAGCCAAGGTCGTAAAAGTGCACATAAATTTCGCTGCAACGCCCGATTGCTGCACACGCTGAAGTTGGCGGCAGTCTTTTGTTGTTAATTTCCTACTCTGTCATCGTTTGCATGCTGCCGTGTAGCATTAAGTATTTAGTTGCATGAGAAACTAATTAGCAATTTCATGGGGGTCTTTGGAAGTGGTGCCAAGGAAAATCGAGCCGCTTTGAGTAAGTAGCATTCATTTGATGGGCCCATTTAGTTGCACTTGAGTAAGGTCCACGTGTGGGTAGCACAGGCAATCGGGGGAACGGATCGCGCGATGAGCCGATGAACTTGGGCAAGCCATTGATGAGCGAAACAGTTTAGTTCAGGTTTAAAATTATGCACGTTTTGAGATGTGTTCTTGTAAATGAATGGACATTGAATTGTTCATGTGCATAGCCTTTTGAATATATTAGATCAAGCAGATAATTTGTAAAACTGGTGTTAACCGTGGAAAATGTGCTTTTTTCAGAAAATTGAGCTTGATCTTAATTGACCTTCCGTAGATCTGAGGTTCCCTGAGCTGTTATTTTGACTTCTCCAGGCTATTCTAAGCTTCTATAATGTTACCAACACCTTTTTCATGAATTTCTCTGATCTTCTCAGTGATTATTTGAACATACTTTAAATTCCACGGGCTTCATCAAAGTACCCTTAGCTTTTCAGGGTTGCTCTGAACTAGTCTTTATAAATTTTATTATTTATGAGATTCTCTGAACTTCTCTGATACTCGCAGAGAATGCATAAAATATTCATCTAAAGTTGTCTTTTTTTAGAAGATCCCACTACTTCAAAACCCGAGCTTCTCTGATGAATCCCATTTATCCGGCATTTATGCACATCTTTGATATTTTAAGAACTTTGTTGTACTTTAAATTAAAGTGTTTTGTTACTTCATACGTGAAGTTTCCGATTATCAAGTTAGGAGAAAATGTTATAGTAATACCAACCATTGATGCGAATACAAATCAAATGCATACTGTGCCTAGCTATCAACGAGGGGATTTGAGGTGTTTCCTCAAATCCACTAGCAAAAGAGTGCGCGTTTGACTTGCTCATATACTGTCTACGGCTGTGGAATAGTTCTAGCGCCGAAAGCTTCATTGCTGTTATTTTGAACTTCGATGAGCTTTCTCGATCTTTCCAGGAATTCATAAAAGTTCTTTGAGGTTTACTGAGTTCTTAGTAACCTGAACGGCTCTGGGATTTCTTAGATTTTTATGTAACACGCTTAGCTTCTTTTTGTGATAGTCACTGAACTAAGATGTCATTCGTGACTTGTCCGGGATAAGATTTGAACTCGTGACTTCTAACCGCTACGCTAGGGCGTCCTTGCTGAACTTCTGATTCTCTTCCACGGACACCTTTAAAATTCTCTGAACTTCTGTGTTTTTTCGGAAATTTCATCAACTACTCTGAGATTTCTTGTGATTTTTTAAATTCCTAGAATATCTCTTGAGTATTCATGCAGTTCCCTAAAGCACCTTTCTGAGGTTTCCAGAGCTTTCTTTAGTTTATCTGAGATTCTTTGATTATTTATCTAAAAAACACTCTGAGTTTCTCTGATGTTGTCAGGAAATTTCCTTAACTTCCCTTAACCTTCTCACAAACTCTTTGGGCTTCTCATAATTTCCTTAAACTTATCTAAAGCACCCTGAGTTTCATTGATACTCCCAGGGCTGTCATCTGATCACTCAATGCGCGCAATGTACTGATTTTCTGAAATATACAAAGTGAGAATCAAGCAAACACAAAGTTGGCTTGTTTTTACCCTGCGCAAGTGTAAAGCAGCGGAGAAGAGAAGACAGACACACGTCCAGAAATAACGAAAGATTAATGTGTAGCCATCGCTCCGACACAAAGAGCGCCACTCAGACAAAATTCTTCTATGTGCAGGCTTGCTGAAACTCCTCAAACTCACTGGAGGTTTTAAAACACTCTTGTCCTGCGAGTTTAGCCAGCCCTTACGTCGAGTGAGTGGCGGCAGGAATATGAAAAACTTCTCAAGAAAGAGAGGGAGAGTGAACTTCAGCGAGAGGATGATTTGACGTGAGGTGCGCTTTTCGAGACTCTGGATGACTTTTTTGTTCGACGCAAGAAGCTCAGAGTGATAATAAGGGCGTGTGGATAGAAAACATGAACATGAATGGCAGCAAAGCTCACTCTCATTTTATCCCCCTTCGCTCATAAGCTCTGAAGCTCAGTTGAATGATTTGGCAATAGGCATTCTACTCCTCAGAAAAATGCATTTCAAACTCGCGAGCGAGGCTCCATCAAGCCTGGTTATGCCCTTCTTCATCTTCTATGCATGCAGTCGTGGTAGTCGGCAAAGAATTCAAAGAATACATTAGCGCTTTTTGAATTATATTCGCTCCCTGCGCCGCACGGAGTGTACCGCTCATTGTGTGGATCGCTTTCTCACAGATTAGTTGGAAAAGAGTGTGCGAAGTAAATGGGAGAACCACACACTCTGTCGAGTGTTGTGAGATGCATCCACAAAGTTGCTTTGCTAACGCTGTGAGGTGTTTTCCAGCCCTGGATGCTCCCCTGAACTATTAAGAACTTCTCTCATAGGAGATCCTAAAGTTTTTCTGCAGTGTCTATAGTTTTACGAAAGATCCTTAAAATTCGTTGGCACTCCTTAAACTTCAGTACAGCATCTTGAGCTTCTCTGATGTTTTCCTGATCATTTAAAGATCTTGATGAACTTTTTTGAATATATTGGAACAATTCCGGGGTTCCTTGAATATTTATTTATCAGAAATCTGAGCTTTTCTTTTGTTCCGTGTACTTATTTGAGGTTCCTTCCACTTTCAATGAAGTTTTAGGCAACTTCTGGGCTTTACTGAATTATTAAAAGACAAAAATACTGCGAACACTAGACAACGGAAAATACCCAGCACCCAGAAGACCAGTAGCAAAATTTAACGATTCAGCACTTGATGGCTTCTTCACGAGTTGGCACCAAAAAATTCTGAAGTATTAAGACGAATATCAGAAGAGGCCTTCAAATTTGTTTGATTTGACTCATAATGCTACCTTATGTCACTCTTTTTTATATGAGAATATGTATGAGGCAAGGTTTACCGAGCATCTGTCGTAATTAGAATGACACTTTTGTTATTGCTACCAAAGTTTCATTATCTGTTGAAGCCTTCTTCAGGGGAAGGTACCAACAAGTATCGTTATAATTCCAAGTATTTTATTAGATAGACGAGACTAGATATGGTTGCAATCGCTTTAAAGGGTGAGTCGGTAATTATTGTGACACTTTCAAACGTTTTTTTTATACTTGACTGAAATTAACAAAATTTTGTTCAGTTTCTCTTTAGAGTGTATTATTTACATCCGCTCAGTTGTGCAGTCGTCAGTGAAATTCCAGTCGAGATGGAATAAAATCAGCAAACCGTTCGTGAAAGGATTTTGTTTACCCACATGCAAAAACCTGGGTTGTCGCATCGTGCCTTGGGAATACTGATGTATATACATCATTTGACCGTCTCAAGCGTCCTTAAAAAGTTCCAGGAACGAATGACAGTGGACCACAATCCAGAAGCAGAACGAAAACCGGGAACAACGCACGAAAAAAAAACGAGGGAGCGTTGATTGTTCATTTCAAGCGGAATCCGAACATTTCGACGCGGGCCTTGACCAAAAAACGTACAAGGTGTAGAACTTCCCAAATCGGGACGAACGCCAGCAGAGCGTTGCCAAAACGCGCTCCCGAAAACTCTACATGAAGCTGCTAACGAAATACCGGTGCTGCGTCATTGATGATGAGACCTACATCAAAGCGGATTTTTAGCAGTTGCCGTGACAGGATTATTTCACGGGTTAGGACAGTGCGCGAACTTCGGAGTACCAAAGGAGTGGCAAAGGACGAAAAGGAAATGATGAGGAAGTGGGTAAAAACTGAGAAAAACGTACCGGAAACGACTGTACAGGCTCTGATGGAGGGCGTCAATCGCAAATATCGAGCTCATCCTAAAATTTAAGGAACGTATGTAAGCTACACATACTAAACTATTGTAACATTTTGGTTTCATTTCAATAACTATAGCCGATTTACCAATCAATCTAATGTGTCGCAATATTTATCGACTCACTGTTTATTTACCTAGCATTGAAGTAAACTTTTCTGAACCGACTAGAACAACTTGGAAGCAAGCCTGAGCTTCTCTTAAGTCACTTGAACTTCTTTGAGAGGTTCTCTGAGCTTCTATAAAGTATGTTGAACTTCTTTGAGGTTATATGAAGATTCTTAAAAACAGAGCGTAAAATTATTGACTGTCTAGACTGAGTGTGAAAGCACTGCACTATTCAATCCATTGCTCTGTGCAGACCGTTTTTACCAAACGGTAAAGGACGAGGCAATGAAAGAGCCAACAAAAACATTCAGTCACTCACGAACAGGCGACTCACACCGCTTGCCTTCACTCACACAACATGTAATTGAGGCATTTTTCCATAGAAAATGTACGCTCAGTCATTCAAAACAAGTATTGGATACCATCACGGAAGAATAAACGTGCTGACTGAGCTACTGACTGAGTACTCGGCTGTCAGTGACTCGTTTACCTCTCAATCATTCAGACTCTCACGAGACGGTGAATGATGAGGCAGATGGCAGTTCATATTCATATGAAAATGACTCATTGAACCTGACTGTTTTGCGCACTGCTTAAAAATATCTGGCGTTTCCAAATTTGCTCTAAAGTTTAAGTTAAGTCTCTGAACTTCTTTGATTTGAATAACGCGAAATTTGAACGAAACTTTTGCTATATGTTCCAACGTTTCATCATGTGTTGAAGCTTTATTCAGCGGAAGGCACCAACTAGCGCTGAAACGTTGTGACTGATAATACGAGATTTGAAATGGGTTGAATTTAATAGCTAAGCAATTCTCGAAGAATTAAACCGTATAAATCATATTCATTTGCATTGCACTGATGTTCCTTGAACTTCTCTGAGGTTCTCTGAGCTTCTCTCGGAATGAGAACGTCACGTTTGTTGTTGTTCATTTCCTTAAGCCATATTCTGGAGAATTCGTCTGCAAGTACTGAATCGTTGGGATACACAACAAACTTGTCATATATTTCTGATAAGACGAAATAAGACATGGTTTGAACGTCCGCTGGTCACCTCTTGTTATTGAGTTCTTTTAAATTTTATGTAATACCTTGAACAAATTTGAGTTTCTCAGCTGTTTCGAGAAGTTTCTGGATAACTCCAAACTGGTATTAAGCATCCTAAGCATCACTGAAATTCGAACGAATTAATCTTAGGCAATTTTTAGTTTCCCTGTTTCGTACTTCTGCGAACTTCTACGATGTTCTCTGAGTTTCTCGGAAGATCTTAGAATTCTTCAGAGGTTCTCTAAAGTACCCTGAGTTCCTTTGATGTTGCTCTGAACTTCACTGAGACGAAATTCAAAATTTCTAGGGTTCTCTAGATCTTTTCTGAAATTGTTTGCTTTAACATGATGTTCAATAGGCTTCTCTGATGTTTCTACATACTCTCTTGGCTTTCCTGAATTTCTCTGAGGCAACACTGAATTTTTGGAAACTTCTAAGATCTTCTAAGAGGTTCTTATGGGGTTTCCTGTGCTCATTTCGGACGTTCGTAAGCGTTCTAATGCACACTGAGCTTTACTGATTATATGAACTTCGCTGAAACGTAGTAAACGCCGACGTGGCTTTTTGATCCTTCGATGTCGGTTCTTCCTATCATTGTCAAGCAAAATTCACAAAGCGCAGGATTGTTCACTCTTTCAAGGGAACGTGAGCTGGGTTTAGACCGTCGTGAGACAGGTTAGTTTTACCCTCCTGGTGTGCGATATTGTTGCGCTATCTTTACTCGAATTGCTGTGCAGTACGAGAGGAACCACAGCTATGGCCGCCGGGTAAAGCAGGTGCATAAGAACGCCTATCAATGGTTGTTGGGTTCTGCCCTGACCGGCGATTTGCGACCTCTGTGTACCTGAACTCCGATTCTTACCTCCACGCGGTGCCCGGTGGGATTGCTGGCGGTGATATTTGCCGTCAGTAATGCGAACAAGAACGGGGGATCATCGTTGTCACCAAAGCACTTCTGTCAATTATCGGTCGTGCCCGTGATGACGATGACAGAGCAATGAGGTTATTGCCAACTCTCGAAGTAGCCCAAGATTATCGCTACCTGGGGATGCTAACCGGCTCGGTCTGGTTACGACTTGGCCGTCCTGAATGAACTATATCCACCTTTTCAAGGTGGTTTGTTTAAAAGGACGTTAATAGATGGAAGCACAGCTATGGCCGGGTAAAGCAGGTGCATAAGAACGCCTATCAATGGTTGTTGGGTTCTGCCCTGACCGGCGATTTGCGACCTCTGTGTACCTGAACTCCGATTCTTACCTCCACGCGGTGCCCGGTGGGATTGCTGGCGGTGATATTTGCCGTCAGTAATGCGAACAAGAACGGGGGATCATCGTTGTCACCAAAGCACTACTGTCAATTATCGGTAGTGCCCGTGATGACGATGACAGAGCAATAAGGTTATAGCCAACTCTCGAAGTAGCCTGTGATTATCGCTACCTGGGGATGCTAACCGGCTCGGTCTGGTTACGACTTGGCCGTCCTGAATGAACTATTTCCACCTTCTCAAGGTGGTTTGTTTAAAAGGACGTTAATAAATGGAAGCACAGCTATGGTCCCCGTCTCGAATTAACTAAATTCTCTTCTTGTAGGGGAACAGTTTAAAGAGACGTTAATAGACGTATCCACAGTTATGGTACCTCCTCAAGGTGGTTTGTTTAAAAGGACGTTAATAAATGGAAGCACAGCTATGGTTATGCCGTCCTGAATGAACTATCTCCACCTCCTCAAGATGGTTTGTTTAAAAGGACGTTAATAAATGGAAGCACAGCTATGGTTATAGCCAACTCTAAGTAGCCTGTGATTATCGCTACCTGGGGATGCTAACCGACTGGGTCTGGTTACAACTTGGCCGTCCTGAATGAACTATCTCCACCTCCTCAAGGTGGTTTGTTTAAAAGGACGTTAATAAATGGAAGCACAGCTATGGTCTCTTATAGGGGAACAGTTTAAAGAGACGTTAATAGACGTATCCACAGCTATGGGCCGCCGGGTAAAGCAGGTGCATAAGAACGCCTATCAATGGTTGTTGGGTTCTGCCCTGACCGGCGATTTGCGACCTCCGTGCACCTGAACTCCGATTCTTACCTCCACGCGGTGCCCGGTGGGGTTGCTGGCGGTGATATTTGCCGTCAGTAATGCGAACAAGAACGGGGGATCATTGTTGTCACTAATGCACTATTGTTTATAAGTCGCTAGTGTCGGTGATGACGATGATAGAGCAAATAGGTTATAGCCAACTCTAAGTAGCCCGTGATTATCGCTACTTGGGGATGCTAATCGGCTGGGTGCTGAATGAACTTTTTCCACCTATTCAAGGTGGGTTGTTCAAAAGGACGTTAATAAATGGAAGCACAGCTACGAAATCGTCCTGAATGAACTATTTCCATCTCTTCAAGGTGGTTTGTTTAAAAGGACGTTAATAAATGGAAGCACAGCTACGAACCTCTACCAGGGGAACAGTTTTAAGAGACGTTAATAAACTTAGCCACAGCTACGAACCAATGGCTCAATACTGGTTCGACCGGACACGCCGAACTTTTCAGATAATTTTTGAGTAGCTGCTGAGAGATTCGATGATCTTCTGAGAGGATCAGGGAGCTTTGTAGAACAACTTCCAACTTCTGAAATATTCGGGTTCACATACGTTTAGAGAGGTTCAGCAAACTTCAGAGATAAGAGGTGAACCAGTCAGTGCACAGTGGCCCAAAAATGGATTCAGGTGGAATAAATTCAATCAAAGTGTTTGTTACTTCATACGTGAATTATACGATTGCAACGGTGGTCAAAATGCTTTATTTTTATCAACATGAAGCATTAGTGCGATAAAATATTAGGTAGAGAAAGTTTTGAAGAGACATAGATATGGATAGCTCCGCAAGAATACGGCAGTGTTAAAATTGAAAAGAAGTTAAAATTGAACGAAGGGCCATTAATGCGACAATACTAATGAAATCTTCTAACTTTGAAATACATTTCCAACCAATTTTGTGATGTTTAAGACATTAGGATTACGGTCGATCAGTTCTAAATATAAACTTTTAGTTATTCCAGATGTATCGGCATAATGTTGTACAAAGTTGAAGAATAAGTTAGTTGAATCAAATTTGCTCAAGCAATCAATTTTCTCACTCTAATGGTTCACAATACTGGTTTTTAATAACTATGGTGGCCATTAAAAATCGGGTTTTCAAGAGTAAGTTTTTAAGCACTGATTTCTCGTAAATGATTTGTGATGACTTTATAATCTTTTCTTAGCACAAATTTTTGCCGAAGCAACCAAGCTATCTCTATTTGTTGCAAAGTTATAAACGATTTTCATTAAAAATATATGGCATTTTCAAATGTTTATATCTATTAATAGCGCAAGTAGAATTTTGTGCTTGTTAGATACTTTTGAAAGATCATACTTTAATTAATCTACGGTCAGATCAAAACACAGCAGTCTATGTAACCTTTGCGTTACTGATTTTGGTTGTATAGAAGTATACTCTGCATAATTCACACTCTTCACACCGTTTCAGTCTTTTTTGTTGAGCTCATTAAATGGACTTATGAAAAAGACGTATTTTTTAAATAAAAATCGTTTATAACTTTCGGACAAACAGAGATATAAACATGGTTGTTTCGGCTAAAATGTGCACCTTAAAAATTCTAAAAATGTCTAGAGTAAATCATTGACCAGAAATCAGTTACTAGAATATATTAAGGGCCACCCTAAATTACATATTAAAAACCACTATAAATCGTGAAGCATTAGAAATAGAACATTGATTTATTCAGCAACTTCGTTTCAATTAACTTGTTCTACAACTGTGACAAACATTACACCGGTTAATATCGAATACCTAAAACTATGAATTTTAGAACTCATCAACCATTTGGAGCACCCTAGTGTCTTGAACATCAAAACGTTGGTTAAATAAATGTAAAACTTTCCCGGAGACATTTTTTCCCTCAAACGAATGACTTAGACACATACAACTTATTCCACCTAAATACGGTTTATAGACCATAGTGCAGTGGCTGAAAGCTACTACAGTTAATTCTCCATATCTCGATATTGATGGTACCATCAACATATGGAGAGATCGAGGTATCGATCAAGAGAAGCCTACTCGACCGATTGAAGGGATCAAGATAACCAACGACCACTGGAATAAAGTGGTCGAGATATAGCACATCGAGATATGGAGAGTTGACTGTATAACAAAGAAAAAACACACACAAATTTAAGAGATGATTATCGAGCTTCTTGAGGCTCAAAGAACTTCAGTTTTTCTGAGCTTCTCTAGTCTTCTCTAAACCTCTCTCAGGTTCGTATTTCTCGGAGGTGTTTTTTCTTAATATTTCCAAACCATGCATCCTATGATCTTCACTGAGACATTCTAGAACTTTACTGTAATTAATCTGAACAAATCTTTGGTTCGCTGAGGTTCCCTGAGGTTGAAAAAATCTTTGGTTCGCTGAGGTTCCCGAAAGTTCCACTGAAGTTCTGTGAAGCTCGCTTATCTAATCTGAAATTCGATTAACTACACTGATTTCTTCTGATCCATATACCACAAAATGACTGTCAATATCAAGGTGCTGCCACTAAGTTTGACAGAGTAATCATCTACGAACATAGTGACAGCTCCTTGAATATGGGAACTTCTAGGAAGAAAAAACTGAGAAACTCTCATGAGAAATTCGAAATATATCTATTGTGATTAGGGAGGTTCGAACATCTTCAGATATGTTCAGCAGCCATTAGGAAGTCTTGAGAGATTTAAGGCACTTTAGGGATGTTTGGAGAATAAATAAGCAGTTCCACACCAAATGAAGAATCGATCTAACTTGAACTTCTCCAATTTGCATGAAACTTTGCATAATTGTTTGTTGTGGTCAATTATTCACACTAAAATTAGGCCATTTTGAATCTTGCAAACAACTTCAATATGGCGTGTTCGATATTTTCCAACGAATCATAACTCGAAAACGTAATTTCCAATCGAAACGACGACTGAGACAAAGTTGTATTGGCTGGTTCGACTCTGAATAATTTTGGGTATACAATCCTAAACAATGTTTAAAACTTGAATAACAAAAAATGATAATATTTGTTTTGAATATTATTCATTTAAAATGTGAAATTTTTAAGATGCTCACTTACAAATTAACAAAAATCATAGATCAACAACTTTTGGAGAAAAAAATGATAGAAACTGTCTACCGCACACACCAAATTTTGGAATAGATTTCCAGCAAAACAAATTGCTGAATGGCTTCCAGCAAAACTATATCTTGCTGCATGTTCAGTAATTTGAGATATTTTGCTGGATGCTAAATAACTTGTACGAAACGTCAAAATCATCACCGTTCACTTTCCCGCGTATTCTGTTTTGCTATTGAAGAGAGTGAGTGAGAGAGAGAGAAATAATGAATTACATGTAAAATATAAGTCGAATATTCGCAAGTGTATAGTTAACTCAATATATACTATGGAATACATCGATTCTCTGTTTATCTGTAGCTGCAAGGATTGCCGGATTTAACATCAAATGAGTTTAAAAACCGTCGATAGATCCAACGAAATTAATTCAACGCCTTAAAGTGAACAATCACATTTGATATGTTAAACTTCCATGCATGTAGTAAATTACCAAATATAATTTAGTTTCATATCAGTTCGAAATCCAATCCCGGTTCAATTGTTTTGTATCAAACAACTGGTCTTTCAGCAATATCATTGCCACTCTAATTTGCTGGATATTCAGTAAATAGCTGTCACTTTTACGTAGGGTCAATTTACTGGTCGTTCAACGAAAGTAATTTGCTGGAAGAATTGCTGGTTTTACAGCTCGGCAAAATCCAGCAAAATTTTGCTGGTTTCCAGCGATATAAAAATAGTGTGCAGACTTGGTTCACTACCCAAGTCTGCCGTAGAGTTCTACCGCAGTTGTCAAAGTTGTACCGCCAGTATGAAATTGGTCACGAGTGTGGATTGACAAACTTGAACTATGTTTGCTGTCGTGTTGGAGGCGAACCAGCCTAAGGCTGAAAGCCTCCTAAATAAAGCTAAATAATAATAATAATGTTTGCTGTCGATTCATTCAAGTCTAGTTCAAACGGAAATAATTTTCTGGAAAGAAAACAGCTTGTTGTTCAAATGAATTAATCAGACCATCGAATTGAAGAACATCAAATAAGAGAGACTAGGCTGCATAAGCATCCAAGCATGCTTTATCAAACAGTTGTTGTTGAAGCAAAGCTAAGTGTTTCAGTTTCAGCTTCAATTTCTGCGCTGTCCAAGCTATACCACACATAGGAAGGCACTCATTTTAAAACGATTGTTTCGATTCATGAATATACTCAACTTGTTCAAGGCAGAAACTTTCCCTTATTCACGCTTCTAACAAGGTTACATGTCCTATAAGCTTGAAATTTATACAAGGCACTATACGCTCATCAACGCCAAAAAAGGGTATCCATTTATATGCGAATAGCTAAATTAGACAATCGTCTTCCGACCCGCACATGCTATTCAATTGAAAGCAACCCACCAATTAGATGATTCGCACTGATGAATGTCTACATGTCGTTGCAAAAGGTACTTACCGACGATGTGCACTGGATGACGTCACGGCAGTTGTCGCCGTCGCCGGCCACTAATCGGAACCATTCACCGGCGTCTTTGTCCTTGCAAAGCTCTTTCTCGAATGACTCTTCCTTCTTGGGTTCATCCGACTGTCGCTTCGTTCGCCCGGTGGCCGCGGCTGTGCAGAGCAAGAACAAGAATGGAAATAAATTAGTTACAATTCTAACGAATTAAATGAATACACTGAAACAGTTATCGCTCGTAACCCGTTTTCAACTGAATTATTCATTCATTCCTTCATTCAATCACTCAGCCGGAAAACAGCTGATCGCAACAATCGATTACCCAATTTCGAGCACCACTTTTTCGGATCAATTTTTCTATTTGGTAATAATCGTGGAGCATCATCATCATCATCACCATCTTCAGCAGTATTTGTTTCTCATTCCGGATGATTCACCTTCTCCAATTAGCTCATGTATGTTGGATCGTGTGCAGACACCGAATATATGATGACGACGGCGCGTGTTTGGCACTCGTTGCTCAACACGGGCAAAATTATCTAATCAAAAATTATCGCATTTTTTTGGCAGCTGGGTAATGTAAACAATAACACACGATAATTGACTCAGTAAACACTTTGAGTTTTGTTAGCAAGGTGCATCACCATCATCATCATCATCATCATCATCATCATCTTCATCATGTATCAGGCAATTAGCATTGTTCATGGTTGAGAGGTTCCTCTAGGACAGCTATGGAAACGTAATATTAAAACGATGAAGTGCTCCTTAAACTTTGGAAAAATGATCTTTTACTGCGTAGCTACTCAGATTTATTATTCTGCTTGGGGTTTAATTAGTCAGAGGGTAAGTGTCTAGAATGAGCTTCTAAATCTTCTTTACCTTATTGTAGACGCTAACATGTCGCTCCGCTCCTCTGACAAAAAAAATCACAGGTAAGACAGTAAATATGAGTAGCTAAGCAGTAAACGAGCAGTTTTCCAAGTTTTGGAGCATTTCATCGTGTTAATATTGCAAAATTAATTTTCTCGTTCCTCTGGAGATCCGCCATACATACATTGTTTATTGGTTGCTACGAACAACGAACGATCAAAATATATGGGTGGATCCGTTTTTAATTCGAAATGGCACTCCAAGCATTGTTGGTGAATGCTAAACAGTGTTCAATGCTGCTGCCATAGGTCATTGCTGTGAGATGACATCGAACGTGAAAGGTGTCGTCTTTTGAAAGGTCTCACAATAGCATAAAAATGATAATGCAATAAAAACTTTAAATGTCACCCCGCGAAATATTTCTTGCTCCAAGGCAAGCGAAAAAGTCGCGAAATCGATCGGATACATCACAACTTAAAGTGTGTTCCCTGCTTCTCGGGAGAGTCAATGGTGCAGTGGTGCACCTTAATCGTGAACCCGAAGAACGCTTTTCAAGCTCGAGACATGGGTTTGGGCACGACTTTCTGATTACGGTCCTCCTCCCACCCAGCGGCCCCGGTACCGATAGATGGTGCAAGTTCTATTCAGGCACTTCGTTTACCGCCCGCCGACCGATGATGATGATGATGATGATGATGATGATGATGATGTTGTGACATATGAACGTGAAAGACTAATGTTTTCACGACATTTGATCTTTAGACATTCAAGCGCCGTTCACATAAGTTGGCACCTCTTGTTTCGTTCGCAAGGAATGGCAAGCTGTCGAACGTCGGCATCGATCGGGCTCGTTATTTTCTGCGAACTAATTTGGCATGCTTCACGCGCGCGCACCCGTTGCTCTTCTCCGGTCGGCGGCGGCGGTGCATCGATTGCGGATTTGCGAGAAAAAAAAAGAGGATTGGCGCTCCAATGGCGTGCGAACTGCGAGTTGCGAGCGCGTTTCTAAACGTGTCTCGATTCAGCCATTAATCGCAGTGAATAGAGATTGCAGGGTATAAAGCAATCCAATGATGGTATATGGTGCTTTCCAGTTGTCGGTCGGTTTGCTCCTCTCATACGTGCAACATTGTATCGAGTGTCATGAGGAATCTTCAAATGGAGGGAAAGGTAGCCGTACAACTATGTGCTGTGCCGTTTCGTGAGTCCCAGTGGTTTCGTTGAAGGTTGTAGCTGACATTTGCCTTGTGGTGAGATGTCGATGAGATGCCTTTTGATTGAGGTGGGCTTGAATGCCGATCGATTCAGGGAATGAATACTGTTTCACATTTTTGTCTTAATTTCATCATTAACACACATTTGTAGAATTGATCTGCTCTAAGAATAGTATAATAGACATAAGTCAAGCTTACATTTCGGTCACCGACAGTATCAGGTGATGTGTTTTTAAGTTTCGTGAACAGTTTTTTATTGCAGTAGTTATCAAGCTTTCGTTGATTGAGCCTAACTTTTAGAAATTCCATAAACTTGCAACCCACCAAGATTGAAGACCAAAATGACCTTTTAAATGCTGAAATTCGAATTGCAAACAAGTCAAAAACCGCATGATGGTCTAAAAGCTCTCAATATCCTCCATCGTTAACAGCCAAAAAATCCAAGATGACCCAACAAACAAAAAAAGTAGCAGTGAAACAACTTAAAAACATAAAAAAAAACATTAAACGCATTAAGCCAAATCAGGCAAAAAATGGCCTTGTTAGTTAAAAAATGGTCTGACAACATCACAGGAGCCATAAGGTCATAAAACGATAAAATAGTATTAAATATACTAAACAGCTTTTCAAATTGAAAAGGATCTTAACGTTTAAATTAAATCACAAAAAATGTTCAAATGGCCTTAAAATTCCAGCAATGACTTAAGAGGCAACTAACCATCACTCGATTTTCTTTTGCTTCTTCTTCATGTAATCCTAAATCATCACTTTCTAAAAGTATTGGTAAAATTCGTTGGTAGCGTGCGTCGCCGTGCCAAAACAGTCAATGAATCGTATATATCAACTGGTATGGTGAGCAAAATCTGCCATCTCTTTTATTCTTTTACTTATCAATACAACAGCAAATGTGACGTCACACATGCACGTGTATAAGAATGTCGTAGACAAAACATTCACACTGCCAGACTACGGTGTATGACATTTCGTTTACACCCCTCAGCGGGAAAGCAAATAACATGCTACATGCAATGCTGCCATCTCGCCTGTTTGTGTTTAATTCAATCTTTGTTTACCTTTGTAATTGGAACGTTTAAGTTCCAAAAAAGGACCTTTTATTTTTATTCATTCAGTTTTTGATATTTATTCGCCATTAAAAACATCCACTCATCTAAGTTATTGGGTTAAACTTCGTATTGGCATGTTTAAAAAAAATTATATTCAATGCTAGAGGTAATACATCTGGCAACGCTTGATTCAATGATTCTTCTACGTTCGCTAGCAAAGAAGTGGAAACGAAGTGATTTTCTTGGTGTTTTGTTGTGTTCACCAAGAGATTTGACTTCCAGTTTTAATAAATTTAGTGTATACGATTACGTGAAACTGTGGAATGCTATGAAGAACACAAGTAAGGAAATGCAGTGATAGTGTTTTACCCAGAACATATACGACATAAAATCATGAAATACTTGCTTTAAATTTTCGGATGGCTTGTGTGTGAATGTATGTGCATATTAATGATGATGATTGAAGAAGATTTCAAAAACAAGAGGAATCGCAATTGATTGACTGTGTCTTGAACCTTAAAATTGCCAAATCAGCATCAAGGAAGCGTCAACCGACTCAAAAGTTTAGTTTTGATATTAAATTTGTATTCATGATGTAAATAGGGCTTGGAACCAGGGATCGGGTGCTACTCAATTTTTTGCGAGTAAAACACACGCTGTTGCGAGACTGCACTTTCGTTTCCAAAGAGACGTGAATGAGCATTTTAAATCGTGCAGCACATTTCATTCTTCCAACGATGTTGAGTCTCTTTCTCTCTTTCTCTTTGTTTCTCCGACAGTGTACTTTCTCTATAACTGTAGCGTTGTTGGATAGCTAGCATCAGTGCTGCTAATTTTCATATCATTCGATTGAAGATGAACCAATACAACTATTCAATCGATTCTGTGTTCTCTCGTGCCCATCTTTTGAAGAGCCCCTTTCTCATTCGAGCCTCATCGTCACTGTCAACTGAGTCTATCACTTTCATTTGATATTCGACAGTGGAGTATAGAAGAAACCCAGAAAAATTGTCCCGAACAGACATGTCGACCCGATGTCGGATCAATGTAAGACAAATTTAAAGTGGAGATTTTTCGCCGGAATGTCGACCAGAGCTAACCCCCTTGTGAAGAAAATTACACATCGATCTTAAAAAAATCTCTTTAGGAAAAGCATCAAAATTTGAATTTCCCGTCATAACACCGTGCACTACTCGATTGTGCTATACGCAAGTAGCACCTGGGCTGTCCAGGTCCTTAGTCTCTCTCCTTTGTCTCTTTCTCCTTCCAAATATAAGGGACGCACTTCCTTATTTTAGAATGGCACCAGTGTTTTTTGCACCACACTGAGTTTTTAGTCGATCCCTGCTTGGAACTATCCAGTTGGTTAAAAATCATTTGAATTTTCCACTGAATTTGGTATCATCAGTGATGATTTTCTTAAGGTGTGAAAACTGCCCCACGTTCCCCTACATTTCATGCTCTTTCGTTTTTTTTTAATGATGCGCAATTTCTATTCAAATAAAGTAAATTGTGTTTACAAGGGACTGTCTTGGGGACTTTCGGCTCTTTCAGTCTTCCAAAGCAGCAAAAACATATATGGTTATAGAAATACCTAAAGATGGTGAAACATATCACCGAAACGTCGAAGAGTTGAGGCAATACAACGTTTTTTGCTGTCTTGGATGAGTCAAAAATCTCGAAGACCGTCCATTATATACACTACACTAGACAGCTAGAAAGTACTGCTCCTGTTTAAAAGAAGGAAACATTTACTAAAAAAATTAAATTTTGAGGAAAGAATGAACAGCTTTCAGATGAAGGAAAAGTAATCGTATTAATTTTTCAAATACCAGGTCTCAAAAGAAATGTCAGGATGGATAAATGTCCTTGAACTGTTTGTTAAATATAACAAGTAAAGGACGAGAATCTTTAAAAAAAGTTAAAACCAATATCAGTGATCTTTTGAATTCCGATTTTGGAATTAACAAGTAATTAGTAAGTCTTAAACGCGCTGCTCAAGTTTAAAAGATGTAAAAGTTTCATTTAATATTTGAATGTTTATGTGATAAATTTAAGGAAAGAATTAGATCTGCTCCTTGTGTGGATAGGGGAATGAATTGAATGGTGCGGCACTCTTACACTAAGTCTGAACTCGTGTTTGTTTGCACTGTCAGTTGGTTGTTCAGATATCTCTATTTAAATATCTCTATCATAATCTATAATAGTGAAGAGAGAATCAAAAGCGCATTGAACAGAATAAATGAAGCTGTTTTTCAATTAGTCATACTTTTATCGTGATAGCAATTGGATGCCGCTCTGCTTACTGACTGGCTATAATTTTACTCATATTTTCGTTTCTCTGTTTCGACCAGTCTTGTAACTGGTCACCGTAGTCGACATATTTTCTGTGATAATCGACTGCCTTTGCTTCCAACAGTTGCAAAACAAGCTATCATATTACAGTACCAAACTAAAATGTCATATGACAGGCTCTGCCATAGGACACTGTTGCCGAGGACCGTCACGAATGTATGTTTTTTAGTTTTTCTCATGATAAGAGCTACTGATGTTGTGCTTGTGTGAATTCTGAAAATAGCAAGCAATGATGTCCTAGTTATAACATTTCTGATCAAAAATGGTTTGATTTACACCAAATTTAAGAATTAGAACGAAATCACACATGTCATATGAGAGTTATTTGAAAATATTCTTTTTGCTCGAATGTTGTTCTACTGTTTGTGTTGTGTAAGAGAGACGACGGTAGAGCATGACACTACAAATAAAAACAGACTGTCACGCACGACAACGAAGAGAGTGTCGTAAAAACGTCAACAGTTTCAACCCCTGGCTACGACTTCTGTGTACAGTAAAGGACAGCGTGAATGTTAAGGTAAGTACTTGTATGCAGTGATGGCATAAACATTTACGCGCGTGATATTGGAACAATGAAATTTACATTGGAAGTCCCTACGAATTGCGAGATCATCCACAATTTGTAAAACTGAAGCTACTAATAAATAATGTGATGCCAAATTTTTCATCTGTATGTTGAGCTCCACCTTTTTTATGATTGATCAGCTTTAAAGTTCTGTATTTTCCCAGAATCTGTATAAATTTGTATAATTTTCATAAAAATCTGTAATCTGTATCACAAATTGTCAAAAAATCTGTATCACTCCAGAAAAATCTATACATGTGGCATCACTGGATGAGAGCTGACTTGGCACACAACAAAATCCGTTGTTCATTGTTTTTTATTAGAAAGAGAAAGTATAGTTTGCTATCTCTCTTTGTTCTTCACCAAAGACAGGCACGATGACAGAAATTCCATCTTAACCCACACACTTGGAAATACCTAATTTTACACGTGACGGAATCCATCTTTGACATAAAGGATGAGACGTAAACAAACATGTCATGTAAAATTAAGTGCTCCGAGACTGAAAAGTTCGTTGCTCGACGAAAAGTACGTTTGATTGAGCTGAATTTCGCGTCTATTATGACTCAATTTTGTGTCATAATTGACGCTCGTATATGTCAGTCTCAGAGCACCTAAATTGACATGAATTTTTCTAAGTGTGTGCAGTATTAGCAGCATTTGTTTGCTTGCTCATTAGTGTCTACGAAAATCAAGCGTGATTATGGTAATTGGTAAGATTTGGTTTTTGATATAGTCCCAACACTGTTTCTATGTTTCATGGAACAACACTATTTCACTGGTAGATCAAGTTTAAGTACTTACATTATTTCGTAAAAATATGTCACGATTATATTAACAGCGTTGAATTTCGCAACATATGTCACTAATAGAAAAAAATTACGGCAATTTAATGTGTGTGCAAAAAATCGAAATTTTTCTTATTTTTACGAAATTAGAACATATTTTGATTAAAAATTTGGCGATATATGTATATGTGTACCCCGATAAATATGATTTGAATCAACTATCTTAACAGAACTCAAGGCCTCCAACTTGTAAAAACGTTAAAAATCGTCAAAACATGGCCAAAATACACTCAAAAAATTCTACACGTCATCATCATGTGTCTCACACATAATTTTGCGCTTATTGTGACACACATCCATTTCATGTGTGAATCTTATGCTATGAATCATGCCTGAACACTATGGATTTGAATTGTGACACACTTGGATTCTATGTGCCTCAATAGCTTTGCACATCATAGTTCAATATTCTACAATATTCTACTTTATCGACTTCTATTTTGCCGACTCTAAAAATGAATCGACAAATATATAAACAAAACTGCCAGAGGCCAGAGCTTTCACATATATTTTTAATGGTTCTGATTTGGGATTCGATCATGGACTGTTGAGGTGTGCTGCTGCCGGAGTCTTCGTTCGATCCCACTGTGCCTCGGTTGTTCTCATCAGGGCGTCACAATATCAGCTTCAATCGACCAAATCGATGCGACGAAGAGACTGCTGGCTTTCTTTTTCTGTTAAAGTCGAACAGCTTCGCAGCATTCTAGAACCTCAGTCGGCGTGCACAAACAAATGTTCAATCGCTTGTCTCTCTTTCTCCCGTCGCTCCATTGGTCTTCCTTTCAAGCTTCGTCGAAACGGATGAGCGAAAGAGCGCTCGACTTTGATAGTTTTCTCTTTCATGAAACACATCAACAGAGGTTTCATGACGTATATGACGGAAAATGAAATAACACATTTAAAGCATTTCTCACGTCAAAACACTTGAAGATTACACGTCATATTTTTAATTTATCTTCCATCCATATATTTATCTAAAAAAAATGATCGAAAACGGGACATAACGCATTTTAAACAAATTGAAAGAGCGGTGATAGAGTTTTCGTGAAAGGGGATTGAAAGCCATAATGAGGTTCGTTTAACTAGAAAATCGACGTTAGTTACATTGAAAGCGATGAGCAAAGCAACGACGAGAAGTTCCACAGACAGCCTTTCATTCTAAGCGTCCTGCTTTTTTATTTTCGTTTCTTGCTGATAGTCTAGCTAAGCGTTATAGAAATGAAGCGTCGAACACGTATGTATGAGAGAAACAAAACACGAGTTCATTTTAGAGCTTCGAAATTGTAGAGCCCTGGTTCTCATATATGAGGCGGGTTGATAGGATAAAGTCACAACTCTTGTTTTCGATGTTTACGTTTCTGAGCAAGCAATTCACATCGCATTGAAATGCAAAATACTTTAAATCCATCTGTTTTGAACAGTAGTGTGATTCTGAAAAACATATTTTTATTGCAAGTGAGTGGAAGTAACCCTGGTTTGAAGCACTAGAAATTAACGTGTATAACACATTGAACCAAGGTGAAATACACTTAAAGTAAATGTGATTGTGCATTTAACAAAATCAAGTGTTTAAACATTTCGATCAAACGTGTGGAATTTTTTGAGTTTAGGTGCGTTTCACCTACACGGATAGAAATCTCCTTATACCTCTTGGCAAATTTTCATTGCTGATTATTCATAAAATGTATAAGTCAACTAATAAGCAGACGCCTTGCAAAAAGTTAATAAAGATCATGTGTCAAATGAAATGTATAAGCGGTCACACATACCTTTTATGCATTCTTATAGGACCTATGTGGTTTGTCTTATGGAATGTATAAGGCTGATGCTTTGGCAAAAATGTATAAGTGAAACACATGAATTAAATAATTGATTTTCGTTTCGTGTAGTAGTTTTTATTTTTACCAAACTCTTCTACCAAATATCCTTTTTAGGTTCAAATCTCAAGGTATTTTTTTAACTACTTTGTGCCCATAGAAAGGTGACGCCTTGCTGTCAGTAGTGGGGAGATCAAAACTGACAGCATGCAGTGATCCATTGGAAATGAAAATTGTATTCAGTTTACAAGCTGTCCAACTGTTACTTAACAATTCCCCCTATTCTGCGAGTCACGAGACTCTATCTCACCAGTGAGGTGACAATAGTCACCTCGTGTGAGGTGACTCTCCATTTGATTTGCATGGAGAGTCACCTCACACGAGGTGACAATTGTCATCTCACCGGTAACAAAGAGTCACGTGACTCGCAGAATTAGGGGGAATGTGTGAGTGAAAGTCACTATACGGACCAGCACCACCACACTTCACTGTAAACGAATCTTACCCAGAGAGGGAGTAACTTTTACTCATTAGTATGGAGAAATGCGAATGAGTAAACGTTACTAGTAAGTCCAGGCTTGCTTCCACTGACTTGCTATAAAACAATGGTATTCAAAATTATGAGATTATTAGATGATATAATTATATGTTGTACTTGTAAGTAACAAGAAAAGGCTGTACAGGATGTGTTTGACTCATAAAACCTGTCAATTTCGCTTCCAGAGCATCACAATCGACGATCTCATGATTCGCGAGCGTTCACTCTGAGTGAGCGCTCAAGAATCGTTAAATCGCTGATTGTGACGCACTGGTAGCAATATTGACAGGTTTAATGTGTCAAACACATACTTCACGACTTCTTCTTGTAACTTACAAGTACTAATTATCATTATAACATCTTATGTTTTCATAATTTGGAAACAAAATTTTTATAGCAAGTGAGTGGAAGTAACCCTGCTCAGGGATGGGAAATCATTTACATTCATTTCGTGCATTCATTTATATTCATTTGTCTATAACTTTTTTCATCAACAGAATTTAGTGAAATGGTGTGAAAAGCTTTTTTAGCTTTTGACATAAGCTACAACTTTTGTCAAAAACTGAAATCTGAATCTCTTATGCATGACGAACTAGAGCTGGCAAAACATGTTATTGTTTTTCAGTGAATGCAATTTACATTCACTGAAAATCAATGGTGGGTTGTGATTGATTTGGTTCATCATGCATAAGAGATACAGATTTGAGTTGTTGACAAAAAATGTAGCTAATATTAAAGGCTACAAAAGCTTTTTATACTATTTCACAAAAGTCTGTTGATGAAAAATGTTATAGACAAATGAATGTAAATGAATGCACGAAATGAATGCAAATGATTTTCCATCCCTGACCCTGCTAGTAACTGAGTAGAAGAGACTCACTCTTTGAGCTAGTTTCGTTTTAAGTGTTAATTATTGCAGTGTAGCTACACCTTCAACAAGCGCGAGTCATTGACAACTCAACATAATTCGTTAGTAAACAAACGTTCAGCCGATACCTACCCCACAATGGATCACTTCATTCGAGCAGTTAAAAATAACGAGGAACAATATTTTAATATTGTTTCAGGATTGGTTTGCTTCATTTTCTGAACATCGCTGCTCGGAAATATGATTAGGTGTAGCTACACTACATCATCTCTTTTTGCATTGGTATTAGTGTGATGTCTATCCTTACTTCCCCGCGGTGGCGACTGAGGTACCAGTACCCTAAGGAAAGCTAGAGTATCAAACCTCGGTGGGATCTGGGTCGTATGCTAACAGGGAACGGTTATGGTTTTATAAGGGTTCTGTGGACCATAATTTAGACCTAAAGAATGCTTTAAAACCTCGTTAAAACTAGCATTGTTGCTTCTGTGGGCTTTCCACATTAGGGACGGCTCAAAACAGCGTCTATTATCCATGTTAGGAGTGCCTGATCATCATCATGGTGTCAGCATAGCGACTCTTACCAATGTTGTGCACGATGTTCTTCTGGTGAGACAGACTAATATAAACAATATAAAGACGGGCTACAACAATCGGTGTTGATCCAGACAACGAAAATGGGCGAACGATTCACGAAACTTGGAAAATAGAACAGTAAGTCTCCTCTTAATTTCTTGGATAGTAGGGTTAACTACCCCATTTCCGGCCTATTAAGCATAACCCGCACTTAGTCTTTCTTAATCTAGTTCAGTTTAATATTAATAAAGAGAAACCAATCGTTGAGATATTTTCAAAAGTCTAAACTGCTTCTTGACGCCAAACTCGGCCTACGGACTCTAAACTAGGTCTAACGCATTGAAACGCCAATGAATTCACTTCGGCCTATCGAATGAAGATAAAAATTGATTCGGTCGGAGCGCTTCTTTTGTTTTTGGGAATATTGGGTGCAAACCTTCATACCACGCGTTCTCATTGACTTCGTTCGGTAGCTTATTAACTTAAGTATCGTACCAAACGCATAATTGACTTGTTAACTCTGAAATCATGGATTTATTTGAAGTTTTCTGCTCGATAGGCCCAAAATGGGTGATTAGGCCGAAGTAGCTCTCTACCCTACCTGCATTATTTTTGACTTGGGGGTACGCAAGTTCGACATCGTTGCGCTGTAGATTGTGGTGTGGTTTTCAGGGCCTACAGGAGCTTTCAAAGTGATTGGTATTGCACTTGCAAGCACATGGTTTAAAACAGATTATAATGATTAAAGCTCCAAAACGGTGGGAGATTCTCCATAGTAATCATTACGCTAAAATATATATTGGTCTACGATTTCCAAAATGAATTTAAAATGATTGGCTTAAAAACTTAAAACAAAATGCAAAAATATGAAAACTTTAATGTGAGTGTTTCTAACGCAGACTGATAAGCCAAAATAAGATAAAAATTGAACCTCTACAGTCAATCATTATTACACTATTTCAGTATCACTTTGGTAAAATGAAGCTCGGAAGCCCTTTGTTAGCCGTATTTCAGCCTTATATTGTAAAATGCGAATCGGTGGGATTCCTAGGTAATTGATTAGATAACATCAATGCTTTATTTTGTTCATATCCATTTATATCAGAACTACATTTTAGAACATTTTCCCTCACAAATTGACTCAAATTGGTAACTCTAAAATTTTGCGAAATAACCATGTTGCCACGCAAATAAAAGAAAAAAACAATCCCTTTGCCGTTCGTTCAACCTATCCAGGTCAAATCCAACGCCTTTTTCCAATCTGGCCAAAAACCAGTTCCAAACCGGGACAGAAGGTTATACCCGTTCCGAAAAAAGAGAAAAATTGCGTCACTCATTCACTCAGACGACTACACCATGCAATTGCCTGACACGGCGACGACGGCGGCAGCGACGGGGTCAATAGAGTTATATACCAGTTATATTCTCCGGTAAACCTGGCAATTCAACATATCTGCGCGCAAGCACACACTGGATCCGCAAAACTGGATCGTAGCTGGTATGATAGAGTTGCAGAAATTTGTTTGTGAACTTGCACACGCACGCCGTGAGCCGTGCTTCTTGGTAAGGTAATGGAGACCTGTCAGCAGTCTGCAGTACAGAGAGATTGCGCTGTTTGCGGATGGTTTTTAGTCATGAAGATACCATTTGCGGTCAGTATCCTTACTACCAAAGATCAGGCAGCTCAGGAGTTGGGGAAAATAAATACCGACTAAAACTCCATCCGCATACAATGGTACCTTTCTGTATCAACGGTGTAACCGCGCCCCGTTGCTGAATGACTGCCTGGCAGGCTGGCTGGCGTATAATTTAAGACCACGTAAGTGGTGGTCTGTTACAAGGGGTCCATGAAAAGAAATGTGCCAGCAGTACAATTACCAACACCACCACCACCGGATGCACTGCACATATGTAGATACACGGGTGGCTGTCGAAATTCGGGCGTGGAAAGACAGGTCACCCGAGCATCGATTAATGTGGACGGAGACGAGATAATATTACACAATCTTGCAGTCAGCCTCCGAGTTGGAGCCCGAGGTGAATGGGTAGTGATCATGCATATGGCAAGGTAAAAGTAAAAGGAGTGAAATCGGCATCATCGATCTAAACTAAAATGTACGCCAAATAAAAACAAGCTGTAACAATTGCAAAAAAAAAAAGAGTTAGGAATCAGACCCGCAACAATCTGCCCTAATGGAGAAGAAAAACAACTTTTGAAAATTTTAAAACACCTACACAGATAAAAATTCTGAATTTTAATTGTGATGTAAACATTCATTCACGTAAACTTAAATTTAATTTCACACAACCGAGCAACTTGTAAACAATGTTGTTTACAAAGATGGGCTTTTGTATACAATATTTGCTACATTGCATGAATTGTGCTAGAAATTTACATGATATTTAATGTAAACTTATATGATATATGACGCTCCATTTGTGTGCATCATATTGAACAGAAATTTACACTACTTTTCGAGCTGTGTACTACTAGTGCACGTTAAGCACACATAAACTCGAAGGGGGTACCAACGCAACTCATAATTACCAGTATGCATGTCACAGCAAATTGGTGATCATCCCCATTTTATTGCATGTCCCTAGTCGTACCAGTTGCCACACAATCAATTAGGTGGGGGTTCATTTTACAATGATTTTCGGAATTTTGAAATCATTAGATGTTATAATGATATGTTGTACTTGTTATATACGAGCGTCAATTTTGACATAAAATTGAGCCATAATAGACGCAAAATTCAGCTCAATCAAACGTACTTTCGAACATTTCAGTCTCGGAGCACTTAATTTTACATGACATGTTTGTTTACGTCAAAGATGGATTCCATCACGTGTTAAATTAGTCACTTCTAAGTGTGTAGCAAAAGGAATAGAATGAGGCTTTTGTAAAGTAAGCAAAGTAAATTGAACCATAAGTTGAAACCGTAAAACTTGGTCAAACTTTTACAGCGTGGCGATCGGGCATTAGGCTGGGTAGTAAACCCGTGGCACTAATCTAGCGTGAAGTTTTTCATTGAATGCTTTTGCAAAACATATTTTACGGTCTAGCGCCTTTCGTTTTCTGTTTTGCTGTTGTTGTGATTGCTAAGAGGTGCTGATTGATTTTGGAGAATTGGGACTCACGAAAGGGGTTGGATTGGATTGGGTTCGGTTGTGTATGGTTAAATGTTGCGGTTCGTCGCTGGTATGGGCGTTGAAGTCTTTTTCGGGTTCGTTCTCGAACGTACTGAGAAACGTAGGGTTGATGCATATATTATGTCACGCTCTAAGGGGGAGGGGGGGGGGTCTAAGATTTTGTGACAAGTAATGCATTAGGTATAGGAAAAACGGCACGATAGTCGATTGCTGAATTTATGTATGGGCCCAAATTAGGGGCATTTAGGCCGACATTACGTCCATTTCCCCTATATGTTAGAAATAACTACTTTTACACGAAACGTAATCCATATTGGATGTAAACCATGGAACGCAAACAAACATTTTATTAAAAATTAAGTTCTCTCAAACCGAAACATAAGCAACTCGCCGAAGAGAACGTTTGACTGAATTGATTTTCTCGTTTCTTTCAACTGATTCTTATGTCAAAAGGGCCGCTTACATATGTCGATCTTAGGGAACCGAAATTTACATGACTTTTTCGTAGTGTGTATTTTCATTTGCAAAGGTCAGATCGTAGTTCTCAGATTAGTTTAGACTTCCAATATTTTTTTCCGTTTGATTTAATTGATAATATTAAAATCAATGATCCATGCAGTCTTCAATACTGACCGGTTTTTGAAAAGTTCTGAGAAGATAATAGGAGACGAACCAGGCCATATGGACGATCAGACCGACTCAAAACTGCGTCGAGTCGCCTCAATTTCCTCAAAAGTTGATTGACTCAAAAGTGAGTTAAATTTAAAAGTTAGCAGTTGTTATTTTTTTAAGCCATTGGAAGAGTAACAGCTGACAACTGAGCTAACCAGCAAAAGGAATAACAACACACTTAGAAATAACTAATTTTACTCGTGACGGAATCCGTCTTTGACCTAAAAGATGAGACGTAAGCAAACATGTCATGTTATATTAAGTGTCTGTTATGACTCAAATTTATGTCGAAATTGAAAGTTTCGGTCCAAAATTGAATATCATTCAAAGCCGCTTCTGGCGCCACTTGGATGGTAATTTTTGAAAATAAGTAGAAAAGAGGTTTTTGGTCCTCACCAATTTTATATTTAGTTCGCACTTTTATGAAAGTTCTAAAGCTAGTGCATGCAATATATTTATGATCGTGTTAAAAATTTGCTAAAATTAGTATTAGGAGCTGCTTGAAGAATAGAAAACATGTGTCAACATCAGCGTGCGAGCCCCAGCACGATTTGCTACGCCATCTGAAATATGTTTAAATATCTTGAATGCCGGCTGACTGAGTTGAACACGAAACACAACACCTTGATGAATTTCAAATTGGTGTTTTCCAGCATTGTACCATGCACAGCAAGACTAGCTTCAGCGTCGTCTGAAATTAAATCCTATGAACATTTAGCGCCATGTGAATGCCCAAAGAAAAGAAACCGGACTACCCTCAAGTATGGCGAACGGCGTAGTGGAAATGAACTCTATCGTGGGTATTGCCGGCTTGTTTCGCACACAATTCAGCAGTGTTTTCAACGACGAACGACTGAGCACTCAGGATGTAATTGCTGCGTCTAGTAACGTCTATTCCTCAACTTTCTCCAGCCATCCATTTTCTTTCTATGGTTATGGTTGTTCCCAATCCACAAGAAAGGCTGCAAAAGGACTGTTTCAAACTACCGTGGAATAGCTTCGTTAAGTGCTACCTCCAAACTTTTTGAGTTGATTATACTCGAAAATTTGGTTCAAAGTTTTGCACACTGTATCTTGACGGATCAGCATGGCTTCATGCCTAAGCGTTCCACGACGACCATTTTAGTTCCGTTCACTTCGTTCATCATTCATGAAGTAGAACGTGGCCATCAAGTAGATGGCATTTACACAGACCTCTCCACAGCATTTTACAAAATGAACCATTGACATTGACATTGCGTTGGCTAAATACGACAGGATAGGTGTTCCAGATGGCCTGCTTACTTGGCTCTACTCCTACCTGACTGGTCGGAACATGTCTGTCAAGATTGGAGACTATGTTTCTTCATCCTTCCCCGTGACATCCAGCGTTCCCCAAGGTAGCCATCTTGGGCCATTTCTGTTTCTGTTGTACATAAATGATGTCAATACCATCCTGAAATGCCTTAAACTATCGTATGCGGACGAATTGAAACTCTACTTCGTGATAAAAGAACCTAGTGATGCCATTTTTTTGCACCAACAATTGGAAGTCTTCGCTGAGTGGTGTCGTATTAATCGCTTGTCACTGAATGTTTCGAAATGCTCTGTAATTTCCTTTGGACGCAAACGTTCGCTTCTTCACCATGACTACACCCTGACGGGCATAACTTTGCAACGTGAATTGACTATCAAGAATCTGGGCAATACTGATCGACTCCGAGCTCAGCTTCAAGGATCATGTTGCATACGCAGTATCCAAAGCTTCCTCACAACTCGGGTTCATATTGCGCTTCGCCAAAAAGTTAAAAATGTATACTGCTTAAAAGCATTATACTGTTCGTTGGTGCGACCTATTTTGGAGTATTTGACGGTCGTGTGGTGTCCATACTACCAAAATGAAACCATGCGTATTGAAGCTATTCAACGGAAGTTCATCCGGTATGCTTTAAGGCATTTTCGCTGGAATGACCGTAGAAATCTGCCTAGCTATGAAAGCCGTTGTATGCTTATCAACTTAGAGCTTTTGCATGCGAGACGTAACGTAGCAATGGCGAGCTTCGTCGGTGATCTTCTTCAGGGAAACATTGACTGTTCTACACTGCTGAGTAGTATCGACATCAATACCCACCGCCGTAATCTACGATCGCATGCTTTCCTGAACAACCGCCTCTCACGAACCAACTACGGATGGAATGAGCCTATGAGGAGGATGCTACATGGATACATGGATGCTACAATGTATTTGACCTCAATGTTTCCCGTTTTAGAAATAAGTGCAATTTCAAGAGTATTTTATGTTAATTTGTCTAGTAAGTATACTGTCATTGGGGTGAATATTTTACCTGTTGACCATAACATAAATAAATAAACACACTTGTGGCGCAGTGGTTATCGATCGTAGAATCCATGAAATGCTCTTTTATTTTTTTTTAATATTTTGATATAAAAATGATGCTCTGCATAGATATAAAAATTTAGATTTATTTGAGAATATTGTTACAAATAAAGTCTTGTGCGGATTGCTTCATGTGGGCTTCACGGAATTTTTTTTATTGTGGATTTATTAAGGAAAGCGGAACTTTGGTTGCTTGGGAACATTGCTGAAGAACATGTGATTTTATTTTCAAAAATAATAAAAAATAGTATTTCGATCACAATAACTTGAGGACCACCCTAATTAAAAAAAAACAGCCAAACGAAGGAAATTTTCAAGCTGAAACAATTTACAGACAAAACTACACCTCTAACAATTAAGATACATGCACTAGGACTTGTGTCTTGTTAATTTTCCATCCTGGACCACTGTGCACCGTTCTGATAAAGCTATGTTACAGAGAGAGTTTGTCATGAAAATCGTCGTTTTGATACCCTGGTAAGGGCTATTGGTGAGCTAGTTGGTTACTTGGGTTTGTTAGTCAGGCACCTACCAAATGCTCATTTTCAAAAATATAAAATACCTATAAGTCACAGAATTCAACTAAAATTTTAGTATCATCTCTTTTATTTTCTCATGAAGCACGGTTATTGATAGACTGAGTACAATTTGACTCGATTTTCCTCATATTAGAACAGATTTACTAACTTATGTTCGAGTACATTTTACATCTTGCTCGATTATAAGCGACACTTTTGGAATTTTTTTTACACTTAGTCTTTGTGAATTTGAGTGTATGGTACTCAAATTTGAGTTGAATTCTGCGGCCGTGTAGAGCAGCGCTGAATTGTGCTATTTGGCCAGGTGTTCGAAGATTACATATACACTTTTGCAGATATTTACCCTTCTTCCAGCTAACAAGCGGCCGACAAAATGTTTGGGTGAAATTTTGCTAGCTCTAAACTCTATGCTGGGCCATATTTATTCGATGTTCAATCAGTTATCATTATTCAGCTTGCTTGGAAGCTGTATGTAAACAAACAAATGGTAAACATTAGAATCTGACGTTGAAACAGAGTCATGAATGCAATTGATCACTGTAAATTTCTACAAAAAGGACATTAGCCAACTAATGGCTACCAGTACCAGAAGCTATGAAGGATATATGATAATTTATCATATTGAATATTTCGAGTATTTTTAGGAATCTTATGAAATCTCAAATATGAATATTTCTAAATGGGGTGAAATTGATCAACTCTTCAAATAGCCTTCCAATACATTTGTGGTAAATTTGCTTTTTAAATTTGGGCTCCCTGAATACGAATTGGACGTTTGAATCCTTGTACAAAGTGTATTTTAAGTAAAACTGCCAAAATCTTAAAAAAAACATAGCATAGTACCCCAAAATGTCCGCATTTTTTTAATCTTTAGAAATTTACCAAAAGTACTCTGATTTTTTGACGTATGAATTAGATTTTAAATAATTAGAATTCAGTGACAGATCACTTTCGAGCTGATGGCAACAGTTGTTTCAGGCCTTTCGCTTTTTTTTTTAATGATGATATTATAAGCCAGTCATACGCTACAGAAGGCATATGGCTGGCCATATTGCTAGTTTCTACGTTAAGTGGGAGGGGGCGACAATCTTCGGTGGATTAAAATATTTTTTTGAATTTTGAATAATGGAAAATATTTTTGCTATAAAACTGCAGCAAATTTTCAATGCTCTATATTTATGTTAATATTTTGATGTTCAAAATAACGAAAGATTTCTAAAGTTTCATTAATATTCAAGAAGATTTTCGAGTTACCGAATCTTAAAAATTAAACGGAGGCAGCCATTTGCCATTCGCCATTGAGCTGAATGAGTAACAAGGTTGAATTTAGACAAATGAAAGATTATAGTCGAAAACTTAAAACTTGTTTAGAAACCATGAGCTTGAAAAAAACTTGGATAAGCTTGCAGGATAAAAATATAATTCATAGGTTATTCCGAAGAGAACTCCTATGGAGTTCTGGAAAGTATTCATGAGGAATTCCATGCATACTAGAAAGTGGTTCTGAAAAGAATTTCAAAGGCTTTGTGAAGAAAGTTTTAAGAAGATTCTTTGGATAATTTGAAGGTAAGTACAATTACATGGTAATTCTGAAGAAATTTCCAAGAGGATTTTGAGGACATGTTTGGAAGAATTTCAAAGAAAATCTATGAAGAACTCAAAGAGAATTCAGATGATAATTCCCATAAAATATCAAAACCTTCACAACTCCAAGTAAATTCTGACAAGAATTCCAAAGCAATGCTAACAAAAACTTTTAAGGATATCTGCCATAAATTTTCAAGAGACTTGTGAAAAGAATTCGGAATGAATCTGTACTGGGTAAAAGTGCCATAATCCACCACTTCAGGGGATGACCCCAGCGTACTGCTTAGCATCTCTACCTCTCACGCCAAAGTCACGAGTTCAAAAATTTCATCTCCTGACAAGTCATGAATAACTCTAGGGTGTTAAAGTGACTAAAACCGAAAAAAATAATAAACGCCGCATCTACGATACCGTAAAAACTCTAAATCCAGGGACTTAGGAATTCCATGGATACTAGAAAGTGATTCTTAAATGAATTTCAAAGGCTTTGTGAAAAAAGTTTTAAGATTTTTTTTTTTTTTTTAATTTGAAGGTAAGTAGAATTACATGGTAATTCTGAAGAGAGTTCCAAATGAATATTGAGAAAATGTTCGGAAGAATTTCAAAGAAAATCTGTGAAGAACCCAAAGAGAATTCATAGGATAATTCTCAAAAATATCAAAACCACCCCAACTCCAAGTACGTTCTGACAAGAATTCCAAAGCAATACTAACAAAAACGTTTAAGTAGCTCTGACATAAATTTCAAGAGAATAGTTACAAGAATTTGGAAGGAATCTGAATCTGAAACTAATTCGATTCCAATGGAAATCTAGGAATTAAATATTTTCAAAAGCGTAAAGGTTATTTACCTGCAGTTTTGAGTTGAATTTCATGGAAGTTCAACCTCCCAACATCTGAGGATGGTGTGATGGGAGTATCGAGGAGAATTTAACAGAATTAAACAGTATTTATAACGTAATTTTCTGAAAATTCGAAAGGAATTTTGGAAAGTATTCAGAGAATGGAAATCAAAAAAGTACTGAAGGGAATTCCAAGGAAAACTTGACATAAAATGCGTAAAAGGCATCCTGAAAAGAGTTTCCAAAGAATTATGATAAAAAAACCAAGGAAATCTCAATCTGATAAAAGTTTTAAAGAAACCCCAAGGAAAATCATAATTCAGAGGATAGTTTCTTACGAATCATTAGGAGTATTCTACTAGACTTCTATGGAAAATATCAAAGAACTTGTGGAAACACTCCAAGGATACTTTTGAAAAGAGGCTCACTGATATGGTTAAAAATTTCCAAGACAATTTGAAGGAGGATTTTAACCGAATTTAGACAGAAAACTTAATGTGTTTCTAGGCAATCAACAGAAAAATTCTGAGAAAAATTCCAAGTTAATTGTGGGCATAACGGCTATAATGACATCACAAATTACACTAAGCATCTTTGAAATGTTTGGGCAGTCTGCGGGCATACAATCCACCCAAGTAACACAAATTCATGGAATTCTGTTAAATAAACTGATTTACAACCAAAACCAGTCAGTCATACAAAGGTTATATAAACTGCTATTAAACATGAGTGTTGCTTGGGACAGACTGAAAGCATTCCTCGGACCACGTGAGCTCACTAGGTGGGCCGCAAGTTGCCCGCGGGACATTAGATGAGAACCACTGTTATAACCTATTGAACACCAGTTCAATCAAACCAAAGTTTATGGAGTGAAATGAACTTTTTTTATTTAGAAAAGCTTATCAAAACAATAGTTAGGGTCATTTGATGAAATCCTATCAAAAAAATTATGGTATCTATTGCCCAAAACTTTGTACAGGTCTTCTGAAAACGCAAGCTATTATGATCAATTTCACCCCGGTGATTAATTTTCCCCCGGATTACCGTACTAAAGCTTTCAATTCCATATTTGAACACTTTTGATTGAGATCAGTGCATAATATATATTTATGTCAAAACCTTCTAGGAATGTCAGTTGAATCAAATGATTACGTGTGTTTATCGATATATGTACTGGGTACTGGCGCCGGGGATGTACTGGGTACCACTTCAAGGGACGACCCCGGGGTAATGGTTAACATGTATACCTTTCAAGCCAAAATCATGGGTTCCAATCTCATCCCCGGACAATTCATGAATTACTCTTGATCAGCGTTTCTCAATCTTCCTTTTCTCTTTTTTAATTTTGAAAGTTGACAAGTTCCCAACCTTTCACTATTGAATACAGATGTTGTATATGAATATAATGTGATGCTGTATTATTACCTGAAACTTAAAAACAGATTGACATTGAATCGGACTGAAAAACATAACATTACCACGATGGGTCGCGAGTCACCAGATGCGTTGCAATCCATAGATTGAGAAAAGCTGCTCTAGAGTGTTAAGGGGGTATTCCCGATCTTTTTTTTTCAAAAAATCAAATTTTTTTTTCACGTTTTTTTGTACTTTAGACTATATACTTTCATCCCCCCAAGCCGTTTTTCGATCAGCGAATTCGGTGTCCAGGCATTGCTGACTAATGGTAAGAACCCCCAAAAGGTTTTAACTAAAGTCAAATTTTAAACGCGTTTTTCTCGAAACCACATTTTTTTTATCGGGCGAAGATTTTTCTCAGAAACTATAAGAGATATTGACTTGAATCTTTACGCATTTTGTTCCTTATTAAATTCTTTGGAGCTTCTCCCACTTTCAGCCAAAAATATTAACATTTAACATTGTTTGAAGCACCTTAAAGCTGCAAAAAAGCGGGCTAAAAATCGCCTGTTTTTTCATATGGCCGCCATTTTGTTAATTTGCAAGATTTTTTGCTGCTAACGGGAGAAGCTCCAGAGAATCTTATGCAGATTATTAATTTCATCACGAAATCTGTTTCAGATGAAGCCGTTCCAGAGAAAAGTCTTCGCCCGTCCAGGCGTTTGCGGCGAACAGGGGTCTGTTTGCCGCCATTTTGTGACGTCAATAATGTCTTTTTTTATGTCGAAAAAAATTTATTTGTAAACTTTAATGTTCAATAAACAAGAATCCCAAAGAGTTAGGCGCATTACAGGCCGAAAAAAGGCAAAAGATTGGGAATACCCCCTTAAAGCGACTTAAATCGAAAAAACAAATTCGCCGAACCTACTCTAAATCCAGGCACTTTGTCAATAAATCCGGACCCTTAAAAAAATATTATCAATCTTTTAGTATTGCTCTGAATCATCTCACATATTTATTATGTTGCAAAGTAGACGTAATATTTGACAGTAAATGAAATGTCCTGATTAATGGACTGTCTGGTATTTGGTGCATTACGGTTTGAACCAGTGAAATACATTTCATTTGGCCAAGTACATTTCAATGTCTCGCATTCCTTTATGATAGTTTTCACCGACTTCAAATGCATCGTCAGCCGGCGCCGGTGGTGTAGTGGTAAGCGTGACTGCTTTCTAACACCCCGATGGGTCTAGGTTCAATCCCAGCCGAAGTCGGTGGGATTTTTCTGAGGCATAAAAATCTCTGGTCACGTCTTCCTTCGGAAGGGAAGTAAAGCCGTTGGTCTCGGTCCATGTGTGTTGAATGGGTGCAATATCCTACGCAGGTGTGGAAGCTGCCTTCCTGCACATTCGATTGCCGTCAATGGATGGCAATCGATGTCCGTCGGTGATTGGCACTAGATTGCGGAACGGAGACCGACGTTAAATAAAGGAAAGAAAAAAAAAAAGAAATGCATCGTCTCGCAGTCCTTGCTGGAAAGCTATAGGGTGGAGTACTACTTGAGCATATGGGACCAATTTTCGTCATATTGAAGCGTAACAATGAAGACAAACAGTTACATCCAACATTCAATTGTGTTTGGCTGTCGGATGACTGATTTACGGGGGGTGTGCCGAAGCGAAGTGAGGTATGCCGAAACTGTGCCGCAACCCATTGAGCAGAGGGGCAGTGATGCGACAACATTAATCAAATGCGCACTCCTTCGCCTAGCTCACTTGATGGGTTAGGGGATTTGAGGTAATTCCCTAAATTCACAGACAAAACAGTGCCGTGCTCCAACGGAACTAGCAATCTATCCTCTTCAGAACTTTCTAATAAATTATTGCACAAAAACTTCATGTTGATATTAGTATAGCATTTTCTCCCAACTCTGTAAACGCAAACTTCACTTACGTATTAACACACATTTTGATTGCTTATGTAGCAATGCTAGTTGATTCCAGTGCTAAAGAGCACAAATCAACATACCGGAAACCAATGCCACAATTCGCAACTTTTAAGATGCAGCATACAAAAAAAGGCTAGCGAATACATTCCAATTATTGGTGCATGTTGATCAACCACGCAGGAATTTAAATTGCTTTGTTACTCTTTCAGCACTTTCATGTGTTTTTGCTGGGAATAAGTGGTGCTTGAGTGCTGTTTTGGCCAAGCGCATTTTAATTTCCATATGCAAAAATAGCTGATTTTCGCTTTGACATTGTCTGGCACTTAAGCAAACAACATCACGTAGGTATGGAACGCTTCGATATTTGGAAGCTATAAGTGTACAGATGTGTGGAGAAACATAGCAAAAAATAAGAATAAGGTGCACCGGTTGATGAGCCGTATTCCGGGAAATGTCCGATAATTTCTTCGAAATCGGGATGAATAATTTTTGGTTTTTATTTTTCCTTTGAAGAACACATAAAATCCAACATTTTGGTTGAAACAGGTAAGTTGGGATCTAAAGGGTGATACGGTCAAAATTTGGTCAAGGGAAAACGCGTGTAAATCGGTAGTATAAAATTCAGGAAAAATATTCAGTTAGGCTTCCGCTTTTCCAAATCCGAATTGCCGGGCCTTACGCTTGACCCCTGCCATCAGATTTTGTACAGCCACCTTGTCCACCTTCTTCGCCGCAGAAAGCCAGTTTGCCTTGAACTGCTGCTCGCCCTTAGCAGTTTTTTTGGTCTTCTTTAGGTTCCGCTTGACAATAGCCCAGTATTTCTCAATTGGGCGGAGCTCTGGCGTGTTGGGAGGGTTCTTGTCCTTGGGAACCACCTGCACGTTGTTGGCGGCGTACCACTCCATGGCCTTTTTACCGTAATGGCAAGATGCCAAATCCGGCCAAAACAGTACGGAACAACCGTGTTTCTTCAGGAAAGGCAGCAGACGTTTATTCAAACACTCTTTCACGTAAATTTCTTGGTTGACAGTCCCGGAAGCTATGAAAATGCTGCTTTTCAAGCCACAGGTACAGATGGTTTGCCAAACCAGATATTTCTTTGCGAACTTTGACAGTTTCATGTGCTTGAAAACATCTGCTACCTTTCCCCTTCCTTTTGCCGTATAAAACTCCTGTCCCGGAAGCTGCTTGTAGTCGGCTTTGACGTAGGTTTCGTCGTCCATTACCACGCAGTCAAACTTCGTCAGCATCGTCGTGTACAGCCTCCGGGATTGCGCTTTGGCCGTCGTATATTGTTTATCATCGCGATTTGGAGTCACTACCTTCTTGTAAGTCGATAGTCCGGCTCGTTTTTTGGCTCGATGCACGGTTGTAGACGATACACCCAGCTTATTTGCGGCATCTCGGAGAGAGAGGTTAGGGTTTCGCTTGAAACTACCGGCAACTCTCTTTGTCGTCTCAGCGGCTTCCGGTTTTCGATTTCCCCCCGATCCAGACTTCCTAGCTGTCGACAAACGTTCCCCAAACACTTTAATTACATTTGTAACGGTTGATTTGGCAACTTTTAGCGATTTTGCCAACTTTGCGTGCGAGTAGCTCGGATTTTCGCGATGCGCGAGCAAAATTTTGATACGCTGCTCTTCTTGCTTGGACGGCATTTTGACAACTGAAGAGTGAATTCCAAAATCAAAATAGGAGCAACATTCTACACACACACACCTTCAAAATGAGGGGTGTTCAGGTTTTTTAAATGCAAAATTGAAAGAAATACGTCAAGTTGATATTGACCAAATTTTGACCGTATCACCCTTTACCTATCGAACTGTCAAACCGTCTACATATCGAGCATAGTAGACAAGCTGGCTTTGTTGTGTGGGAAGTATTGTTATCGAAACTAGAGGAAACTTTCACTACCCAGACGAAGTCATCTGAGGTATAAACAAAAACAAAGGTTGCCAAAATAATAAAATGCCCATTGATCTACATCACTGTTGCACTCTGCATAACTCTTCTATTATCAACTCCGGTTTCTACACAGTAAAACATTAATTTTAATATCACATCAAAGTGGATGTACTTCAATCGTGTCGAAAATATGGTGTTATATTACTTGTCAAAAAGGACAAAATTATCATTAATACAGTGCATGAACTGACATAACGCTGCTTTTACTGCATTTGTTTTTTTTGTGACAGTAAAAAATACTTGATATTTTCGACATGGTTGAAATGCATCCTTATTTAACCGCAATGGATGAAAATGATAAAGGCGGGGGATGGTCGCTTTCCATCTCAGACGACGAAACTCTTAATTCCTCCTCACACGAAAGTCTCGAGGAAGTTGTGGAAATGGAAACCCTTGACGTCCCAGTTGACTCGCTCTCCAGCAAAAATACTGGAGCATATCCCAAGAAAAGGTATCCCCCACAACCCTCTCCCCCACCATCACCTCCTCGTCCTGCACCCCCGACACCATTGCCCCCAAAAATCTCTGCGCTCCCCCGCCTAAAGGCTTACCCAGAAGCCTCGAAAGGCCCATGGGTTGTTTTTTTCCGGCCCAAACAAAAACCTTTGAACATTCCGAGGATCTCTAAGGATCTAACAACACATTTTTCGGCCGTTACCGATATTTTCAAGGTAACACCAATAAAACTGCGCGTTACCGTTGATGACCGGAAGCAGGCTAACCAAATTGTTGCGTGCGAGCTTTTTTCATTGGAATACCGAGTCTACATACCCAGTAGTGAGGTAGAAATTGAAGGAGTGGTCACCGAAGCGAGTTTGACTAGTGATGATTTCTTGGGTCCCGATTCCTTCGGAATCTTTAAAAACCGTGCTCTGCCGAAGGTGAAGATATTGGACTGCCTTCAAATGCAGTCAGTATCCGTAGTAGGCTCCAAAAAACCGTATTCCTTGTCAAACTCGTTTCGTGTGACCTTTTCGGGTTCAGCGTTACCTCACTACGTCGCTATTGGCAAGGTTCGTCTGCCTGTACGTCTGTTTGTACCTCGGGTAATGAACTGCTCGAAATGTAAACAACTTGGTCATACATCGGACTACTGCTCGAACAAACCACGCTGCGATCAGTGTGGCGAGCAACATCAAGAGGGCCCTTGCGGTGCTCCTCCAAAATGCGTGTACTGCAAGGAAAGCCTACATACCCTGACTGACTGCCCGAGGTATAAACAGCAGGGAGAAAAACTTAAGCGGTCTCTGCAAGCTCGCTCCAAGAGAACTCTAGCAGAACTCTTGAAGAATACCGCTTCATCTTCTCAGACCACACCAAAAAACAGTAACACGTTCTCCATTTTGCCAGTTGATGATCTAGACTCTGACTCAGAGGGCGGTGAGGGTAATCCGTTTGTCTTTAAAGGCAATACGAGAAAACGAGCAAAACAACACACCACCGAAAAGCCTCGCAAGGCCACTCGTACGGACCACCCTTCCACCTTGGAAAATTCAAGAGGTAACGGAAATACACCGAAACCCATTCCACCGGGTTTTAAACCTTGTAATTATGACAAGAACTTTCCGTCACTTCCAGGATCATCTAAAACCCCAGATGTCCCAGTTTTTCGGCCAGAAAAGCAGCTGAATAATCAGCAAGAACATGCCCCCATGTTCACGTTTTCTGGTATTGTGGATAGCTTCTTCAGTATATTCAATGTCTCTGACTCAACGAGGAGCATTATTAATTTAGTGCTGCCAATGGTGAAAACTCTTTTGAAGCAACTAGCTTCTACACGGAAACAAATCCGATTCCATTTTCATGAATAAGAAATCATGAAATGGAAAAACTTGCCATCCCATGAAATCATAACAATGATTCATGATTTCGTCATGGAAATTCATGATTTCATAATGCAGTGGAATCAAGGCCGCTACAAGCGTTACACGTACTTGGCAAACCGTGTTCATAAACCGCACTTCATAGGTATCTCTTATACGCCTTTTGTCTTCCTTCTTATACATGTACTGATAGTCTAGTGGTCAAAGACTGGGTTTGATAATCTCAAGGTTCTTGGTTCGAATCCAGTCTGATGCTTTATTCTATTCTTTTTACATTTTTTTTGGTAAAAGTTAAACCCATGAATTTTAGATCATGATTTCAAATCGGATGATTCATGATTTTGGGTATGTTTGCTGCGTTACGCAAAAGTTGCTCATGATATCATGAATATTATTCATGGTGTATTTTCATAACATGAAAATACGCTTTGTTCATGAAATCATGAGTCATTTTCCTCATTTCGGAGATCGAATTTTTTCCCGTGTAGGTGGTCCTTCCTTGCATCGATCATATCCTTCGATGGATAATTCTCCGAATGAGGTCGGGGATATGATCTCTGTTCTTCAGTGGAACTGTAGAAGTCTTATGCCAAAACTTGACACATTTAAATTTTTAGTTAACAACTCACTTTCTGATGCATTTGCCCTTTGTGAAACATGGCTCTCTTCAGACAACGATATTGCTTTCCACGATTTCAACATTATTCGCCTTGACCGCGCAGATTCGTATGGAGGGGTGCTTCTGGGGATCAACAAGCTCCATTCCTTCTACAGAATCGATCTGCCTTCGGTGACAGGCATTGAAGTTGTTGCATGTCAGGTTAATATTCGAGGTAAATGCCTCAGTATTGCCTCAGTATATCTTCCACCGCGAACTGCGATTTTTCGTCAAAGTTTCTCGGATATCTGCACGGCTATGCCGGAGCCACGGTTGATCTTGGGAGATTTTAACTCTCACGGTACAGGCTGGGGGGAACTGTACGACGACAACCGCTCAACCTTGATATACGACATGTGCGACTTCTTCAAAATGACAATTCTGAACACCGGGGAAGCAACACGAGTAGCCAAACCTCCAGCAAAAATAAGCAGATTAGACCTCTCACTTTGTTCGAGTTCACTATCGTTGGATTGCTCGTGGAAAGTAATTCAAGATCCCTACGGTAGTGACCATTTGCCAATCAAAATTTCTATTACCAATGGTTCATCTTCTACTCACTCGGTCGACATCGCGTACGATCTTACGAAAAACATTGACTGGCGAAAATTCGCGTCCGCGGTTCTTGATGCCAGTCAATCGGTTGACGTACTTCCTCCGCTGGACGAGTACTCCTTTCTCGCGCGTGTCATCATCGATTGTGCGCTGCGAGCACAGACGAAACGTGTTCCGGGTGTTTCCGTCCGCAAGCGACCTCCCACCTCGTGGTGGGATAAGGATTGCACCGACGCGAACAGCGAGAAGTCCGCCGCGTTTAAACGCTTCCACAAACACGGTAAGGTCGGGGATTTCGAGCGGTACACCGACCTCGAGAAAACCTTTAAGGACTTAATTAAAGCAAAAAAACGCGGATACTGGCGTCGGTTCGTCGGTGGTTTGTCGCGAGAGACTTCCATGAGAACACTCTGGAATGTCGGCAGGAGAATGCGAAACGCGTCATCACCGATTAATGAAGACAAGGAGTACTCGGACAGATGGATTTTCAGCTTCGCGCGGAAAGTTTGCCCGGATTCGGTGTCGGTTCAAACCAACGTTCGTGATCGTCCGTCGGGTAATAACGAAATAGATTCCCCGTTTTCGATGGTGGAATTCTCACTTGCTCTCCTTTCATGTAACAATTCAGCTCCAGGAATGGATAGAATCAAGTTCAACTTGCTTAAAAATCTCCCAGATGTCGCGAAGAGACGCTTGTTGAACTTATTCAATCAATTTCTCGAGCACAACATTGTTCCGGATGACTGGAGGCAAGTAAGAGTTATCGCCATTCGAAAACCCGGTAAACCCGCGTCGGATTATAACTCGTACCGTCCCATCGCGATGCTGTCCTGTATACGGAAATTGTTGGAGAAAATGATTCTTTTTCGTCTAGAAAAATGGGTCGAGTCGAATGGTTTACTTTCAGATACGCAATTTGGATTTCGGAGAGGCAAAGGAACGAGCGACTGTCTTGCGTTGCTTTCAACTGAAATTCAACTGGCCTATGCGCAAAAACAGCAAATGGGTTCAGTTTTCTTGGACATTAAGGGGGCTTTTGATTCTGTTTGTATCGATGTCCTTTCGGATAAACTCCACGATAGTGGGCTTTCACCAATTATGAACAACTATTTGAGCAACTTGTTGTCTGAGAAATATATGAGCTTTTCTCATGGAAACTCGACAACTTCACGAATTAGTTACATGGGTCTCCCCCAGGGTTCATGTTTAAGCCCCCTTCTTTATAATTTTTACGTTAAAGACATTGATGGTTGTCTTGATGAAAATTGCTCGCTAAGGCAGCTTGCAGATGACGGCGTTGTGTCCGTTATAGGGCCAAGTGCACCGGACCTGCAAGGACCATTGCAAGATACCTTAGACAATTTGTCTACTTGGGCTATGAAGCTGGGTATCGAATTCTCTCCGGAGAAAACTGAGTTGGTTGTTTTTTCTAGGAAGCATCATCCTGCACAGTTACAGCTTCAACTAAAGGGTAGAACAATCACTCAAAGTATATCTTTCAAGTATTTAGGTGTCTGGTTCGATTCCAAAAGCACATGGGGAAAACATATTGCGTATGTGAAACAAAAATGCCAACAAAGAATCAATTTTCTTCGTACAATTACCGGAACTTGGTGGGGAGCACACCCGGAAGATCTGATCAGGTTGTATCGAACAACGATCTTGTCGGTTCTAGAGTACGGTAGCTTCTGCTTTCAATCCGCGGCGAAAACACATATCTTGAAGCTGCAACGGGTTCAATACCGTTGCCTCCGAATCGCGCTTGGCTGTATGCACTCGACGCATACGATGAGCCTCGAAGTACTCGCGGGTGTTCTTCCACTGACAGATCGTTTCGCGGAGCTTTCCTTTCGGTTTCTTATCCGTTGTGAAGTAATGAACCCATTGGTAATAGAAAACTTTGAGAAGCTGCTCGACAGAAATCCTCAAACAAGATTCATGAGTCTCTATTACGATTACATGACGCTGGAGATTGGCCCTTCTTCATTCAATTCCTCTCGTGTTTGCCTCCAAGACTTTTATAGTTCCTCTGTAAATTTTGATCTGACCATGTTGCAAGAAATCCGTGGAATACCAGATCACCATCGGTCGATGGTTGTTCCCTTAATTTTTGCAAACAAGTACCACCATATTAGTAACAATAAGAGTTTTTTCACAGATGGGTCAACTATAAACGCTTCCACTGGATTTGGAGTATTCAACGAATTTCATAGCGCCTCATATCAACTGCAAAAACCCTGTTCCGTATACGTTGCGGAACTAGCAGCCATATTTTACGCAGTAGAGCAAATTGCCTCACTACCATCTGATCACTATTTTATTTTTACTGATAGCCTTAGCTCGTTGGAGGCTATTCGATCAATGAGGCCGATGAAGCACTCCTCGTATTTCCTGACCGAAATCCGAGCTAAATTGAGTACTTTATCTAACTGCTCCTATACTATCACCTTAGTTTGGGTCCCATCTCATTGCTCAATTCCGGGTAATGAGAAAGCGGACTCGCTAGCTAAGGTGGGCGCTATGGAAGGCGATATTTTTGATCGACAAATCGCCTTTGCGGATTTTTTTTCAATTACCCGTCAGCACGTCCTCACCAACTGGCAACAAAAATGGAATGAGAGTGATCTGGGAAGATGGTTACATTCTATTCTCCCACAGGTGTCGAACAAACCATGGTTCAAAGGGTTGGACATGAGCCGCGACTTTATTCGCGTTATATCAAGGCTCATGTCCAATCACTACTCGTTAGACTCGCATTTCTTCCGAATCGGGCTCGCAGGCAGCAATTTGTGCGCTTGTGGTAGTGGCTATCACGATATCGACCACGTGCTTTGGTCATGCACCCTCCATTGTGTTGCTAGATCCGAGTTATCCGCATCCCTCAGGGCCCGAGGAAAACAACCTATGCGGCCCGTTAGAGACATCTTGGCGAGCCGAGATCCCGATTATTTCAATTTAATTTATGTGTTTTTAAAACGGATCGATCTGAGGATTTAGTAGTTAGTGTCATCTTGTGTTCTCTCAAGTTGCTAGGTCTCCATCGGTGTACCCCCATGTTTGTCTTTTTCTCCAGTATGTCGCTTAGTTCTAGATCAAGAGCACATTGCTCTAAAAAACCTTGTGTTCTCAATCCCTACCCTGCCACCCGTTTGTTACAATTTGTTACCCCTAACCTCGAGAAAGCCGCGAGTAATCGGCCCCCGCTTTACTAACGTTAGTTTTAAGTAATTTTGTACCCAAACGATGAATATCGGCTCCGCAAAGCTACGGCAAATGAGCCTGGAAAAATAAACGCATTAATAAAAAAAAAAGAAATGCATCCTCTCGGATGTAATATAAAATTTATTTTTTGCTGTGTAATATGTTAATCTATATCTGAAATATGCGCAATTGTGTATGTTCCAATTCCAAATGGGCCACACCCTACGCAATAAAGGAGTGTTTTCAAAAGTTTAAGGTGCATCGGTATCAACAATTTGATGTTTGTGAGGGAACACGATCCGGTTCTGGGCTGAAAACCGACTTCAGTTGCTGAAATCGTCTCACCACTAATATCATTTGCATCCAGTGTTTGACCGTCGAGTGAAACATTACTAACAGCTAGGGTAGCATGTTCATCGATTAATCTTTCAAACGAGAAAACGGTTTGCAAACTTATCAAAAAACAAGCAAAAGATTTCCTAAGGGAAGGCTGGACTCGTAATTCCATAATTACTTCGGATGCAACTAAAGTGGACTGTTTTGGGACAGTTAAAAAAAACCTTCGATTGAATTTTTCCAGACTGTGTAACTAAAACCTTAGTAGAACATTAACCAACAGTCGGAGACCAAAAAAGATTGGCTATAATTGTACTCCAATATCGACCGAAGACCCAGATGATCTCAGAAATATCGGTTCGTGTGGGTGTAGTTGCATTTTTTTAAACTCATCCACTTTTCTTTAAGATGAGTTATCCAATTTTTGCCCCATTATTTTTTATTTTTTTCATTTTCAGATGATATTGGACACCATTTTTTTTCATCCGGATTGAACATCTGATGTTGGGGAGGCATTAAGTTTGTTCTTCCTAGGAAGTGGCCAATATTTGATTTGTGCCAATCGGCTTTCTGTGACTCATCAACTGACAGTAACTTTCAACGACTGGATTAATGGTGGTTATATTGAGCGCCCGTTATCTCGTTGGTCACAGTCGGAGACGTTCTGGATGACCCCGAAGAAGTGAACAAAATGTGCCATGAGCCAAAGCACATAATTAATCAGCTGGAAATTCAAATTCGCAATGAGTGCCCAGTAAGGTGCATCATGGCAAACATCTCAACAAACATTGAATGCTGCATAAGTGTCTATTCAGGCAAAAATATTTTTCTTCAGCTAAAAAATGGATGATCCAGCTTAAAATCAGCTCATATTGTTTTTTGAGATGGCTTCAAATCATAACTCCAAAACATGGTCAAGATTGATAAAGATTTCGGAATCACGCAAAAAGGTTTAAAGTCTGTAAGGGGATTACTGTGAGAGATTCTCAAACTTCATTAATATTGGTCTAACATTGATTCTAGCCGCTTAAATGCCGTCCAAAGTTGTTTTAGCTGCAACAATAATTTACGAGCCTGTTCTTGTTAAGGCCCAAACGCAATGTGGGCGGAAGCGGAACGGAAGCGGAAAGTTTGACAGTTTTCACAAATGACAACAAGATGCCTAACCGAAGCCGATTTGGTTCTAACTAGTTTTCAGTCCGTCAAATAGGCTTACTCCGATCGGGCTTTTCCACTGCCGCTGTCATTGCGCTTGGGCCTTTATGCTTAGTTTGGTGGTAATTCAATTGCTTGATCAATTCAATAGAGATGGGAATGTGTAAAAATGTTAAAATAGGGTAAGTTGTGGGTTGAATATGTGTTCGTCAACTTTACCAATTTCATTACAACAAAGACAAACTTCTTCATCATTCTCATAGCAACATATTAAACATATTAAAAAAATTCAGCATTTGAAGCGGTATTTTTCAAATCCAGGGAGATTTCTCAAAATTGTCATACAAACTTCGATCCATTTGTGCGGCTCTTAAAACCATTCTAAATATTTTCCATTTTTCCTAGGCTCATATTGTTGGGCTATAAATCGAAATGGAGGGTGGCTTCCATGATTGCAAACATTTTTTTTCCCAATATGAAGCACCTTAGTGCCCTCATCACAGTGGCTACATCCGTGGATGCCTCCAGTAAAGTGGCAAACATTTTGACTGAGTCAAAATCCATCACGTGATGCACCTGACAAGTATGTTGGCGGTCGCTGAGTGCTCAGGATAACATTAGTAACTGCCGAACATGGATTGAATAAACCGGAGAAAATTACCGAAGCTTCTTGTTAGGTTTGGCCACTTGTTCATAAGTACCAATCACATGATTAAAAATAAATGCAAGGTTATTTTTGTGATTATTAACGAGACACACAGCTGACCACTTAAAAATCAACAAATTATATCGTTTCCGTAGAAAATTAAAATTAACTCTTTGATTCCTATTTTTTTACGTATAAGCCGGATTTTTTTTTTATACATTCTGAAACACCATTGTAGATTGGAATGGTCTACTTTGTATGGGAGAGAAGGTCACGAATACTAATTTGGCTCCTAATTGCATAATTCAAATTATTAAGGAAGTTGAATATAATTTGGAAGGTTCCCGTATTTGAGATTGAATACTTCCTTTTCGGTAGTTTCGGTTGACACAGTCTACTCTCGCTTTCTCTTTTTTAACTCGATGATTTCTCTAAATCGATGGAAAATTAGACTATTAAAATTTTAAAAAATTTACCTCCAAAACTCGAAATTATCTGTAATTTGGTGCTTCTTTCATTATCGAATTAGAGAGAGTTGATTGTATCTGTAATTTATAGTTAAAATCAATAATAAGCTGATTTTTGTATAGTCTAAAAAACATGATTTAATTACAGTTCATTGATATTCGATCATGTTTGATGATCCAGACAACGAGAAGTCGATATAATCGTAAAATAATACAGATTGAGTCAAAATCGTATAGAGGAAAGGGTTTCATCGCACAATGTTATTTTACATCGTATATAATGCAAAATGTTGACCTAAATACGATAAATTATTTTTGCATCGTACAAGAGTACAAATTAAATCAGATAAATCTGCCAAACTAAAAAGATAAATAAGACAAACTGAATTTATTCTAATAGATTAAGTCACCTATGATAACAAATGAATCGATCACAAAGTAATTTTAAATTTTTACCATTACTTAAAATCTCCACCAGTTTAAATTTGAGCTATAGTTTGCGTAAATAATGAACAAGCTTGTATTAAATATTGCTACAAGCTTCAAGCTTGTATACAACATTGCTGATTTAAGAGATATTGCGCTTAAAGTTACATGATATATCGTGTAATCTTATGGCGAATTTATCATTAACTACGTGTGCGCTATAAATGGCAGAAATTTAGATGAATTTTTCAAACGATTTATATGACCTCCACTTTTGAAGGTATAAGTATGTTATTTATGTTGTTTCGCCTCTACACAGAAAAAAATTCTGAATTTTAACTATCGCGTAAAATCTCCCTTCGTTTAATTTTGAGCTATACTTGGCATAAAGAACGAAATCGTTTACAAGCTTGTATACAATATTGCTAATTTATGCAATATTGCGCTTAAATTTACACGAAATATCGCGTAAATTTATGCCAAATCTAGCGTTAATTTTATGTGCGCTATTTCTCGCAGAAATTAACATGAATTCTTCAAACGGTGTAGTTTTGATCGTGTAATCTTGAATTTCAACCAAATTTAATGCAACTTGTTTTAAAAAATCACCAAAAAATCATGCTGTGCTGGCAAAATCACGTAAAAGCATAATTTAGAGTATATGTTTTAGGTTTTGGGTAAAGGTGTTCGGCTGAATTCCAATTTGATTAAAAATCACTCGTTACCTTTACATGTTCGTATTGTTTATCAACATTATTGAATAGAGGGCTAAAACAAGAACATGTTTCGAATAAAATTAATTGAATCTGCTATATGTCTATCAACAACTCTATATTTGCCGTATCGAAGTTGAAGCTAAGTAATAAAAATTTATTTTCAAGGTACGATTTTCCGTAACATATATTTTTAAGCTAAATATAATTTTAAAGGGTTCGATTCCAAAATTTGACTGTATTAAAAAAAAAAAACAACAACAAATCTAAGTTCGTCGCTGCAACCCCTTTGATGTCACCACCTGTATTCCTGCCTCCGTTTGCTCCAATCACTGCGTAATGCAACCACCGAGAACTCTCGCATTTCCAATCACACATCTTACATAACGCGCACACATTCCCACACACTGACTCACGCACGCACCCGCTTAAAATAGGTTCCAGTACTCACCCGAAGCCACAAGTGCCAGGACGCCTATTAAGGCTAACAATTTCACCATATTTTCCACCGCTGGATGTGTACGAGTGTGTTTGCTACCGTGCTGCGTATTGTTTACTGCACAGCTCGCGAAGAATTAAAACGCGGGACTTGCCCGGAAAACCAGCAACAACCTTAACACTACGGGAAAAAAAATCCACGAACCAAACTTCTCGTCGATCTTCCCAGTCTGGTTGTTCTTATTTTCTATGGTTCAAATCTTCAAAAGAAAAAAAAAAAAACCTCCCGGAATCCCGCAATCTTTGCGATCACCGAACACTTAATCACACATTCACTCGGTAGCTGTGGGGCGTTTTAACCGTTCACACACTGGTCGTTGGTTCGAGATGGAAAATATCCTTTTCTTTGCTGAAAGGAGCGTCGCCGTCTCCAAGCGTATCGTTCTGTCTCCTCTTGGAGAGCGTGATGCTGGCGAAGACGTTGTTGAGGCACTGAATCACACTGAAAGCACACTGGCACTGGTTGGCTACTAGGGCTGCCTTTTTGGATCAACCGCGCGATTCACCGGGGGTCGTTCGGGTTCGGTCCGCAGTGAGTGAAAACCGTGAGCGGTGCAGAGCGGAGTGGCTTTTCTGGTGGTGAGGGCGAATCACAGCTCACACACACACACGGTACACCAGAAGGAAAAAGGAAAAAGATTGCGATTGTCTCTGTTGCTGCAGTTACACACTGCTAGCGGCGTCCGAATCGGCGCCGAACTTCTTTAGTAAACGCAAGAGAGCATCCGGCGAGAATCACGCTTTTATATGGCTCGCAATTTTGGAGCCCACTCTGTCTCGGCGCTGTCTGGGCTCCTCAGAAGGGGAGGTAACGCTTGTACGAGTGTCGGTCGGAACTCGGAGAGTGAGTTCGAGTGGGTTTGGGGGTTGTTGAAGTGCGCACCCAGCATAGTGCGATGTGAATGAAGGTGATAGCGATAGGTTGTTGGGAGGCAAGTCAAGAGCTCTGGTACTCAGGAGTGCAATTGCGGAAAAAGAGGAGAAATGTCTGACGTTGAGTGATCTCAAAACTTGTACGAGCATTGCACACCTATGTTTATTTAGAATACCTCCCAAAGAATGGTGGTGCAAACAACATCACGTTAGATTCAAACAAGAACATTCAATAATTGCTTCCTCGGTCAGTTTGTCTAGTGTGGGGTTTGTTTTGGGCCTCAGGCGTATCGAATCCGGTATCCAGTTAATAATTGTGCTTCGACATCGGGGGGAACTTCCAAATCTGCAGCCTGAAGCATTTGTCAACTTGTTTTATTGGCATTTATTTCGGATCTTTGTTTTGGCGGATACCTATATTATTACCGTCGATGTGATTGAAACCCAATGTTTGGACAGATGACCGTGACTATTGTGTAGCAGGTAGATGAACCGACATAAAACGGGTCCGAAAGCTGATCTGGAAATATATCCTGAAGTTTGTTTTGTTGACTGTTATCTGATGATGTCATTTGAAGATGATGATGTTATAATAGCGTTAAAATTAGAATTTTGCAATTGAGAAGATGTTTCTTATTTCCGGTATGACCAATTCGATCGTATTTGTTGTGTCGATTGGTTGAAGTTGATCTGGAGATTTTTAATGATATGCATTGGCGCTACAGATGCTAAAGGAGATGCTTGATAGCGGACAACTACAATTTAAGGATACATCTTTAACGTTTTCAATTTTAAATCTAAATTCCACCGGAGCGTGAAAATCGATTTTCGGGAGTCTTCCGATTCTCGGTTTCCGTTCTCTAAAATGGTTATAATTAGTACTTAGATACTTTTGGACCACCTAGTCAGATCCTAAACGAACATTTTGGGATTTATCTTCAAAGGATTTATTGTGTAGTTTGTGAGCACTATTAAAATGAAAATTCCACTGGACCTTTGAGATTCTCGGGTATCTTTCTATTCTCAGTTTCCGATCTCTACAACGTTCAAAGTTTGCACCTTGATACTTGCTCAACGCCAAACCAGATTCCAAACGAACGTTTTGGCATGTATTTCCGGAGAACCCTTTGTGTCCTCAGTGAGATCAGTCTAGAAGAAATCCGATCACCGGAGCAAAAATAATTACACCCCAAATCGTCGTTTTCATCGGCAACTGGCAGCCTTGACTCAATTCATTTGCTTTTCACAAGCTAGTACAGAATATGGTTTGGTATTGTAACCATGGCTACTGTGAATACTGGCCGTGGAGTGAACTTTTCATACACTCAGCAATTATAGACGTTGTTAAGTTTGTTGATTGTAATGCATGCTTACAGACACTGTCCTGTCACACTTAGAATCTTAAAATCTGACTATTTTTTTAAGTTCTTGCGTCCCTTTTTAATATACTCTATTAGGTCTTATGAGACTACAGCTTCATCAAATACTCCCGATTAACTAGCATAGTTGGTCGAACGCCCTGAACTATGTCACAAGGCCAGAATATTACTGAGTATTCAATGAGACTACGTGGACAAGTATTAAAAACAATACACTTTCAGGATACAATTCATATAGGGGAAATGGATGTAATGTCGGCCTAAATGCCCCTAATTTGAACCCATACATAAATTCAGCAATCGACTAAGTTTTCAATAGAGATCAAAAATATCCATTAGCATAAATAGCAGATTTTTGGCGATGGGCCCAATCTTCGATCCATAGGCCAACATTAGAGCTATTTCCCCTATTACTCTTTTCTGTGGCGCAGTAGTGTGTTTTATATCATTTTGTGAGCGTAGGCGAGAGTTCGGAAGCAAAAAAGGATTTTCTGCGGGTTCTTTTTTTCCCTTGATTTGTTTTCCGTCGATCTTATTTTCCGTACTGAGCACCAATGCTACCGACGCCAAGAAGGCAGCTCCCACATCTGGACCCTACCTATCGACCAATCATCTCATGAACCGGCGACCAACGGCTTTACTTCCCTGATCAAAGATGTTATGCCTCAGAACATCTCGGTGGCGCCGACTTGGATTGAACCCAGGCCTGCTGGGGGGAGATATGTTTCAAGAAATTAATCGTTGATTAGTTTTGTATTTGTATCGAACACTAAAGCTTTGAAAACTTGAAACATTGAATCATACAAGTTGACAACATGATAAGAATAATAAAAACTTTCATGGACTAATCCCAAGTAGTATTGCATGTTTTATCAAAGTTTTAAAGCATTATATAAGACCAAATCATGGGTAACAAGGCTGTCATAGAACCAAAATTGCTATTTGGGAAATTGCTTTTCCCAAATGTAGAAATAATGCTCAGGATATTTATTTCTAAGATAGTTTGAACCAAGGGCCTGACACGCCACCTTCTTTTCATAGCCAGCATAAAAAACGTGAATCCATATCAAACCAAGTGGGCCCAGAGCGTGGGCCCGCACCTATGCTCGCTACGACTACTTGTTATTTGTAGAGATAGGGGTGCCACCTCCTTGATTTGAACATACTGAGAGGTAAGCACACACAGATAAAAATTCTGAATTTTAATTGTGATGTAAACATTCATTCACGTAAACTTAAATTTAATTTCACACAACCGAGCAACTTGTAAACAATATTGTTTACAAAGATGGGGTTTGTATACAATATTTGCTACATTGCATGAATTGTGCTAGAACTTTACATGATATATAATGTAAACTTATATGAAATATGACGCTCCATTTGTGTGCATCATATTGAACAGAAATTTACACTACTTTTCGAACTGTGCATATCAAAATTGCATAAAATCGAATTTGCGAAAAAATCTAAGGGCACCGGTGGGATGTGTTTACCTCTCAGTATGTTCAAACTATCTTATAAAGAATTAAATTGACTGCAAGTCGCTAAACCGTAAATCGAAAAGATATGAATTTCATTGATGACCACCAACTGCTCAAGATAGATTAAAATGAGTGAAACATAAATTGAGGGATGCTGTAAACCAGACTTAATTGGTTACTGATCATGAATATTAAGTACAAAATATTGATGAAAATTGATATCAACACTTCTATTTACAAATTCGCTAAGTATGAGGAGTCATAAACAGATTTAGTTTATTTGGTGTAAATATGTGTTAAAATGAAAGAAGGTTAGATAAAGGAATTAAATGGAAAAGGATGCAATTTGAAAATTGATATCAAATCATATGGGGTCCCTCCGTAAAAATAGATCAGGGGCCTCAAGGGTGGTTAAGATGGCGCTGGTTTACATAGCTGTTTGGCTAAATTTTTGAAAGTCGATATTGGCGAGAGCACAGCCGTACTCAGGATTTTTGTTTAGGTGGCGAACTCTCAGTTTTTTAAAAGCTCAGTGGATTAAATAGATCTCCAAAGAATTTTTCAAAACTAACTTCAGCAAGTTTTATAGTTGAGTACTGGCTGTGTATGTGTAGACTAGATTTAATTAGATTAACTCCAGCAAGTTTTATAGTGTTTCTATAAAGATCAGATAAATATAATCTAGTCTTCACATACACTGCCAGTACTCAACTATAAAACTTCCTGGAGTTAGTTTTGCAAAATGAATCACACATTGTTGAAAGTTTGCGAACTTTAGAGAAATTATGCGAATTTTGTAGAAGCGGAAGTTCGATGAAGCTCAGGGATTTTTTTTAAATTTCTATAAAAATCCTTTTTGTTACGCCCGCTCAGCCCACAAGCGTCAGATGTCTCCGTGCCTAGTCGAATCCTTTGTCTCCTTCCTTGCTGTTTGCGCCAATTGTGCCGATTGCCCCGATTGCCGACACCTGCTACGACGGGACTACGATATGTCAGTCTCGCTTCGTCCACTTGTGTCAGTTTACCGTTTTTTATGGCAGGTTTCGTAGAACCTTTCCACCGTTTTATGGAGAATACATTCCTTCACTAAAATTTTCTTCGTGAACTAAGGTGTGGGTGCTAACCTGGTGCTCCAGCAAGTGACCGAGCCTCCAGACTTGCAATCCTTAAGAACCGGCAAATCCACCCATCAGGCAGTACTGCTACCAAAAATACCAGCGTTTAGGGGTGTATTGTGGGTGTGTCGTGTTGTTGAGGCTGCGTACAAAACCTTCACAATGTGTAGTGTTTTTTTTTTAAATTTAGTCGTTAGTCGTCTTTTGCCTCCTAGATTAATTTTGCATGATACCTAGATTAGGCATTTATTTATTTGCATGGATTGTATTATTTATAAAGCTTTTAGTTTTATTATTTTAGTTTAAATTAAGTCCCTATCTAGCTAGCTAAGGTTTTATTAATGATTTTTTCTCTATAAACGCATATAAATCCTCATTTGTGGAAATAATACTCTGGACTGAGTGAAAGAACGGAGTGACTTGTCACTGTAGAAATTCTGATTTTTTTCAAATTCGGAGAGTTTCATTGAGCTTTGTAGAATTGGGAACTTGTGCAAGTTTAGGAAACATCGTTGAGGTTTTATATACTTTGTTTGATTTAAAGAAACTATTTTTTTTTAGTTTGAAGATGCTAATTTTAAATAACAGACTTACACACTTAGATTTTTTTTGCCGAGATGGGCACCACCGAGCAGCTCGACATTTTATTTTGCTGGATCTCAGTGAAAAGCTTGCCGAGATTCAGTTAACAAACGGGAATTTTGCCGAGATCTCAGCTAACAAACATATTTTTTGCTGAATTTCCAGCAAAATAAAATGCCGAGCTGCTCGGTGGTGCCCATCTCGGCAAAAAAATCTAAGTGTGTAAGTGGTAATTTGTATAAGATAGATGAGGAGGAGATGACAGTATAGAATTGATAGTTCCGTTTAGAGTACGGCAGTGTGAAAATTGCATATAGAGAGTAGACAGCGAGCTAGATAACTTTTTAGGAAGGTACAAATCGGTTTTATCATCTCTCTTTACCAAACTCCCCCTTTGGAGAGGGATGGTGAGGGGTGTCCCCCCCCCCCCGCCACCACTGGTAAAAAGAGATGAACGCCAACCGCTCAAGTACCAACGATGTGTTTGAACAGTTCTACCGATTTTTTTAAATCCCTCTCCAAAGGGGGAGTTTGGTAAAGAGAGATGATAAAACCGATTTGTACCTTCCTTAAAAGTTGTCTAGCTCGCTGTCTACTCTCTATATGCAATTTTCACACTGCCGTACTCTAAACGGAACTATCAATTCTATACTTTCATCTCCTCTTCATCTATCGTATAAAAATTACCACTTAAGTCTGTTATTTGAAATTAGCATCTTCAAACTATGTAAATCGTTGACTTCACGCAGAAGTAATACTAAACATATAGTCAAAGTACTTTTTTGTTCAGGACAACTCTTTCAAAATTTGATGAACTTAAATAAATCAGGAAATTCCATGGACATTCATGGAAACTTTTGAGAACGTCAAGGAATTTCCCAGAAAATCAACAAAATTCTAAAAAGTTCAAGAAACTTTGTAGAACAGCAGCCATCATAATAGGAATTCTGAGATCTTTGTAGAAGTCAAGCAAAACTATCAATGAACTTCGTAAAATTTCATTGAAGCGTTGGGATTTTTTTTAATTCAAGGAACTTCGTAGAAGTTCAACCAAAATTGCAGAAGCCCTGGGAACTTCGTAGAAGATAAGAGAATTTTGAAAGGAAGGGTTTGATTTTGAATTTTACTTGAACTTTTGGGATTGGGGGTCACGCAAGAGGGCATGCACGCTTTTTGTTAACAAACATTTGTAGGCCCTGTTCTCGCCAACCGAGGCTCACTCACGCAAACCAACAACATCATCCGTAAGGAGAAAGTTTACCCTACCCGATGAAGTTGATGGTTTGCGTCAGCGACCCTCGGTTGGCAAAAAAAGGGCCTACAAAGGTTTGTGGCTCTTGAGTTATGAAAAGTCTTTCATGAAATGGAAGTAAGACGCACCAAACAGTGAATTTGATACCCATAAGAGGACAATTAATTGTTTCTTGCTATATGTATATGACTTAAGCTGGATGCTTCATATACTAGTTCTGGAAGTCTTAAAAAATGCTTCAAACTCATACGTATCAAACAATTATGTGAATATTTAGATTATTTTTTCTGTTTACTCGTGGCGTGCGGCTTATTTTGAATATTCCAGATATAGGATCCAGCACCAGGAACCGGTAAAAAGCCTGGATTTCGGGACTCGGGATCAGGAAAGATCGTCTAACGTTAATTCTGAGAGAGAATTGAGGTCCAATTCTTTTGATCATTCTAAATACGTTTGAGATAAATTTCAAAAAGTACGGAAATTCCTTGTTGAAACCTGTGGTAATTAAATTCTTATGCTATTATTCTGGAGTTAATTTCTTGGATATTTTTCGAATAGTTCAATAGAAATTTAAATACAATTCCCTGTAAATTTTAAATAGAACTCCAAAGAAATTGCGAAAATTATACCAAGGGAATCAAATTGTGAGAATACAATTCTAAAAAAATGGGTTGGAACCTAGCAGGACAGCAGCAAAGGTTCATGGTGGCAAAGCCTCAACAAGGAAATAAAAAAATTTGACAGGAACCTGACCTGGGTTCAGGTCAAGGCAAAAGCGAGCAGCAGGATGGAAATCTTTCAAGTTGACCCTATGCACCACTAGGGGTGTGCAGGATACATGATAGAGAATGAGTTAATTCTAAACGGAAATCAGATAAGTTTGAAGAGAAAAGCACTGAGTACCAGTGCTACCGACACCAGGGATGCAGCTCCCACACCTGGACCCTACCTATCGACCCATCAACTCATGGCCATAAAAGTCTTAAATTCCAGTCAAATCGAGATAGAGAGCGTTGTTTGAGGACAAACCCACAAAAACACGTTTTTCATCAAAACAAATATTTTCTTTAATTTTAGGTCTTCACTATGTTCAACAAAGTTGATTGGTATTTTAAAATACACATCTTTTTAGAACACACTATACCTGCATCACTTTAATAGGATGAGTTATTGATACATTTTCTTCTATTTTCCTTATATTTTGGACTTGCGTATCTTTCTTAGGTGCAAGAAGGTGCAGATGAAGTCAAATGCATCTAAAACTTAAAAGAGCTTTCAAACCGTGGTAAATTTGTCCGTCCACGACCGTCTGCTGGAGAGTTGTTATAAAAACAAACACCCGTTGATAGGCTTTATAGAAGTCATGTAAATAACAAGAGGATACTGGGTTTTCTACAGCGTAATAAATCCGTTTCCATAGTTACCGTCTCCAAAACACTTCTCAGAGCTTGTAAAATTCAAGAACTGCACATTTTCTTTTCAAACGGTTCCCAGAAGACAAAACTGAATCATCAAGAACGAAAAAATCTATCAAATTCAGTTAAACTTGTGAGTCGATAAGTGTTTTTCCATAGTGCTCATCACTGTTTTTCATCAAGCGTGAAGCAATTCTGCCAAAGAAACCGGACAGCAGAAGAAACTACGAGAGCAGGACTTTGAAGTAAAATGGCATTATTTGGTAGGGCTTAATTTATTTTAAATTTTTCAATTCATCGTTAGATCACAACAAGTGATAATGATTTGATTTTTCTAGATTCAATTTAAGTTAAAATTGATAAGCGTTATCTCTTGTCACTATGGTCAAAAACGAGTGGAGGCCGATCATCAAAATTCAACTGCGTTTATGAGACGGTACTCCAGTATTATGTCATAAATGTGAATATTATGCCGGGTGTGGCTGCACGTGTCGGAAAACCCATGAAAACGATGTGCGACTTTTTTTCAAAAGCTTTGGACCAAACATGCTCGTGCATGGTTGTCAAGTGTCACACCGAGTATTTCAGTAAGCCGTTCACGCTTCCGGAAAACGTTTTAAACTTGCTTTCTTCTACTTCTGAAAATGCGAAAAGTGTGACAGGACGGAAGGTTGTTCCTTTCGAAGAATGTCTCACGCAAGTCCTGCAGATGAAAATAAGTTGGTTCATTCTTTGAAGAAGTCCTTGAGCAACCTTATACCCAAATACACAGATCTACAAGCTTTGGCTTTGTTAATCGACACCAACCTATCGAACCTGGTAACCTGGAAACTTTTATTTAACAGATACCGAGAGTTCAATACCCGCAAGCAATCAAGATCGCTTAAAAATCGTGATCTATTGAACTGGCTCATCAGATCCATTGATTACTAGTATTCGTGGATTGCCTAAAAAGTACGAAAAGTCATTGTCGAGTGATGCTAAACAGCTGCTTGCAGAAGAATCTAAAGGAAATGAAAATGATTATATTAATGGTTATGATTATGATAATAATGATGATAATTGAATACAATACAAAATATTGACAACAAAAATGCAAAACCAATCGAACAAAAAGATTGTAATTAAGAAAAATATGTGGGCACATTGAAGTTGATAATCTTTTCTACTCTGGTTATATCATACAACAGAGTAAAGAAATGGTTACTTGTTTTGATCACAACTCCCCAGCAGACGGTCGTGGACGGACAAGTTTGCCACCGTTTGAAAGCTATTTTAATGTAGTTTTAGATGCAATTGACTTCATCTGCACCTTCTTGCACCTAAGAAAGATACGCGAGGCCAAAATATGAGGAAAATAGAAGAAAATTTATCAATAAATCATCCTGTTAAAATGGTGCAGGTATAGTATGTTCTAGAAAGGTGTGTATTTTAGTATACCAATCAACTTTGTTGAACATAGTGAAGACCTAAAATTAAAGAAAATATTTGTTTTGATGAAAAACGTGTTTATGGGGGTCTGTCCTCAAACAACGCTCTCTATCACGATTTGAGTGGAATTTACGACTTTCAGTTAAGTTGTTTGTAACTATTTTTGCTATAACTTTGCTGAAAACGTCAACCATTTATCTCGACATTGTGGAAAAATAAATTTTCCATTTCACTTTTAGGGGGATTAATCACAAAACCCATGCCTTCAAAAGATGAAGCATGTTATATTTATCAACTTTGCTGAAGACGTCATTACTCTAAATCCACTCTCCATGGTGCTATTAATTAAGAGCGTCAAAATGAACTTTTCAACCACTGTGCACCGGTGCCGCTGCTCTGCTGGGTCTGTTCTTATTTTTTAATCATCATTAAACAAACATTTGTGTCAACTACAGCTAACATCGCAGCACCTGCAAAAGATTTTTTTCATTTTAAGACAGTAGCAATTTATTGATTTATTGCATGGAGATATTGCGACATTGAATACTTACTTAGAAGTTGTATCTGAATGTAGTATTTAATAATGTGTTTCTCTTGCAATCTATGTTCTTGTGATAATCTTGTTTTATCAAAGAATGAATTACAGGTTAAAGACATTACAGCAAAGTGAATAAACATGGTCATATACTGATAATAAATATCTTTCGCCGTTCATGTTTCGCATGTAAACTAGTTATTTATGAATAAACCCTCAAATTACCAGTTAGTGTACTCGATCCAATTTGAATCTATAATACAACAGAAACTGGAGAAAATAGTAATTTGCATTCGAAACCTGCTGCCCACAATGTAGCTCTAGCCACTCTAAAATTAATTTGAGCAAAAACACAAACTATAACTAAAGCAGTCAGATCGCACGTGTGCTCATATGTGGACGTCTATGCTTACCGAGAGCAAAAGGCAAGAATCAGGAAGCCATTATCATCATCGTCATGATGAAGTATACATTCTCGGTCGCAGACCGGACCAGACGGGCTTATACTAGTGACAGTGTCGATCGGTCTCGATCGTCGGTAGAGAGTGAGAGTGGCGAAACCTGTTCGATTCCATCGGGAGAACCTCTTAGCAACAAGTCGGATCCCTCACCATACGTTTCGCACCCCTCAGCCAGCCAGCGACTAGTTCCACACTAACTGCCACGACGGCTAGGATCAGCATTTAAGCAGGTGCCCAGAGTGAATGTGTGCGGAAAATGAGATTCAAGATCAGTTCACCTTGAAATTATTATGCTAATAATTGGAAAGATGTATGTCGTCGCCCCGGTCCAGTGGCTGAATAGATGGCAAAAACTCCAGGCCGCGTCGCCGAGCAGCTTTTTGTTATTTTGAAGCAGGAATAGATAAACTAGGTTCCATAAGAAAAAAAAAAATCCCATCCAACCGAAGACGATTGATCCAAGCTGCTTATAGCCACAAAAACCAATATCTGTCATTTTCGGTAATTGTTGCCTCTTCGAGAAGGAGTAATGATTGTTGTGCACTCTATGAAAGTGAACATAGGAGATGTGTGTAAGCAAATTTGAAAGAGTACACATTTTATGAATCCACTCACGTCCATTTGCCCCATCAGACTTGCCTCTGTTCGCCGAAGGAAGTTACGTGCGATGATGTACCGAACTATCGGAAAGCTTGTATGTGTTTTAAGCTCATATGTGCGGCTAACTTTGTCGATGACCGAATCGATTCAATTGGTATTGCGGGGGGTGCATTGTGCATATGATTGTTATTGAAAAAAGCGGCATCGTTAACAAAAAAGAAACAAATAGACAAAAGCGACGAGCCATGTTTCCATTTTGAAGTTGGATAATTGATTGCACATGTTTACAAGCGTTGTATTCAAAACACAGTGGTTTTTTAGAAGACGTAGCATGGTGGTTGTACGATTTGGACAAGTAGTTAGGTGCATTGATTTTCATCAAACTTGATTATACACTAACACAGTATTACTTAGCTTATAATAGCTGACCTTCTATCATGGTTTATTTTTCTCATAAATGTTTTCAAAACACTTTCATCTTTTTGAGAATATCCATTGAGTACGTCATGTTTTTCCTAAACCTCTAGAACTTTGCAGAACATGGTGCCGATCTATCGAACTAATTAGTGTGGTCTCTATATTCAGTGAATTAGTAATAAAAATCTTTGAGTTAGACCGACACTATATTTTCTTCAAAGATGTATAACAATTTAATTGAAACAACTTTGTTAAACAAACCATTTTTAATCACTATTGGTAAATGATTAATACTATTATTTTAAAAGTGAACAAGGATGACCCATTAAGAGTATTTGAGCTTGGCTCTTGACAGATTGGAGTGAATTAATAAGATATGAAAGTGTTAGTCAAAATGAAAATAATATGGAAGAAAAGTTAATCATACCTTATTATTGTGCTGCTCCAATCCTGGATCAAACGAATGCGGTATGACGCGATTTGAATGCATAGTGTATGAATTCACAATATTGAACATCGATCATGGATTGATTTGGTGAGTACGTTCCAGTTGAAAATATATTTAACTATCCAATAAATTTATTTCTTTGCTATTGATTTCCTTTTGCTACCCAACGGGATTATCGCGATCATGCGTGATTTATTGTTCGGTTGGTGAGGCTGGGTTTGTCATTTTTTTGTTCATATTGAAATATGATTCGTTTTAAGTGAGAAAAGGAATTAGTGCTTGACCAATTTGATGTCGATGTGTTTGTAGAAATAGATGATCAAAATCAATCAGTTTTGATTTCATCACTACTGACAGACCTTCCTCTAGGAAAAATATTTGGAAACTGGTGAACAGTAAATAGAGATAGAAAAATTTTCTATCTCATTTAAAAAAAAACTACGTGCAACGGAATCAATTTAGCGTCAGCTGCAATCCCACATGTGATGAGTAGTTTAGCAGTATCAAAGGAGCTTGTAAAATCAATCGTAAAACAAGCATTTTATTTTGTTCCAATGATATTGGTAGCGTATGAGAGCAAAGAATATAAATTTGTAAAATGATTATGCCATCACCGCCTCGGTACAATGTACTTGTTGTTGCCCTTCTTACAGAGAAGGGTAAACACTTCACTTGAAAACCCGACTTTTGATCCGAGGCCTAGATAAATTTTCGGACAATACCACATAACTCCTAAAATTCAAGCCATATGTGTGGTGTCTCTGGAAAACTGGTTCAGGTAAATAAGATCTTTCATTTTGATCTAGATCAACTATATATTTTGCGAGAAGCACGCTATTAAAATAAAACCTTCGACAAATTTCTCCAGATAGACAAGAGCTAACTTTTGATAGCATTAGAACCAGAGATAGAAATTCTCACTCAGCTGCACGATAACCATTTCCTCAAGCTACTTTTCGGTGAGTTGTGAACCGTTCACATTTTCATCTCTCCTTTTTCACCGATAATTCATTATCCTCTCTCATACATAATCCAAAAATATATCTCTTCAAAAACCAACGAAAATACTTTTTCATCACCCATTTGGCTCTGAAAACTACCAAGAGCGAAAAAAATACCACCCCAAATGTGATGTAAACAGTTGTGGCTTGGGAATTCGCCGTCTCTTTTGTTCTTCCGCTGATTAAATGGTTGACGGAGTGTGACGTCATACTGTGTTATCCATTTAAACAGCGGCAGAACGAAAAGGACAACGATTTCACATAGCCTCACCTGTTTGCATTTCATTGGTTTCAACCAAACCGGCTCCCCAATGGGCCTAGGTTCAATCCCAGTCGGCGCCGTCGGAATTTTCTGAGGCATAAAATCTCTGGTCACGCCTTCCTTTGGAAGGGAAGTAAAGCCGTTGGTCCTCGGTCCATGAGTTGATGGGTCGGTTAGTTAGGGTTCAGGGTGGGAGCTGCCTCCCTGACGTCGGTAGCATTGGTACTTCAGTACGGAAAACAAGATCGACGGAAAGCACATCGAGATATCGAACCAGTCCGGCAGATTTTTTTATTTCCTTTTTATCATAATCATAAGGGTCATCCATAAATGAAGATACAATTTTCTTACCAATTTAAGACCTTCCCCTCCCTTTTTGTGGCGTTTTTTCTATACCTTATGCATGGTCCGTTACAAATGTTGAAATCCCCTCTCCATTACTCCTCAGATTCTACGTTACTTATGGATGTGCCCTAACTGTTGTTTTGGTTCTTAATTTCGGATCATCGTTTACGTGCGGAAATTGCCGCTCATGCTCTCCGAAAAAAATAAATCGCTGTTGCTTTTCTCGCGAAAACTGCTGTGAGCATATAATATTCTCTCGCTTCTCACATTCTCATCAATTTCTCCTGGCAGGTGAAAAATGACGTTTCTCTCCTCAAGTAGGCGAAAATTTCGATCTCTGATTAGAACTGACATTGAGCACAATATTTTCATCTAGATTGGTTCATAGCAAACATAACCTTGATCAAAGTCGTTCATGTGGATAAAAGAAAGTCTTTGGCATCACTGGTTTTGATCTAGAGCACCCTAGTAGCACACTTGCCACAATTCGGTTGAGGTAACTTCTATATGACTGAATTTAGTCATAATTAAGTTGCTGTAACTATTTACGATGGATGTGTGCTACTTGGGCAATTTATGTTTAGATTAGTTCTATAATTTGATAGATGCATTCTATCGAAGCATTTTAGCAAAATCTTAGACGAAGTTATTCAACTATATTGAATCTATATTTTGACATAATGAACGCTGATGTTGATCATTTATTTTTTATCTAGATCAGTTAAATATTTTTATAGAAGCATCCCATAGTGTTATGAAAAGACACATTTATGAAATTAAATATTTGAATGAGTAGCACTTAATCTAATTTAGTAGTTGTTAAACATTTTGGAGGAACGGTTTCAAGCCCATACTGTTGGATTATACACAAGATAATTAAAAATATGATGAGTACACGTATAGTATTGTTTATGCTATTAATTTTTGGATCGAGTTTCATTGTAGATTGCCTCCGAGAAGCTGGTTATAACCCTAGCACCGGTCTACAACAGCTACATCCGCATCATATCTGGTCTCCTGCCATCCACTCCAGCAGACGCCGCATGCATCGAAGACGGTCTTCTTCCTTTCCGGTTCAGCTTAAACGCAAATATTGCTACAAAAGCCGCCGCCTTTTCCGCCAAGACCTCCGGAAACAATAGGATCTTTCTCTTCGACGAGGGGAACAGAGTTCTCCGCACGGCCACCGACAACGACCTACCCAAAATTTGACACTCTTCACGAATCCAATTGGACAATCGGATCAAGAACCGCTTCAAAGCAGGGGATGCATCCGTGATTCTGCGCAGATCGGTCGCCGAGTTATTTGGGTCTAACAATGCCGACCACGTACACCGGTACACCGACGGATTCCGATCGGTAAACGGAGAAGTTGTCGGGATTTTCAGAGACGATATTGCTGAAAACATCAGTCTTCCTCCACAGTGCTCGGTTTTCTCGGCCGAGGCTGCAGTGATCTTCCGTGCCGCTACGACGCCAGCCAACAAACCGATAATTATCTTAGTCGACTCACACAGCGTCGCTCAAGCGATCACCTCGGAAGCACCAAAACACCCATGGATCCAGGTGATTATCAAGTACGTTCCACCGAACACCGTGTACACACTCCGGAACACTGCGGAGTGCCAGGTAACGAGTCTGCTGATCACCTTGCCGGAGCCAGGACATCGAGTCCCAGACTCACCGACAAGGTATCCATGCAGGACGTCAGACGGTGGATCATGCGGATCATTCGAGCGGCATGAGAGGCCGAGTGGTTCCGCAACAGAACTGCCCTCACCCACAAAGTAAAAGGATCAACTGAAGCATGGAGCGAACTGGACAACCTGAGGGATCAACGCTTGGTTTCGCGGTTTCGGACCGGGCACACCAAACTTTACTATAAATATGGTGGCCTGCCATTCCATAGAAGCTGCATCATCTGCGGGATACCCTACACCGTCGAACACATCCTGTGCAACTGCCCGGAGTTCCAAAATCTTCGGGAGTCGCTCTGCCTAACTTCCAGCATTAGGAGTTTGCTCGGGGAATATACTCTGGCCTCGGCAGCTCTAGTAACCTTCTTAAAAGAAGCCAAAATCTACCACTTGGTATAGCAGGAATTTCTTTCGGTCGTCGGGACATCTCAACTGGATGGATTTCCTCTATTGAACCGATGCCAGCTGAGCTCTGTTTTGTTTGGATTATTCTGGCTTGTTTTAAATCATTTTGCTTTCTGTTGTTCCTCTGTTTCACTATTTTATATATTTTTATTTTTTTTTTCCATATAAGTTGAAGAGCAAAGTCAGTTACAAAATGTTAATATACCATGTATTTAGAGATTACTCACTCTGAGGCCTCTCCTTTCTCCGGAGATGAACTAACCATAGGCTAAACATCTCCTTAATAAAAAAATAAAAAAAAAAGCTTTATTTTAGAGGAAAAACAAATTATTAATATTCTTGTATTTCATTGATGAAATACGGTGTAAATACCGTGCACTCTAAGGCTCGTTGCAATGCTCGCTGAGCTTAATCGAGTTTGCCGAACCAGTTCTATGCTCGAAAGAGTGAAGGAATATTATTTCTCCATACATTTTAACCAATATCCCCACATAATTTTCAAATCAGAAGCACCAGCTCGCGTTACATCCGAATGAGCTGAAATGTTCAGAGAGTGGTTTTCTCACCTAATGGCACAAGCCAAGGGGTTTGCCCGTTGAAAAAATGATAAAAAATTACCCCCATACAAATATGGGCCAGTCTAATCTATATGTAGTAACTAGTTTTAATAAAACATTTGAAAATGTGTGGCGGCCAGTGGCCCCCAGACCTGCACCGGATGTTTGGAGCCAAAAACTGATAGCTTTCATGGCTTGTTTTTTTTTTCGGGTATGAAAATTTGTTTGAATTCATATTTTTACCAAATAGGGTAAATGTCGGCTTCGGCACCCATTGACTGTTTTCGGCAATCAAAATTTAAACGTTAATTTCACTATGTTTTACCATCAACACACTTCCCTGAATGTATCCAAATGATTATTTAGTCTTTCAGCTTCAATCTGATTATATTTGTAGGACCGAGCAATCCTTTTATGCCAGATTTTTCTTCAAATGAAGCATACGTAATACAAAATGGGGCTGATTTCGAGTTGCCGATAATAGAACAGCTGGTTAACACGCAGCCGAAGAAAAAGAGGCTGCCGACAATAGTCACACTCACCTGAGAAGTTTAGAGCGTTGTAAAAACGCTTTCAAACAGTTTTGAAGAATTCTGTCGATTGGAATGGATAGAGAAGCAAGCAGCAGATGAATTGAAACAAACAGACACGTCACTGCTTAGATTGACGAGAAAACGTAAATTCCCCTACTTGAAATAATTCTGAATTCAATGCTGGACACAGATCCAAGATTTGTTGAGAAATAATCGAGATCTGGCCATGTCCTTGAAATCAGTTCCGGTAAAGTGACCAGTTAATCTTCTGAATCACGTCAATATGGGTATCATTCCTCATGATTTTTAAGCGTGATACTTCCAGAATCGTTTTCAGTGCCACCAGTTGTGAGGGCCATCCTGGAGCAGGTTCTTTGTTCCCCGGGGGAAGTGACCAATTTAGGAAATGACCGGAACCATATCAATATGGGTGTCAAACTTCAAGATTTTACAAACCAATGCACAGTGGTCCAGAATGCAGATTTAAGTGGAATGATATGTTTTGAGCCTGAAATTGAATCTTTAGACTAAAAGTCTCTTCTACAAAGTTGTTCCTTATAATTAGGCGCTCATTTTTATTGCAATGAACAACGAATGTTTTATAGCTGAATTTGTTGCCTGTATCTATTCTAATAAAAAAGATAAGTAAAGATAGTAAAGATATGAATAAATTCAAATTGATTTTATACGAGTTTTAAAACTAACATACCTCCATTTATTGAGAATAACATATGCCCTTTCAAATGCCGTAAAAAAACTTTTTTTTGTTTGCCCCAACCAGAGTGGAAAGTGCATATTTTTAGTATTAAAACGTCAATAACTCTTGATCGGCGAAAGATATAGACAAGTTTTGCGAAGCAAAAATTTGCGCCTTCTTAAGATCTAAGAGTTATCTGAAGACACCTCTGTTGAGAAATTCGAAATAAGAAAACTAGAGCAAAAAAACTGTGTTTTTAAGAGCCACCCTAACTCAATTCAAGAAAATAACTCTGAATCAGCCAATTTAAGAGATACAAAAAAGTTGTTTTGAGCAAAGTTGCTTGAAAATATCTGAATTCATAGACTACAATGTTTATTCAAGCAGCGTTCGCCAACGCATGGCTTGCTGGCTGCATGCGATGGAAACGATGGAATATGTCTCTTATGCTTCGCTAGCTGCACGTTGGCGAACGCTGTACTAATGTATGCACAAAACTTCTTCATGTATATTCTCGAACATGTGTGCTTGTGTGATGAGATATCTAGATTCAAAGTATTTTTTTTTTTTATTCTAACAACTACCTGTTATCTTGCATTGTCGATTATTAACAGCATTTGCACGGGTTCTGAAAATTGGTGTTTCCTGGTTTGAGGAAACTGTTTCTGCACTGTCATCACCGGGTCAGAGGCCAGCAAAAGTCGATTAAATACGTCCTCGATTTTTGCAAGACGACTGAATAGTCGAGAATGGTACTCCCGATATTTTCTGATGGATTTGTTTCGTCGCTCTTACACCTCTTCGAATAATAAACCAATCGGAATATCACAATGGCTTATGATTGTCAGTCTAACTCGATTTCAAGCTTGCTAGATAGTGCACACAGAATTGTAACGAATCAACGAAGGATATCCTTCTCAATTCCTGTAATTCTTGCTGTTATTTCTGGATTCTGAAATAATCTTCTGGCGGTGTTGCCATCATTACTATTACCCGATGAAATGAAAATATATTCGTAATGTAATGTAACAAAACGATAAAATGAACTTACCTCCAGATGGCAACGGTTCACTTATTCTCAGTCCTATTTTCTTGAACTCCGTACTTCAGCTGTAAATCGTTCGATCTCTGGTTTGGCACTTGATTGGGCAATATTTTTAACCTTGTTCTTTGGCTATCTTCACGAAAAGATTGTTTTGGTCTTCCACCTACATTTTTCTTTGGGCTATCGTCCTGAACTTTGAAGTGGGAATCCATTCATTTTGTATATTTTTGGAAAAACAAACGCTTGTTGCGGCAGGACTTGGCATAACGTGAATCAAAGTCTGCTTTTAGAAATCCAAGCGATTTGTGAAAAGAGTGTTCAAAGTCTTCACTTTCGGGACAATTTTCAATGTCACGATTTATTTTCAATAATGAAAACAATACCTTCTGAACAATTAAAAATAACCTACCTTCTGCCATAATTATCAGTTATATACTCCAAATTAACACAAATTATAATCCACCGGAAGAGTCAACATTACTTCGAAATGACAGAGCTTCCGTTTTCGTACTTACATTTTCAGTTAGTCAATCAGTAAGTAGTACACGTGTATTCTAATTTCAACATTAGATCAGTGCACGAAGATTGGCTGCACTCTTCTCTCACCCGTAAATTTTGACAGTTTTGGGTGGTTTGTTTTGGCTCCCATTCGTTGCCATCTCTTTTACTCACTGACAAAATTATTGGAACCAAAAGTGAGGTTAGGGACCGTGCACTGCTCTATCAACTATCATTATAGACTTTTGTCACACGCACACATGTTCGAGAATGAATATGAACATGAAGAAGCTTTGTGTATACATTAGTACAGCGTTCGCCAACGTCTAGCTAGCGAAGCATAAGAGTCATATTCCATCGTTTCCATCCATGCGTTGGCGAACGCTGCTTGAATAAACATTGTAGTCTATGAATTCAGATATCTCAAATATATAAAATTATATGTCCCGAAAACTTTCACCTTTGATTGATGATAAATTATACATTTCAGAAAGCAAATGACTTTTTGCTAAAACTTGCTACTTTCGAGAAACCGGATTATGAAAATCATGGTAATTTTCACTATTTTGGCTAATATTTCGCTTGTATCGACCCAAAACATTGGGAGCTCTTCCTTAAAACTTGAAAATTATCCGGCTTAAAAGATACATGGCGTTAAAAATGAAGGATTTGTCGTTTGTATGGAAAATAGTACAAAAAACGTAAATTTCAGTTAAATTTTACAATATTCACTATATCTTTGTTATTTGAAAACCTAGAACTTTAAGTTCTGGAACATTTTTTTTATATTTTTTAATGTTCTACAACTTTGCCGAAGACATAAAACCTCTAGCATGTGAAATAAGAAAGTTAGTATCGCAGCACCATCTATGCGGAGAAAATTGGAACTAATTTCTACTGCCAGATGAAGGCGCATGTTAAACCAAGAAACTTTGCCAAAGACACCATTTCAATATAATGCAAACCCAATGCGCTAGAGGTTTTGTCTTGCTAATTTCGGTTCCTGGCCCAGTGTGCAATGGTAGATTTGTAATGGTAGATGTCCACTGCTTGTTACTCTGGAGCAAGTTCTGAGTGCAAATTTCATACATGACCGGAACCATGTTAATGTGGATGTCAAACTTCAAGATTTTACAAGCTAATACCAATGGTAGTTTTAACAAGTAAACGACTTGCCATGGGTACTCTGTAGCAGGTTCTTGATGCCCCGGGGGTGGTGGCCAGTTTGGAAAATGACTGGAACCATATCAATATGGGTGTCAAACTTCATGATTTTGCAAGCCAATGTCAATGGTAGCTTTTTCAGGTTCACAGCTTACCCCGGTTTCCGCCAAATGAAAGGTACTATGATCCCATTGAATGCTATTGTATATATTTGGAATCAGTTATCTGGTTCCGGAGATATGGCTGGTTGCGAGAGTGGAGGTGTGTGTGTGTGTATTCAATCTAACCCCCACTGGCCGGCAGTGTTATTATGGAAGAACTCTCTCTACAATGTCGCATTTGTCGTATGTCGCAATGTTGTATTTATTGTAGACAGCTTTAGTCCGGGAGTTAGAAGGTGATAGCTCTATTGCAGATCCAGCAACCCATTTCAGAATGTCTGGAGAGTCACGATATTTAAAATTTTTATGAACACTTGAAACTAAATTTCAGCACATAAATTAACAAATTTAAACAAAAAAATGTTTAATTCGCTGTCGAAAAATAAACAGCAAAAGAAAGACAGGTCAGCAAAGAAAAACGACAAACAAATAAAAAAAAAAATCATTGTCCTCTAAGAGTCACGAATGCTACATGTGTTCTTCCTAGTAGTATCATTAAAATTAAGTGCGCAAATTTGAGCATGCATTAAAGAGCATTTGAAAAAGTGATCTTTTCGTATAAAAATGTTCCCATCTCAAAATTCATCACTATGATCCAAATTTTGAAGTCTTCCTAAACTTTAGGGGAGGAGGATTTAATAATCATTAAAAAATCCATACATAATCTGTTTGTTTGTTCGGTCCAGTTCCTCTAACTTAAAATATAAGACAGTAATAATGTATAACAAACATGATAACTCGGCTCTGTAAAGTTTATTCGATTGAACCTGTAAAAATAAAGTAATTATTGAAAAATATAGTAATTACCAAAAAAAAAATATTTGTTTGTGGATGACCCGTAATTCGATGATGCCATTTTTGAGTCGAATATATTTGAAAATCCTTGATAGAAAGACCAAAGAGCATTCTGCCCCACAGAGCAATTTTGAACGTCCCCTACAGCAAGTATCAGGACTGGGTGTCTTATGGCTTTCGTACAAGGGGCAATGTAATGATCAATCTAGTTGAGTTACTCACAATGCGCATATTTTTTCTCAAAAGAAGCTAATATCATCCCTGATATGATCTGACAGTGATCACACAAATTAGTCTTAAACTGACTGTCTTTTTGAAGAAATGTGAGTAAATCTGAACAGCTTTTCATCGTAACTTTACACTCTCCCAACATAATTCGTTAAAATTTCCATACAAACATTAAACCTTCCACACGACTCCTAAACCTTCTAGCAATCTTGAACATTTTTTACTTGCACAGACTCAGTTTACAGCTAACGAATCGAATTGAATCTGACATGATTGCAACCATTGATTGCTTTTTTCTTCCAGCCTTTGTTGCGCTGTTTACCTTCACTATGGCTTCTGGTTTTCACTTCTTTCTCTTCATTATTTTTTCTTGCTACCTCCTTTAATCACTGCCCATAAAGACAACAATAATTTTTTATGAGTCCACTTTGGGGCGGAATTGCAAAACCAGAAATTCTGCATGAAGGTCAGTATAACAAATTGTTGCTGGCGCCGCCGCTGCCAGTCACCACAGCAGCCGCCAGGCGTCGTCGCATGGGGAGAAGCAGATTCCCATCACATCGCCAAAGATCAACCTTGGAAACGATCACCTGGTTTCAATCGGCTCACCGGTACAGACTCGGAGATAGTAGATCCATTTTTTTTTCTCGGGCAGATGATCCGGTAGTCGAGAGGATGATACTGGTTTTTGGTCTAATTTGAATATCTAATGCGATTACAGGTAGCGCGATGAATTGCCAATGATGACGAAAATAGATGAGTTGGCAGCATTTGAAGCGAAACAGCCGGTATTTGATTGTAAACTTTCAGATCAATCTCAAGTATTAACTCTAGAACTGCTCATTCAGGATACTAAGCCATAAGAAGCATAATAAAGGGAAAAAAATCCTTGAACTCCGGAAGCATATTCCTTTCATTGCAAGCAACTTTTTAAGCTTTGACCAGTATCGGCCGTTTACCCGTCGGGGACCAGTTCGACTGCTCCTCCCAGATCCTAACTGGCATGACATGCTTGCTCAACTGGAACTTGCCACAACAACAACAAAAAACGTGTAAAACTTCCGCAAACGTGTGTCCGTTCTTCTACTGGATTGGTGAGTGCACACAGGCTTTCCTTGGTCGAGCAATTGTGGTGAATGGGTACTTCACCTTTCAATTAACAGAAATCGACAGAGAATGGATCGGTTTGTGAAGAATTTCGACAATACTTGATTTATATCGTTCGTCAGTGACTTGAACGATCTTTTTCCCTTCGTTTACAGTCCGCTAACTTGCACGTGTTGCTGGTAAATAATTGCATGAGCAAAACGAGGATTTGGAAGCGGATTGATTTTATTGGTATTTATAAAGTCGTCAAAATGTCGTTTCGTTTTTTTTCCGATTAGAATGTAGTTGAATCATCGACTCTATTCAAATTCGTTTAAAAAGGCTAAACACCGACTTGGCAACACAAGATAGCTCACATTCTAGTGCTTCTTGAGCAATCTGTCCCTCTTGGAAACAGAAAGAAATTCTTACCAGCCCAAGCACATCTTGCAAAACTCACCAGGCTGAACCCAGCAATCGCGCAAAAGTCAGTTCCCGAGTCGAATCGCGCGGTATGCACAAATTATGCAAAATAAAGCCACCTTATAACGAAATGATTAACATTTTCGATGTGTCGCAACCAGATACCGTGGTGGATGTGTTTCGCGCTGTTTCTGTCTTCAATTCAAATCTTCGAACAACACCCGCGACTGACTGGCGGCCGGCGCTTCATACTGCACATCATTCTCCCCCGCATCTGCCGCTGCCGCAGCAGCAGCCACAGTCGCGTCACCTTCCTACCTACCTGTTGCTGTTAGTTGTCTATGATGAAGCTAATTCTTTCCATGGAGGCAAATGTCATCGTGTCGTCTCTTCATTTTCCATACCAACACTCAAACACCCCTGTGTGTTGTTCTTTCCCAGGGGTCGAATAATGCCTACTAAATTCATGCCCAACCCATCCACGAGGCGGCCAAGGCACGAGGTAGGCAACGTTGAAGAAGATTAACTCATAAAGAAGTTGTAGTTTGATTCAAATTTCGAATTTAATACAATTTACTGATGCTTGGCACGATTTTCCAACCACTGACTGCCGCTGCTGCTGCTGTTGATGCAACTGCAGTTTGGGCAGTTCGGGGGTGGTGACGACGATGGTGGTCGGTGGTGGCGTGGCATACTAAGCGGTGCAGTTTTACGGTACTGTACACTTCACTTTTTATCCATTGTTTCAGATGTCTTGGGTGAGTTGAAGTTCTTCTTATTCATCTTCCAACTTTGTTGGTTTGTCATAGTAGGTAATGATTACTCAGTAAGGTGCCGCTTGCAATCCGCCGATGATGCAGCTTAATGTCTACGGTGCATTGCTGTGACATACCGCAAGCCGAGGATCGTGGGAGATAGTATATGGAACTATGACTGGGAATAAATTCATCAACTGAGAACTAATCGTTTATTACTTACAGGTGTTTCATTACTTGGTGTTCTATTTATGCTACAAATCATGATTAATTGACATGTAAAACTTGCCAAGGAATTAATCTGAATGCCTCAGTGTCCACGTTTCGTCTGAAATCTAGAACGTTTGTCAGACGCAGTTTATCAACTGATGTTTGCTTGTTTAAAAAGTGTTGTACATTTACATGTGGTACATTAATTCTTATTCTGGTCATTGTTGTTATCTAACACCAACACAGCCAGTTCATGAAAGCATCCTGGAAAATGAAAACTATACCTCCATCATTTTTCTTGTCTATTTGGTATATGTTGCAGAGATGCCCAAAATATATCAAAACGGCCAGGCCTACTGTGCAGCATTTAAGGGGCAAGATGATTCAGACACATTGGGCCTGTTTAAGTCAAAGATTTAAGCACAATGCTTCAGAATCCAATAAATGGATGAAACGTGGACATCTCGTACCGTACGTTCCGTTGTATTGTTATTTATAAATGACTAGTTGGTTCGTGATAGCCGTGGCGCCCGTTGTAGCTTTTTTTGTTAGCATTTGTTGTTGGCATTCAAGATTTTTTTTTTAATTTTCGACAGATTCTATCTTGCAAATATTTCTATATGGAAACACAATCTGCGTAACACTAAGATTTTTTGTCCTACCTATTTTTTATGAGGTAGAATAGCGTAGCAATGGGCAAGCGCATATTTGAGCTTCCTTATGATGATACTGTTAAAAGCTTATTTGAGAAGCTTCTAAAAACGCACATCTAACTAAAGAACAGGACTTAGAATCTCAGAAACTGATCGTTGTTGCAGTTTTTCGTGTATAGAGCATTTTATCGATTAATATCAAATTCTGATACACACACATAAACATGTCACTAAATAATCGTTCCATAAACTTGCCGAAATGCTCCATAAACTACGTTGCCTTCAGATTAATTGTCCTATTCATGTTTTTTATGAAATAGAGCAGCATAGTGATGATCAAACCAATAGAATTTTATTTTGAAAATTTTTGTTGGAAGCATCTAGAGTAAGCTTGCCCGTCGCTGCGCTCCTCTAACTAAAAAAACATGGACAGGACAATAAATCTGAGGGCTACGCGGTAATTGAGCGTTTCTCATTTATGGAGCAATTATTCGATTTAAACGCTGCAAAAACCTTTTTCCAAAGGCATTGCATCGATGTTTAGGGAAATCTAATTTTGTTTTTTTTTTATACCTTTATTAAGGAGACTTTCAGCCGTTGGCTGGCTCGTCTCCGCTGGAAATCTAATTAATTAAAGATGGAAAAAAAAACTCATACTGAACCGTTGAACGGCAAACTTGCAATCATTACTCAACCATTTGGTGAGAAATTTCAAATGCTTTGGAAAGTTATAACTTGTACTTTTCATCAGCACCAGAACTTTTGAAATTCGTCAATAAATATATGTGTTATGATTTTTCAAAAGTTCGGCGTCTTTTCACAAAACCTGCTCATCTTTAAATTTTTCATCCACGAAGCATTTTTTCTTTCTGTCACGCAACATTTTCAGGCCTAAAATTCTAAGGCCAGAAATCACGATTTAAAGATTTTAATAAAAAAAAACCGAAAGACACGACAAAAAAGTGTTTCTATGGCCAAAAATTGCGTTTGGGTCTGCAAGAGTGTTGTGGTCCATACAAAATTGTAGAAATTTGTTTCGAAGTGGGGAGGATAAAAAATAACCAATTAAAGCGTTACGCCATTTGCGAATGAAACCTATGGTACTTCGCATCAAAAACAAAAAACGTTCCTACGGCCAGGAAAAGGAATTTTTAAGATTTTTACTCCAAAGTAGGCTTTAAACGTTCCTACACTGATTTGATCTGTCGCATGATGGGTTTTAATTCAATTCATATTCTGACCACTTCCCCGTCGAACACGGATCATTTCCGGGTATGGCCAATGTGATCCTGGACACTTAATAGGGGTACCATTGAGTATATAATTAAATTTAAAAAATAAAACAAAAATTAAAAAAATAAATCGAATATTAAAAAAAAAATTAAAATAAAAAAATATATAAAATAAAAAAAAAATATTAAGAATAAAACAAATTGAAAAAAAATAAAAATAAAAAATAAACAAAACTATTTAAAATAATAAAAATATATTAAAATCAAAAAATATTATAAATGAAAAAAAAAATAATAATAAAAAAAAATATTTCAAAAATAAAAACTATTTTTTGGTTTGTTATCTGTGATCTTTGGCCTAACATCTGTGTCTGTTTCAATTGTCTAGGGACGCTGGGATTTTATATATATTAATTGGTCGTTGATAGCATCTAGTCTAAAAATGTTAAGGGAAGCTCCATCTTCCTTTACTGGTCCAGACATGAGCACTAACTCTTGTCTATGATTATAGCGCCATTACTCGCGATCTGAAAAGAGATGAAGGAAATGAAAAAGAGGAAAAGAAGCTAGTTTTGTGGGCATCTCTAAGAGGAAGTTCATCGAAATGAAAATTAAATTTATTTTTCGGGGTGTTTTAATTTTCCCAAAAATACCAGGATAAAACATAAAAAAATCCTAGAAAATCAGATTCCTGAGAAAATTCACATGCTAAAACATCATCATTAAAAAAATTAGACACTCAGCAAAACCGAAAGGTCGCTGTTTCGTGTTTTTTGAGTCCAGCTTTCTGCCAAAACGACTAGAAAATGTTCGTGCACAAGAATCCTCCTTAAAAAAATAAAAAATATGATGTATTTAGATTTCTGTTATCTCTCTCCAATACCTTTACAAAAATCAAAACGTAATTATTTTTTCGGAGCAGTGAACTTCCCCTTAACTGGATATCTGTGTGTGTGAGTTTGTGTCTTCACGTCAGCTGACCAGAGTTAAACAGTGGAATTAAGGAAAAAATCAAGTCTGCATTATCGATCGATTTTAATTAACACCAGCAATGTCTAGGACCCAACACACAACTTGTTGCCATATATAAATTAAAATTGTTCGCAAAATAATATAAAATATGGAAAGATCTCACCGATCTCTCAAAAATGACATGGTCCAAATCGCAGAATTTTTGTTTTGTAGGTAGCAGAAACAGAAGAGCAGCAACGCCTCTAGCGATAGATGTGTCACTGGCCGTCTTCGTCCTCCTTCTTTTCAGCTCAGAATCATAAATACACCAGAACTGCTGTTGGTTTCCGAATCTTCAGCATTCAGCTGCTCCAAAATATCAGAGGTAACCAAAATCGTAAAAGCACCACTACACTTCGCAACCCGTAAATATTACTCTTGAACCGCGCAATAGAAACTACAAATCTCACGACCGAACCGAAAATAACGAAAAATCCGAATCACAGCACACACACAACAAGAATTCCGTTTAAAATACTTATAGAAATAACCTTAATTTTTTTTACTCACGCACTTTCTAGAAAAATCTTATCAAGCACCTTCAACAAAAATCGAAAAAAACGCGACGAAAAAACATATGGTATGTTGGTATGTTTGATATACCATATCAAAAGTCCTAAAAGGTGCTAAAACTAATAATTTGTATGAAATCAGACAGACAGACAGACAGACAGACAGATAGACAGACAGACAGACAGACAGACAGACAGACAGACAGACAGACAGACAGACAGACAGACAGACAGACAGACAGACAGACAGACAGACAGACAGACAGACAGACAGACAGACAGACAGACAGACAGACAGACAGACAGACAGACAGACAGACAGACAGACAGACAGACAGACAGACAGACAGACAGACAGACAGACAGACAGACAGACAGACAGACAGACAGACAGACAGACAGACAGACAGACAGACGGACAGAGTTAATTTTGAAAAATATTGTATTTTTGGGTGAACTTTTAGCACACAAAATTTGAAAATTATATTGAACAATTTGCCTACGAGGAAAGTTCCATTTAAAACCTTTCAAATGATCTAAAGAGAACGAAAATTGGACGTAACATGACAGAGATATGAACATAACAAATTTGTCATGTTTTTTTGGGGGTGTCCTTAAACTAATGATCGGGATAAATGTTGCAACATTATTTCACTATCTATTATACAATACTCTAAATATACTCAAATACGATGTTCTAGACATCATAAAAATGAATGCAAACAAGCACAATGTTTGAAAATTTTCAAGAAAATAGCAAAGAGGAACCAGGAGGAACATTTACATCTGTCACAATGTTCCAAAGCCTTAATTTTTTTTGGTTTATGAATGTATGCTGGGAAAAACCCAGAAAGTAACTTATTAGTTAATTTAAGGCAACATGTTTCTAGATTATATTTTCATTGTCATTCTCCGTGATAATATAAGTGTTTATTTTATGTATTTGTAGCTATAAACTGTTGAAAAACGTTATATTCATTTTGCATGCTAACTAATGTCAAGTCAAAACTATTACATTACAAAACATCATCTTGTTGCACCGCACTACTGACATAAAGGGTGTCCACAGTTAAATTGCATCTTTTTTTTTTAAACTGTAACATTTTGCCCTTTGGGTTAATTTTAATAAAATTTTGGGTGAGATGGTCTCAGTGTGTATTGTTTATACTGCGTCAGTTTCATTGTGAAATTTCTAGTAGTTTCGAAAACGGTGTCGAAGGAACAGCGCACCGAGCCATCGGAAAGTTTTTGGGAATCCAACAATCTACTGTTTCTCGTGTCATAAAACGTTTCGGAGAACGTTTAACTGTGGATAGGAAGCAAGGGAGTGCAAGACAAAGTGTTCCGTACTGCGTTGAAGATCACAAGCGAGTGGTTGCTGCCTTCAAACGCAAACTCAGCTATTCCGTTCGGGATGTCGCGAAAAAACTGCATCTGACAAAAAGTTTCGAGCAGAAAGCCAAGAAACGAGCGGGACTTCGTTCATTTAAAGTTTAGAAAGCACCAAACCGCAATGAACGACACACAAATAATGACAAAACCACACTGATGTATCATTAACAATGAAACATACGTAAAAGTGGACTTCAAATAAATTCCGGGAAACCAGTACCTATGTGAGTGCAAAAGACAAGTTCGATGTTTCTCCCTCGGTCAACTCATGGACCGGGAACCAACCAGGCCAATGACAAGGCCTATACCAACAGCAGCGTTTGACAGTAGGCAGCATGTTCCGGGCTCAAATCGTTTATTTTGCTGTGCTAGGCCCGCTGTCACGGTATAACATGTTGCCTACGCGCCTGCCACTGGGCTGGGACCAACGGCTTTACTACCCTTCCGAAGGAAGGCGTGATCAGCGATTTTATGTCTCAGAAAATCCCGGCGGCGCCCACTGGGATTGAACCTAGGCTTTTTTGGGGTGAGAGGTAATCACGCTTACCCCTACACCACCGGCGCCTATTTTGCTTTTCCGTTTTCGGAAAAAAAAATCTGTCACATTTCTTGTTACATTGGTATTTTTGGAATGGTAACGACGTGTAAAATTTTGAAATCGTTGTTCGTTGCAATCTTGGAATCCAAGATGGCGGCTTTCAGATATCTAAAAACTATTAGATTCCATACAAATGTATATTTTCGAAACGGGAACAACATGTAGAGGTTTAAAATCGATGTCTAACACCACCTTGCAATACAATATGGCGGTACCAGATCTATGATTTTTGTATTTTTGTTTTCCAGTCACTACATGTCGTTCCCGCTCTGAACATACCCATATTGTATGATATCTTACAGCTTTTTGGAAACCGAAAGTCGCCATCATGGATTCCAATATGGCGTCGGATACCGAGTTTAGGGCTCTAGACGTTGCATCGTTTCAAAAATACCGATATTGATGATTATCCGCCAGTTTTCCGGAAACCGAAAGCTAGGATTCGAAAATAACGTCGGACATCGATATCTGGCTTGTACCCGTTGTCTCAGTTCCAAACATATCCACAAATAGAAAGTTCACGTGCAAATTAGCGCTGCAAAGTGAAATAGTTCCAAACTTATCGGTTGACCATATGGAAGGCTTGGGTCATCTGTGCAACTTTTCCCAAGACAGCAACTTCCTTAGACGTCAGGATCTCAAGATATGGTTGATGTAAGAAGTTCATATGTACATAAAGTGCCACCTACAGCAGTTCCACGTCAAATGATTTATGCTGAGTAACCTCAGTTTTTAGAAATTTCGCATACAACTGAGTAGAAGTGACTTTCATTCTGAGCTACTCTCATTAGTCGTGTAGGTTGTTAGTTGCATGGACGATGAGACCACCTCAAAATTGAGTTGTATTCGAAGTGAGTAAAATTTTCCTCGATTTTCCAGGAAAAACTTCGTCATTATGAGGAAAATCTTCGACTGGGTAAAACCTCTCTCGATTTTCCTCATACTCAAGCAGGTTGTCCTGGAAAGTCAAGGGAAATTGTATTCACTTTGTGAGCAAATTCACTTTTTGCAAAATTGAGTCGAATTTAACACAATTTTGAGTCATCCGTGTATCTTACTTCACATTCAGAGCTTTCTGCTGCCAGTACACGGACGATCAGTCTAATTCGAGCAGACCGACAATTTTGCCAAAAGTGGATTTACTTAAAAGTGAGCTGAATTTACTGGCCTTTTCCCATTGGAGTAGCTAATGGGGTGCCAAGGGGGCCAGGCCCCCTCCAGAATTATCTAGGCCCCGGCCCCAGAAATTTTCGGTGTTTTTTTTTTGACTCACCGGTATTTTATCAAGCTTGTCAAGTTAGATGTTACTAATTAACAGCGATTAATAAAATTGGACCACACAAAAAGATTTTTTTTAAAGTCCTTCATGTTGACTACTTTTCTTATGATCTGGATTAGAAGAACTAATTTTGGGAAATTATATGATATCGATATTTAATCGATGGCATAATAATACGTCTTCATGCTCTACAAATAGACCATGAGCCCAGGGATTTTTCTTTAACTTCTGGGAACTTCGCAAAACTTCAAGGACTTCTAAAAAGTTCAGGCAACATCGTAGAAGTTGAGGAAACTTAGTAGAAATTATGGGAA